>NC_134024.1:2709514-3026299 GCF_040712315.1 Castanea sativa | reverse complement strand
TATTAAAAAGGAGTTGTGTTATTTGGGTTGAAATGCTAATCCGAACTAGATCCAATCCAAGCTTGGGGGGGGAAATATTAATTTTAAAAAAAAAATAGTATTCAACCCGACCCAAAGGGGAAAGTGACAATTTTGATATAATTTTATTAGTGGAGTAGGTAGAAATAAATTATTTAAGCAAAGTTGAGCATGAAAATTACCCAACAAGTGGTCTAGGAGGTCCAATTAGGAAACTTCTTCTTCTTACAACTTTATTACACAGAATTTTAGTTGTCATGCCACATGTTCAATCTTTTTTAAAGAAAATTGTTGTTGCACATATGAATATACACACAATCGTACACAGTACACAGGAGGCGAAATTTCAGTTCTAATTTTGAAAAAGTGAAATCGTGTCTGGACTGAAATTGTGTTTTGTACACGATTTCACACTAGTGTATAATTAACCAAGCTCATCCCAGCTTCTTCCCATATTAGATTATCTTCCTTTGGGTTTTACATAGTTAAATAATTTTCTGTCATTGTTTTCCCACTTTGTTTAAACAATAATTTGTTGACCACACTGCAAATTGCAAACGAGACTGTCTGGATGTGCAAACGAGACTGTCTGGATGTGACTCTGTCTCTTTGATTCCAATGCCCAATCTTAAATTTATAGTTTGTCAAAAAAAAAAATATGAACAGGACTTCATAGCTGCCACTAAGAAGTTAATCTTTCTTTACTTTTCTTGAAAGGTGTAATGTGTAAGAGTAATTGTCATCAAATTTCCACTAAAAGTACTTATCCCAAAAGAATATGAAAGTTTTCCACTAAAGCAAGTAAAAAAGTTGTTTAGAAAGCAAAATAAAGTGTAAACAAAACTTTATACGAGTTACCAGGAACGTACTTGAGTAATCAAGTAAAGTCAATTCCAATCACGAAATTTCCTACAGCTTTCCTCAACTCCCCAACTTAAGATACTGCTGTTTGATACATGTGTTTAAAAACTAAAAATTGTTGTTTAAAAACATGTGTGGAAATACGTGTGGGTGAAAAAGTGTATGAAAATATGTATGAAAATATGTATAATGTTGTTTAAAAACTGAAAATTATTGTTTAAAAACACAAACCAAACATCTCCTCATAGTTTTCCTCTTCAACTATTGTCTCTCTTTTTTTTTCTCTTCTCAAACAGAGCACAAGGAAAGTTTTGTACCACCAATTGTTCAAGCTTATTCGTCTCCTCGACCTTGATAACGTGATCCTCATCCTCAAGGTCCTCTCTTTTATCTTATGCAATGCTTTGTCTGAATTCTTTGATTTTTATTGTTTTGAAATGATATTTAGTTTGCGATTCAGTTTATATTTGGATTATGACAAAGATTTTATCCTAGGTTTTGTGTTTCACTTTTGTTTTATAGTATTAGTATATGAAATTCTCCTCTTATACCAATTGTCATTGTTAAATTACAAACATCCACTTTGTTTAAAAAATAAACAAACAAGAAAAAAATGTAGACTTCACTGAAAACAGAGGATATGAATGGCCAACAATGCTAGGATCACCCCAAAATTCACAAAGAATTTACAATACCCAATTTCACTACTACCCTTCATTTGGGCCTATCACTATTTTTTTTTTATTTTTTTTAATGGCCCATATGCAAGGTAGTTGGCAAATTGAGTGTAGTTGTAAGATTGTTCTGAATTTAGTGGTGACCTTAGTTTTAGTAATCCCTCCCTCCTCTCTCTCTCTCTCTCTCAAACTGGCAAACAAAAGATTATTAGACAATAAATTATATAATAGGAATTGAATTATGTGTTGTTTCTACTTTCTAAGAGATAGTGATAGGCCCGTTATCTCTTAGAATAGTTAGCTTTACAATCACGGCTGCAAATTCATTTCTCATATTTGTAAGTTTTCACTTTTCACACATGTCCATCTCTTTTATTCAATACTTTCACTCAAAGAAATGAAAAGTTTAAACTATAAAAAAATGATGTAATATTTAATAATTTAACTATATACTTCTAACAAAATTTATTATTGATAATGTTCATGTTATAGTTGTAGTAGAAACAGGAGCAAGAAGAGTAAATACAAGGTACAATCACTTTATATACAAGTTGGTAGGTTGTTGATATTTCTTAAACTTTGCTAACTACTTCACACAATTTAGAAAGAAATATGATGAATAAAGAACACGTGTGTTACAAGAACATGTGTGCGCAAACACATATGAGGCAAGAAATTAATTTTAAATAGAAATGAAAAAGCAAGTTCGCTTAAAGCATTAGTCCCTTATTTTTCAATTTGGCCTTAATATATTGATTATGAAAAGATTGTTTTCTTAAATGATGTAAAGTGCATCATTTGGCGGATAAAAGAAAAATAAATAATTATGCTCTGCTTATGTCCTTTCTTTAGCAACTTCACACACTGCTCATACTAAAGTAATTAGTGGATGTATTATTGGTCGTAAAGTTTCTAGATTCCCCTAAAGCGTTTATGTATGTCACATATGATGGCATCTGGATTTTGAATGGATAGAAAGAAAGCAATATGAATAGAGCTTTGTAGTTTGTCAAAAATAATATAAATAAATAGGACTTTATAGCTGGCCACCTTGAAGTTACCCTTTCTCTTCATTTCCACCATGCAGAATGTGTGGGAGTAATTGTCATCAAATTTCTAATCAAATTTCCACCAAAGTATTTAGAGGAATACTATGTTTATAATATTTTTACAACTAATTCTAAGTGACAGGTTGTTACTTGCCATTACTAGTTGGTAGAAAAATAATTCCAGTGATGGATTTAGATTAAAAACCGGTAACAACCTGCTACCTAAAATTTATTGTAAAAAAAATTGCATGTGGACATACCACTTTTCAAATTACTTATCCCAAAAAATAAAAAAGTTTCCTCTAGACTAAAGCAGGTAAAAAAGTTGATAAAAAAGCAAAATAAAATGTAAACAAAACTTTATACTATACTAGGAACTTACTCTTTCTTCTCTTTTCTTTTCTTAGTGGAGGAGTACATTACTTGCATCCATGTACCACGACTAAAGAAACCAAAAAGAAAAATTCAACAGTAATTGCATTAAGAAGTCTGTGGTAGTAAGGATAAAAGAAAAGGTTGGAATCGTTATCCTCATACAAAGGTGAGAGTATTGTCTAAGCACAATAACAAATACTACAAAATAAGAAATTCTTCTATTAGAACTCTATCTAAGAGCATTATTTCAAGAGGTTTTAGAGCTTTACAACAACCAATTGCTGCGATTCTCCATATCCGTAAGTTCTTACTCTTCTTGCACGCATTTTTTTTCTTTTGTTTCTCTCATTTCACTTCCTCTTTGAAATAAAAATAAAATAAAATAAAAAATCCACATCAAATCGTTTTTTCTTCTTCCTTACTCTATTTTCCAATTTTTTATTTTTTTTCATCAGCTTTAATTGATATGTAATCTATTGGAGATGCTCTTTTATGATTAATTCCTTACAATTTGTGGGAGAAGATGCCTTATTTATTGAAGATGCTCTTATATGTAAGGGAAAAATTAATTCCTTGCATTATGGAGTGGTTTTTTTTTTTTTTTTGAGAGAGTATGGAGTGGGTAATTACATACTAAGAAACAATTCATTTTTTTGTATATAAATTAAAATGAGGAAGTTACTAATAGAGAAAGGGTTCTCAACCACAAATCAACAATTTTATTTCTCTCAACGGAATACATTCCCAGAGTAGAATTACCAAACACAATCCTAGTGGATGTATGTGTCACCAAGTTTGCAGAGAAGCATTTATGCTGTTCACATTACTTTTGGGATCCAAAGAGACAGAACAAATTACCAAACACAATCCTAGTGGATGTATGTGTCACCAAGTTTCCAGTGAAGCATTTATGCTGTTCACGTTACATTTGGTATCCAAAGAGATAGAACAAAGCAATATAAACAGAACTCGGGTTTTACTTAAAAAACTTTTTTTAGAAAAATAAAAAGTAACTCATTTTTTATTACAGCTTTTTCAATTTTTCATAAAAACATTCCTAAAATTGATAATTGATGTATGATACTCTTATAGTTGGTCAAAATGCAAGATTAAATGTGCGTACACATGGTCCTTGCCTAGGCTAATCACATCATAATGGCATATGAGAAAAAGAAAGAAATCATGCGCTGCTTGTACCCCTTCTTAGCATTTATGCATATCACATCATAATGGCATCTGATTTCTGAACAGATAGAGCGAAAGCAATATGAAAAGAACTTAACTTGGTCAAAAAGAATAAAAGATAGAACATTACAACTGGAACCAGGAAGTTGCTCTTTCTCCAATTTCTTCTAGTATAAACTTTTTCTAGTATCAGATATCCGCTCGTGTTGTTTCAAGAGATTTTAGAGCTTTATAATCCTCACTGCAATTCACCAAATCTGCAAGTTCTCACTTTTCTTTCCTGCATCCATATCTTTTATTTCTTTCTTTTCCTATTGCCTAATTTATTTTCCTTATAATTTGATCATCAGTTTTAATTGAGTGTAGCTTTTATCTAAATTGCAATTGAAAGTTTATCAGGATATTTTCAATGGCTTCCATGAACACTGAAAGAGCCTCATCATCTTCCTCCCCACCCATCGATTGACATACGAAGTATTCCTTAGTTTTAGAGGTGAGGACACCCGCAATGGTTTTACAAGCCATTTATATACTGCGTTGGATCAAAAGGGCATATACACCTTCATAGATGATAAAAAACTTGAGAGAGGAAAATCAATTTCACCTACACTCATGAAAGCAATAAAAGAATCGAGGTTTGCTGTTGTCATTCTCTCAAAAAATTATGCATCTTCAACATGGTGCCTAGAGGAACTTGAAGAGATCATTGGATGCATAACCAAGACAGGAATGACAGTTTTACCTATTTTTTATTATGTGGATCCATCTGATGTACGAAAGCAGACAGAAACTTTCAAACAAGCTTTTGATGAACATGAACAACGTTTCAAAGAGAACATAGAGAAGATGCAAAAATGGAGAGCTATTTTGAAAGAAGTGGCCAATATCTCAGGATGACATTTACCAAAAAGGTAATTTAATTCAAAATATTTATATTTAAATAACATTTAGCTGCATTGGACGGTTTTAGTTAATGTCAATTAGGTTCAAGATTTTTCAAAACTTATCACTTGGTTTCTAATTATTGTGAGAAAGGAGAAAATGAGTAACTAATTAGGGTCCAAGTTGGATTTACCAATTTAAAGACCAAGTTAGTCAATTTTGAAAAGTCTTGAATTTGGCAGGCATTAATAAAGTTTATAATGTAATCTATACCCTTCTAAGACAAACTTTTATTACATGGTATATGATGTAATCTATACTAAAAAAAAATATATATATATATATATATATGATATGATGGTTTAATATTTTAATTACCAAAAAAATTATCATTAGATAGTTAAAAGGTAAGATTAAAAAATTTGAGGTACAAAATATGATGAGTTTACTTAATTAAAAAAAAATGAAAAAGAGACTATGATGAGCTTAAACTTATCAAAATAAAAAGATACAATATATATATATATATATATATATATATATATATATATATATAGAGAGAGAGAGAGAGAGAGAGAGAGAGAGGAACAATCTTAAATGTTGAAAGGTGGGAGGAAAACAAAATTAGTGATAAAGAGATGGTTATCTTTTAAAATCAAAACTTCTTATTGATTTTAGTGGTGAAAAATAAAAGTTACTTTAGTTATGAGTTCATGTGAAAGTATATATCTAAAAAAAAAAATGTAGAATAAGTTATGTTCATAGCAAAGTTGTATAATTCCCATTGTTTATCTTTCGTCTAATTATATATGTTTGTCTTTTTTTGAGTCCCTTAGATGTTTTAATTGTCATTCATTCTTCTTGGTTGCCGTTTCATTTTCCCAAATGACAAAACTTAGGTACAGTTCCTTAGGTGCTGTTCCTTAGATTCCTTTTTTAAGAATATTCAACCATGTGGCTAATTAACTAAAAAAAAAAAAAAAACACTTTCATCTCATGAGAAAAAACTCACATAGCAGAATCTTAAAAGGGGAACCTAAGGAACTGCACCTTAGTACTGCATCTAAGTCTTGCTCTTTGCGAAACATTCTCAATGTTCATTTATCTTCTTCAATTAGTCAATTACACAATTGTCCCCACGTAACGTTGAGGTGTAACAGTCCTTGTGAGAGTCTCTCTAAATTCTATTATCTATATTTGATTTCCTTCTTCATGAAACCAAATTTGCCTCCCACATTGTCTCTTACCATCACACCTCTTTTACCTCTTTATTTTATTTATTTATTTATTTTGATAAACAAACATTTCATATCATTAATCAACCAAAGAAATAGAATTTACAAGCAACATGTCTCATTCTTTTTCCTAATCCCCCTTCAACTATGTCTCTCACCTGATCAATCGGAATCCCAACTTTCCGATGAAATTTGGGATCAAATTTCTCATGTTAGGCGAAATTTCTTACTGTATTTTAAATGAGATTTTTTCTTCCCGTTTTACGCACTGATTATGATTAATTTCCTTCTCGACACCTATATTTTTGTTGGAGCAAAGAGTCAATTCAACTTACTTCGATTTTTTTTTTAATGAAATGCTTGATTTGAGAGCAAAAACCAAACCAGTTTTTGTATAAGGCTGAAATTATGTTAAATCTTTGAATAATGGTGTTATCTTCTCGATTTTGTGCTTTTCAGTTACAAATCCGAGATTCTAAGAAACTTTGTATCTTTAATTTTTGTTTGGTAGCTCTAAAAATGGACAAAAAGGAAAGGAATTAAATTTGAGGAAGAAAAGGAATTGAATGAAAAGAATTATTTTGGAATATTCAGTTCATCCCCTTGTTTGAGAGTTTTAGGGAACACTTATTCCTCTCTATTCCCTTAGAAGTCAAAACCTCAAATCTTCATTTCCTCCAAAATTGGGAGGAATCAGAAAGAATGAAATTAAATTTAATAAACTTTTCATTAAAATTCCAAAATACCCTTATACATTCAACCATTTGTTTTAAAACTAACTTGTAGCCCCATGCATATGGATAGATACACTTAAAAATATACAATAAGATGCATAATATAATTCCTATATATATAATTTAAATATTATTGATAGTCATTTTTATATTTTGTTAACTCTTTAAAAAATTTTGTAAAGATATTATTAGGTATAAAATATAAATTGTCCATTTTTAAAAAAAATTATTGTGAAGTATTTTTTTAAAAGATTCATTTATTCTAGACTCTTTCATTTTTGTACTTAATAACTCACTTGGATAAATATTTATGATGTAGTCCCACATTTTATTCTAAAATTAAGAATTCAATATAAATCATATTAAATTTTAAAAACTTATCAACATGCAATGATTCCAAATAGTAAATAAATCTCAAAATTTAATCATCAATCCACAAAAAGCACGTAAATAATCTCAAAAACACATGATAAAAATATTAGATTTCACCTCTAACCTTAGTTAGAGATTTAGCTGCACATAGTTATGCAAAAGAAATCCATAAAAAACAATGCTAAACAATAAAACAAAAAATCAAAAACGTTCTAAGGTTTTTCCTCTACTATAACCTCAGCCTCCTCCAAAAGAAAAAGAAAAAAAATCCCTCAAATTTAAGATGGGAATCCTTTGATTTTCGGAATTTTATCTACTGTCATCTTCCAACCCAATTTTGACCTTCAAAAGGAATTTCATGGAATTTCTAGTAAACTACAAAGTTGTAGATCTTCAAGTCTTTTTTCTGCGGCCATAAGAATCAGGTCAATTGAATATTTGTACAAGAAGTTATGGTAAAAATACTGAAATAGTGCAGGATATTTTCATATCAGGATTTTTCCAATTTTAGCTTGGACAAATTTCTTTCTTCCCTTTTTTAATTTCACATGTTTTTGACTTATTTAATGCTTCAAAAACCATGCTCCAATTGATCTTGACCCTTGGATTCTCTTGACAGCACGTCTGAATGGTTTTAATCTCCTATAAGAGAAAAATACATGTAATGAGTATATTTTTTAGAAATACTTCAAACTCATGAAATTGATGTGATATTGCCTACCAAGACTAAGATAATAGTGTAATTTTAAGAAATCAACATGTACCATCTAGGGAAAATAAATTAGAAAATTGACTATATTAGGCAGAGGCTTTTATAAAATGTTGTTTTTGAATAAAAGCTAAAGTAAATATTTTTGAAATTGTTTACGTTCATGTGTATGTATTTGTTGTTAGAAAATTGACTATATATATTAGGCGGCAGAGGCTTTTGGAGATTGTTATTTTTGAATAAAAGCTAAAGTAAATATTTTTGAAATTGTTTATGTGCGTACCCAAAATATGATTTTTGGGCTCAACCTCTATTTGGGCTCACAATCTATTTGTATTGTGGGCTTTGGGTTTCCTACTATGGGGGGTTCCATGCTCAGCCACTCAAGTACACTCATCTCCTCCACTTCTCCCTAGACCTCTCAGAATTACTTCCTCTCTCTCTCTCTCTCTCTCTCTCTCTCTCTCTCTCTGTGAATAATCTCCCTATTTTTCCAGTGTTCTCCCTCAAAATGCCCAACCCCTTTTTCCTCATTCTCATCTCATATTTATAGCTCAAGACTAGTGGAGGAGTTATGATTATTTTCGTGGTGAATGGAGAGGGGGTCCAATGTTATGACCTTTAAGTGGGTGTTTAGTTGGGAGTAGGAGGCAGTAAGAGTAGCATTGAAATTGATTCCCACGTTAGAAGATTTGCCCGACAACGATACTCCCCAGGCGATACCGAGCATCTTGGGACTCACCTGGGAAGTTGAATTCCGCGACCAGGCAGGGTCTCACTTTCGCCTTTCACGTCATAATGGCTTCGTTGCGGTTTCTGGACTTTTGGATGGGTGACGAGGCTTGCTGGACCAAGTTTGTAGGCCCAATAGAGCATGCATTCACGCATGATGTTCCCAAGACCTGAGGCCAAACAAGTTTAGGGCCTAGTACACGTGGCATTATCGTGATGGGTTTCATGGACAATGGGCTCAAGGAGAAGTAACGTCCTGTACAATAGCCCCCCCTTGATTCGTGTCTGGCTCCCTGGCATGAGTCCAGGACTAAGAGTCAAGCACTATCTAAGAAACCCAACGGGTAGATATAGGACAGTTTAAAAGACTCATTAATGCGCCCCTGAAAAGGCGTGTGGCATCTGACTGTTGGCTCAGCCGTCATCATTACTTGACGGTTCATGAACCGAGGCGACACGTGCATGGCAGTTAAGATAGGGATTCGTAGGGTTTCTCGCTTCCCATTAAATGTCATTTATCCCCATATTTGGCTCTTATAAATATTTCCTTTTGAGTCCCTACTTCACTTTTACATCCTCCATTCTCCAAACCATCTCTTTGCCGAGCATACTGTTATCATGCGCTCATCTTCCAGTCAAGAACACCATTCCTTCCTAGACTCCCAAAGTAAGTTTTCTCTGCCTTTCCTTTCATTTCCTCTTCTTTTTTCAATATTCTTTCAATTTTAGTTTAGGAATGGGTTATTCTCACCTTCTATCTTCAGAGGCGTCCTTGGCTAGCTTTAGGGCAGCCTACAATGTTCCTGGAGACGTCGATATCGCCTACTGTCACGAGGGCAATATTGAACTCCACAGGCATACCAGCGTAAACACCGTCTTTTTTCCTTTGATGGCCATTCTTGAGGGTGGGGTTAGGTTCCTAGTCAACCCTCTTGTTGTAGGTACCCTTAGATTTTACGGTCTGTGTCCCGACCAACTCCCCCCCAATTTTTACCAAGTGGTGAGTTGTGTGAGTAGGTTAAACCACATATTCGGTCTACAATTAAACCATCACGATATTAACTTCATGTATAGTCTATGCAGAAATATTAGGTCCGATTATTACTTAAAGAACAGAGATGTGCGGGTATGGCTGATATCATGCCTTCCCGATTCGAACAGAAACTCGGCGGGGGAATTTGTCCAGGTGAGCAACAATTGGTTTGCCGACGAGCTCCCTTGCCCTTTATCGCCGCGTGATGTTGGTCAGTACTGAGAGCCTTCATTTGCATTAAGTCTACGTCTTTTAGTTGTTTATGTACCAAACTAATTGGTCTTTTTTGTTGATTTGCTACAGACTCAAAAGGGTTCCTACCAGATCTCTAGGTTGTAAACGTTCGAGATCTTAATTTTTTACTTAAATCAAAAAATTTTGTTCATACGGACAGACAACTCCAAGCATCCCATTTGATACTCAGCGTCGCACCAGTATACTTGACCTGGCAATCATTCAGCCAGGCTTTGCTTGTGGATAGCCCACTCCTCTCATACATAGATGTACGACACTCAAACTTCCTCCCGCCCTCACTCACCGTTGGTGAAGCTCGGGATCTTGGTCCCTGGTATACCACAGCAGAGGATTGTGCTCCAATGAGAGATGAATCGGTCGAACATGTGTCCCTAAGCCGTAAAGTTCACATCCCTGTCAGCAAGCAAGAAGTTCTGGGTCCAGCGATTGAGCCAGAAACAGCCGAGGCTGATCAAGACGCAGATATGGTGACCAGGGAAAAATGACTGCTGACCGGTACCCGCCCTACAACTCAGCCCCAATAGCCTCAGGGTAAGGACCGAACTCCTCCTCCCCCCCCCTTTCCAGCCGTGCCAAAAAGAAGCCGATCAACAAACCGGGATCCTGACTAATGTTCCATTGAAAACCCCTCTCCGAGTATCAACTAGGATTGTTATCCGGGAACCACTGGGCGATTTTTGGCCAACCTTCCAAACCGGCACCGATGTGGCGTCCTCATCGCAACCTGAGGTGATTTGGCAGCCTACCTTCAAGCTTGGAGATGGGCCCCTGCCGACGTCCGCTAATGCAAGCGCCTGGTCCCATGGCCAAGGGGTGCGGGTCGCACAAAGCTTGATGCAAGGTCTCTTGTTGGTTGAGGACATAAAATTTTTTTCGAAAGGGACCGAGGAGTCACTTTCCAGGCGTTTACAGTGGCACATACGTTTCACGCTCGTACCGATCACTACTATAATATCAGGCTGCGCAACTAACACACACTCTCGAGGAGAGGCTGAAGTAGCTTGCCAAGGAGGCAGATCGAGAAAGGGCTTTGAAGGAGGTCGCTACTGCTACTGCAAAGGAGAAGGGTGAAGTTATTGAGGTTGCCGAGGAGAAGGCCTGGTCCTCAAAGAAAGTTCGATTGGTGATGGAGAAAAAATTGGTTGAGACAGAGAAGAAACTAGAGGAGGTGGAACTAAAATTAGCAAAAGCAGCCAGTCTTGACCTAACCCAAGCTGATGCGATGGCCAATCTAAAGATTGCCCTTGAAGTCTATGAGGACAAGTGGTACAATGAGGGCTTCACGGACACTGAGAACTCCGTGGAACCTGTCGTCCATAAAGCCCAGATGCATGGTTTTGGGGAGGGATGGCTGGCTGCCCTGCATTTTGATCGGGGTTAACTTCGATTCCCTATCTAGTGATCAAATAGCCCAGGAACTTGCCGACCCCTACTCACTTATCGGCATTGAGACGCAGCTGGTATAGTCGAAGTATTTCAAACACTTCTTTGAGTTCGTCAATATGTTGCTCCTCTCGCTTGCTTTTTATCACCATGTCATCAATGTATACCTTAACCGTATGCCCAATCTTATCCCTAAACATCCTCGTCATCATTCGTTGGTAAGTGGCTCTCGCATTCTTCAATCCGAACGGTATCACGATGTAATGATAATTAGCATCAAGTGTTATAAATGCAGTCTTTTCCTAATCCTCGGCAGCCAAGGCAATCTGGTGATAACCTTGAAAAACGTCTAGAAAGCTCATCCTTGGATGCCCATACATAGCATCTACCAGTTGATCAATCTTTGGCATCGGGAATGGATCATTTGGACATGCTCGGTTTAAGTCAGTACAGTCAACACAAACCCTCCACTTGTTCTTCTTTACTACCACAGTGTTTGCAAGCCATTCTGGAAAGAATGCCTCTTTTATGGCCCCGGCTTCCTTCAACTTCCCAACCTCTTATCTGACGGCTTCGACATGCTCTTTAGCCGATCTCCTTGGCCTCTGCTTCTTAGGAGGGTATAGAGGGTTCACGTTAAGTTTGTGAACTATAAACTCGGGGTCAACCCCGAGCACCTCGTATAGACTCCAAGCAATTACGTTTATGTTCTGTACAAGAAAAAGCAACAACTCCACCTTCTCTTCATCCTTCAAACTTGCCCTTATTAGAAAATTCCTTTCATAATCCGGCAGCATCTTCACTTCCACCAAGTCCTCGGCACAGCTAGCCCCCATTTCCTCTTGGGGTTCCTGTAGTTGCTATAAGGGGGTTTCCTGGGTTGACTCCTTTTGCTTGGTTCCTCGGCTAGTTATGGCCGCTAAACACTGTATGGCTACTTGTTGATTGCCCCTTATCACAGCAATTCCCTTCTCGGTGCGTAACTTGACCTTCACATGTAGGGTGGAAAGCACTGCCTCATGGCATGAATCCACAACCTTTCGAGGATCGGAGTGTATGAGGAGAAAGAAGCGACCACTATAAACGTTATGATCACCTCCTTACCCTCCATATTTACGGGAAGTGAAATCTATCCTTCTAGAATTACCGTATGGCCGTCAAACCCCATCAATGGCATATCATACTTGGATAGGTCTTCCTTCTTCAAACCAAGCCCCCTGTATAGGTTGGGATAAATTACATCTGCACCGTTTATCCGAGCCGTAACCACTAAAACATCGTCGTGCGGTTGAATTGTGCCTTCCATATCGTCATCATTAAAAGCAATGGGCTGCTGAGTGTACTTTAACTTCTTCCCAGAAGGTTGCTCACCTATGCAACTTTTTGTCGGTACCACAACCAATACCCCCTTTCTCCTAAACGCCTGAGCACCTTTTGGAGCTAGGTGGATAATTTCTATTATCCCCAAAGGGGGTGGGAGAGGATTTCCGCACAATCAAGCCATCTGCCCGGCTTCTTGATTTCTTGGCTCCACCACAAACTCTTTCAGATACCCTACTTTCACTAACTGCTCTAAATGATCTTTTAGCACCCTGCATTGCTCGGTGGTATGCCCCTTGTATTTATGGTAAGTACAATACAAGTTTTGATTTCTCCTGGATAGGTCTCCCTCCATCTTGTTCTGCCACTTAAAATACGGCTCATTCTTGATTCGATCCATAATCTTGTGCACCAGTTCCTTGAAGGCTACATTTACCTCTCCCATCTGTGGCCCTGGCTCTTGAATTCTTAAATCCCGCCGAGGTCTCGATTGAAACTCGATATGCCGAGGATGATTTATGACCGGGGCCTTGCCCTTACTCTGTAACCAATCATCTTCCAACCGTTTATACTCCTCGATACACCTCATCAACTGCCTCATGTCCTCGGGAGGCCTCCTTGTCAATGATTCCCGCTGTTCGGAATCCTCGGGCAACCCCATTCGAAAAGTACTCACCGCATTTTTTTCATTACCTTCGCCGATCTCGTTGTATAGTTTCCAGTACTCGTTTGCATAGTTGCGGAGGGTCTCCCTAGCCCCCATTTTTATTGACAGCAATGCATCCACGGGCTGCGAAACTTGGCTGCAGGTCATGAATCGTACGCCAAACTCCTAGATCAATTCGAAAAAATTGTAGATCGAGCCTTTCCTTAACCCATTGAACCATCTCAAAGGGGTGAGGCCGAGGCTCGAAGGAAACACTTTACATCAGCTCATCATTTTGAGCATGCAAAGACATTATTTGAATGTAGTGGCTTACATGTTCCACCGGGTCTGTCTTTCCATCGTAGGAGTTGAACGGCGATCGTGTGAATTTGCTTGACATTGGTGCACTTTCAATTTCTCTCGGGAATGGTGACTGGGCATCTTGGCGTAATGCTTGGCTCATTGCATCCATGGCCACATTTCGAGGTCGTCCCCCATCTAGGGAAGTCGAATCCCGGTCTACATATTCCCGTGAGTGATCACGGTGCCGATGAGACCCAGATTGATGGGACCTTTCTACATAGTGGTCCTCGACACTAGCCAACCTCTCCCTTCATTCCTTGCAGTCCCTTCTCCGACGCCTACCTCTCGCTTCCAACTCCAAATCCTTCACCAGCCTACATAGATGCTCAAACTCCTGATCCCTCTACTCACGCTCCTGATCCCTACCGTCAAAGTAGTTATGCCCCAAGCGTCGGACACTATCCGAAGCATTTTTGAAATGACCCCTCTCCAAGCCCGGACTGCTATTCTTCCTCGTGCTGCCTATCCTCGCGCCTTTTCTGCCTTCTTTCTAGCCATGTGGATCCCCATGAAAACCTCCTAGAGCCACTTTTTGCATAACTCCCTGGTTGACCCCCAGACATTTTCCCGTGCGTGTCATGACAGAACCACAGCTACGTAGGAGATTCCCACAGACGACGCCAATTGTGTGTACCCAAACTATGATTGTTGGGCTCAACCTCTATTTGGGCTCACAATCTATATATATTGTGGGTTTTAGGTTTCCTACTATGGGGGGTTCCGTTCTCGGCCACTCAAGTACACTCGTCTCCTCCACTTCTCCCTAGACCTCTCAGAATTGCTTCCTCTCTCTCTCTCTCTCTCTGAATAATCTCCCTATTTTTCCAGTGTTCTCCCTCAAAATGCCCAACCCCTTTTTCCTCATTCTCATCTCATATTTATAGCTCAAACTGGTGGAGGAGTAATGATTATTTTCGTGGTCAGTTGAGAGGGGATCCAATATTATCACCTTTAAGTGGGTGTTTAGTTGGGAGTGGGAGGTGGTAAGAGTGGCATTGGAACTGGTTCCCACGTTGGAAGATTTGCCCGGCAGCGATACTCTCCAAGCGATACCGAGCATCTTGGGACTCACCTTCCCGGGAAGTTGAATTCTGCAACCAGGCAAGGTCTCACTTTCGCCTTTCACGTCGTAATGGCTTCGTTGCGATTTTTGGACTTTTGGATGGGTGGCGAGGCTTGTCTGGACCAAGTTCGTAGGCCCAATAGAGCATGCATTCGCGCATGATGTTCCCAAGACTTGAGGCCCAACGAGTTTAGGGCCAAGTACACGTGGCATTATCGTGATGGGTTTCATGGACAATGGGCTCAAGGAGAAGTAACGTCCCGTACAGTTTACGTTCATGTATGTGTATGTGTTGGGTATAATTGAATTGGAATTATCTTTGAAACTTTGGTTTTGATTGAATCGGAAGAAGTATGTTTCAATATTTGGAGTCTTTTGTATATATTTTATTGTTGCTTAAACTTGGTATTTGAAGTGTTAATTCACAGTTTCAATTGTTCATCTATTAATCATGAACAATAATATTGTTATTTGCAATCATTATGATATGGTATCAATGTTGTGATCATTTCGAAGTCTATTTATGATTTTAAAAAATTACAATAAAAAAGACTTTTGAACTTAAATTTTTTTTTTTAATTATTGGAAATGTTCACTTGTATGAAACTCCATCATTTATTGTTTTGTAAAAAGAAAACTCTTATAGGCACCATAAAATAGCTAAGATGTTGTGAGCCATGCCAGTATGCGATATGTGGACCCATGATATGAAAGATAAAGAATTTTCTAAACCTTTATTTTAGACAAAATTACTTATTTCCATTCATTTTTAATCATTTTCAAGACATACCTTTTTTAAAAGCCAAATCATAGATCTTTAAGGAAAATAAATATTTTAAATTTTTGCTTAAAAAATATTTTTTTATTTTTATTTAATTATCTCATACATCGCATGGGTCAGCGACTAGTTATTATATAATTCTAAAACTCTCATATATTGTACCAATTATCTTATAATTTCACATGGAATGATTTCTTTAGAAAGGCATGAGTCATAACTTATGTCAATTTCTATTGTTTTTAGTTAATTTTAGCTTATTAGTGGCACAAATTGAAATATTTAAAAAAAGTTAATGGTTTTAGTGACAACTTTTAAAAAATTTAGGGTTTAATTTAGGGAGATTATGCAGTTTATAGCACTCTTTAATAAATGCTAGCCACTTGGTGCAAAAAGAGTGCAACCACTAGAGAGGGGATCATGATACACATGATATAACTCTTTGTTGATTTCATAATACCTCTATAAATTATTATTTGATAAATTACATATATTTGTTTCTCTAAATAAACAAGTCAAATTTTGTGTTACTCAAATGTTGTTTTCTATTTGATCTACAGTATAATTTTTAAGTTTAAAAAATGAAAATTTAAAAATTTATGATGAGATAGTTACTGATTTTCAATCGTCTTAATATTTAGCAAATATGGAGGGTATAAAGAAATAATATAATCTTTATTATTGTGAAATATAATCCAAATGTTTTTTTTAGGGGGAAATATGATCCAAATGTTATTTTTTCAAATTACTCTTTTAAGAAAAGTTATATATAAAGTTACACTTTTTTTTTTCTTTTTTGAGGAAAATATAGAGTTACAACTAGTGTAACATTTTTGAATGTTACATCACTCCATAACTCCTTTTTCTTTTTTTTTTCTTTTTTTACACAATATAGAATTTCTACTCTAACCTAATCTTAATGTATATGTGTGTGAAGCTCTCTCCTGGAGACTTGAACCCCGGCCCTTGACCCACACCCTACGAGCACTTATGCTTGTGGAGTGACCAACGCACCAAGGATGCGCAGTGGTCACTCCATAACTCCTTATTAGATTAATATTTTGACAATACTGTTGTTAGTTTAAATGGATTATTAGTCCTTGCTTTAAGGGCACTCATTAAAATTTCCCTTTAAAAAAACCACTACTGGATTCTATTGTTCAATGGTCAACAAGGCTATAAGTCAGTTATTTTATTTTTTATAAAGATTTAGTAGACTTATTAATGATTATTGCTACCGTAAGCAATGGAGTTGGATGATGACATTGAATTTCCTCAATGGAATATTTTGCAGCTGCTCATTTTCTTTCATAGATTTTCTTCTTCTTCCTTACTCCCTGTAAATTAAAACTCTAGTTTGAAAGCCCAAGATCTTGGTAATTAGGGAAATGTTTCATATGAAATTAAACATAAAAAGGTAAAACATGTTAAAGATTGAAGATGTAAAATCTTGGAAGTCACCACAATTATTTAAGAAAATTAAGAAAGGATTCAAGGAACGGTCCATAATTGTATAATAAAAAAATGTAAGATATTTTCCCTTATCCAACACTTATATGGGTAGTTCTTTGGATTTTGGCTTGAATCATTCAATTACATTATTATAAAAAAAAATATTTATAAAATAAAAAAGAGGCATTCAATTACATGTATTTGTCTCAATTTCAGTTT
Organism: Castanea sativa; assembly: GCF_040712315.1. Classification (NCBI taxonomy): domain Eukaryota; kingdom Viridiplantae; phylum Streptophyta; class Magnoliopsida; order Fagales; family Fagaceae; genus Castanea; species Castanea sativa. The sequence goes on along the minus strand of NC_134024.1, from coordinate 3,008,958 downwards.
TAACCTCCTAAACAAATTGCCATAGATTCATATTCACAATTATTTTCTCTTCTTTGTAGGTCTGAGGCAGAATGTATCCAAGACATTGTGAAAGTGATATTGAATAAATTGAGTAATACATTCTCAACACATACCATGGGACTAATAGGAATAGAATCCCGAGTTGAGAAATTGAAGTCACACTTAGCTATAGAGTCAAATGATGTTCGCATTATAGGAATTTGGGGGACAGGAGGAATGGGTAAGACAACTCTTGCAAGAGTTGTTTATGGAATGGTTTCCAATAAATTTGAAGCTTGTTGTTTTATTGCTAATGTTAGGGAAGAATCTAAAAAATGTGGTTTATGTAAGTTACAAAAAATACTTTTGAAAAAACTTTTGATGCTCAAAAATTTGAATGTACAAGATGTTGATGAAGGAGTTTGCATGATCAAGAATAGGTTACATAACAAAAAGATTCTTCTTGTTCTTGATGATGTAACTGAATTAGACCAATTGAAGAAGTTAGTAGGGGAGCATTGTTGGTTTGGTTCAGGTAGTAGAGTTATGATAACAACAAGAGATAAGCATTTGTTGGTGATGCATGAAGTAAATGAAATATATGAGGCTGAAGTATTGAATCATGATGAGGCTTTTAAGCTTTTTAGTTTGAAAGCTTTTAAATTGGACCATCCACCTAAAGATTATGAAAAGCTATCTCAAGCTTTTGTCGACTATTCTAAGGGTCTCCCTTTGGCCCTTGAAGTGTTGGGTTCTTTCCTGTTTAGAAAAAGCATTGATGAATGGAAAAGTGGATTGGATAGGCTCACCGAATTTGGTGAAAGAAGAATTCTCAATGTGCTTCGAATAAGTTTTGATGGACTACAACCAACAGAGAATGAAATTTTCTTAAATATTGCATGCTTTTTTAATCACAAGAATCAATATGAGGTCATAAAAATACTAGACTATCTTGGGCTTTATACTACAATTGGATTAAGAGTTCTCATTGATAAATCCCTAGTTAAATTGCATGAAAATGAATTGTGGATGCATGATTTACTCCAAGAAATGGGCCGAGATATAGTTCATCAAGAGTGCCCTAAAGAACCCAGGAAACGTAGTATATTGTGGTCGTTTAAAGATATTGACAATGTGTTGACAAAAAATACGGTAAGGGCTTATTTAGAGAAACTAGGCATATATTTTATTATATTATTCAACATAGGTTTTTTTTTTTAAATGACTAATGAAGTTTAAATTATATAATAGTCTAGTAATCGTACATTTTATACTAATCCCTCTTATTCTTATTATTAGGGAACAGAAGCAGTTCAAGGCATTGTGCTAGAGTTGAATGTACCAAAAAATGTAGATTGGAATCCAGAAGCCTTTTCTAAGATGGGAGATCTAAAATTGCTTCAAATTTGTGGTGTTCAACTTATGCATGATGTCAAACATCTTCCTAATAGCTTAAGAGTTCTTGATTGGAGAGGGTACCCTTCAAAATTGTTGCTATCAAGTTTCCCGTCAAAGGTAATTGATACCCTTATACAACTTTTTTAAAATAAGTTTGTTTGTAGAAGCTAATTGTTTTTTTCATTTTTTGTTTTGGCTTTTAACAGAGTTTTGAGAATTTGAAATTCATCAAGATGAGCAAATCTCCAAAACTTATTGAAGTCCCAGACATCATTGAAGTCCCACATCTTGAAACTTTGGATCTTGAATTTTGTATAAATTTATCTAGGATTCACCCATCAATTGGAATGCATAAAAAGCTTTCTATTCTTAATTTACAAGGATGCAAGAAGCTCACAAGTCTTCCAAGCAAGTTTGAAATGGAGTGTCTTATGCGTCTTGATCTTTCTTATTGCTCAAAAATAAAACAGATTCCAGAATTCGGGAGAAACATGAAACGTGTACACTTGCTTTGTTTGCATGGTACTGCAATTACCAAACTACCCATGTCAATTGAGCATTTGACTGCCCTTTATTGGTTGGATTTAAGCTATTGCAAAAATCTTGAGCGTTTACCTAATACCATTTTTAATTTAAAGTCGATTGAATGCATCTACCTTGATGGATGCACAAAATTGGATAGACTGCCAGAGAACCTAGGAAATGTTGAAAGTCTAGAGTGTTTGGTATTGAATGAAACTGCTATAAGAAAGGTCCCTTCTTCCATTGGTCTCTTAAAAAATCTTAAATACCTATTTGTCGAAGGATGTAAGGGGTTATCATCAACATCATCTATTAAATCGTGGTATGAGCTCCTCCTGTCAATGCCAAAAAGTCCTCATCCCATTGACTTGCTATTATCTTCTCTATCAGGTGCGTCTTCTTTGTGCGAATTGTATTTAAATAATTGCAATCTCAAGGAAATCTCCAATGATATCGGTTCCTTATTCTCTTTAGAATGTTTGGATCTAAGTGGAAATGATTTTGTTTGCCTTCCGGAAAGCATCATTCGACTTTCGAAATTGGAACGGATGCTCTTGAATAATTGCACAAGTCTTCAATCATTGCCAAAGCTTCCATTGAATATTAAATTCGTTGCGGCAGATGATTGTATCTCACTGGAAATGTTAGAAGATCAATTAAAACCAAAAGATTCATTGGAACTATCTCTCTGTCTTTGTAATTGCTTTAAATTGGCTGAAATTCAAAGCTTAATAGACAGGTTTATCTTAGGGATAGAAAAGTCCCTTAAAAGTCTCTCTCTCTCCCTCGCTCTCAGTCCCAAAAATCGAGTCTTATCCGTATAAGAAAAATGAGATTGTTATTCCCGGAAGTGAAATTTCAGACTCTCCCTCGCTCTCAGTCCCAAAAATCGAGTCTTATCCGTATAAGAAAAATGAGATTGTTATTCCCGGAAGTGAAATTTCAGAGTGGTTTAGCCACCAAGGCATGGGCGCTAAAGTGAATATAAAACAACCGTCTCATTTCTGTAATCAGTGGATGGGAATTGCTATTTGCGTTGTGTTTTGTATGCGTTGTTTTTCTTCCAGACTTGAATGTTTGTTGACAGCCAATGGAAAAAGAATGTCTATTGGTGAGTGTATGTTAGGTAAAGAGGTTTTATCAAATCACCTTTGGCTAGTCTATGTGACTCCTCGATTCTTTAAAAAAAAATCAAAAAAAATATTGTGGGAAAGTGATGCGAATGGGTTCAGTCAGATTGGAATTAAAATTCGAAACTCAAACTGCAAGGTAAAAAAATGCGGGATCCGTATGATATATAAGAAAGACATAGAAGATTTGGACCAAACAATGGCCCAGTATAGCAACAACAGCATTACTCCTTATGATGGCTTGGAGTGTCACAAAGTCAAGCGCAATCGTGATGATTGTGACGAGGCTGGACCTAATGGAGAAGGAAGCTCTAATGACAAACCAAACCCAAAAAGGATTAAAAGGCACACAGAAACCCATGGTAACTCTGATTCTGAGGAGTCAAGTGAGTACAAGGATTGTGACAATGAGTTAAGTGATCGGGACGAATCTAATGACAATTGCGAAGAAGATAGTGACAATTTGGACGAATCTAGTGACAATTGGGAAGAAGATAGCGACGATTCAGACGAATCTAGTGATGACTGGGAAGAAGAGAGTGATGATATGGAGGAATTTAGTGAAAGTGACCTTGATGGCTACCAGTAAGTCACTGCCTTTCCTCTTAATTCAAGTTCTGTTGGTTTCTGCATTTTCTTTTTCTTTTATAGTACATTTATTAATAAATTGCCCGCCACATGTTTGACTAAAGTTGTCAATGAGACTCCTAGCGATTTGACAACAAAGAATGGCAAGAAAATGCTTTTGTTGGTGTTTTAAAAGTAGAAGAAATAATGGGATTAAAAGTGAGTAAACAATGGGATTAAAAGTGAGTAAACATCAAAACTGGAAGTTTTTGCTGCCAAATCTCATCTTAAAAAGACATCTATTTCCTTTGCATTTTCTTAGCTAGACACCTTTTTTTTTGTCCCTATTCTATTTTTCCCACCCCAAACATTTAGGAGCTCACAAGCATTGCCTCCTTCATATGTAATATAATTACCTCATTGATTTGTGATATTAATACTTTAATACTCATTTTTATAACCGCTCTTTAATTATGGAAGTGTTTGACATTTGATTATTGTTCTTTGGCTTTTGATGAAATTTTCCAGGCTCATTTCGGATCATGACCAAGGTACCACCCATGATCATTTCACATTTTCATCTTTATAGTAACTAGGCACAAGCAGGCAAGCAAGTATTTAACAAGATTGAGAATGGGATAAGGTGAAGTATGCTTAGATTTGTAAACCCTACTTTACTTGTTATTGTCGTTTTGATGCATTACACCTACAATTTAAGTTTTGCCAAATTTTCCTCATTGTTTTGTCATTTTAGCCTGATTTATTACATCTCATAGTAAATTGATAATATACCTTTATAGACATCCAAGTATATACATTTGGTTCCAATTTTTTTGCATGTCAACAAAGGGATGTCCTATGAAACTGTTTAGGTTCTATAAATGTTGTGGCAGATGTGCTAGTCAAAGATACTTTTAGCGCGAGTGGAATTCTAGATTCGTTTGAAAACTCTATAGCCAAAATGATTCTAAGAGAATTTTACAAATTCATGTTTGTGTTGCTGACAAGCTCATAAGGTCTCATTTTAAATCTGGGGCTTATTTGGTTTAAAAGGATAATGGCTGTTGCATAGCAAAAATTGTAGAAACCATGCCGGCAGGTAGTTTTTTGATCTCACTAGCACAACCATAAGTGAAGACCTTGAGCATTGGAGCCATTATGTAGGCTACACTCACCTTCTAAAATTATTGTCGTTCTTTGGAGGATTTTATTGAATTTTCTTCTTGTGAGGGCAGAATTGAAAAGACTTGTGAGGACTTTTCTCCTGTGTCAAAGATACAGAAACCTTAGACCTTTTTTTTTCCCTTAAAGTACTTCTTGTTGTCTTTTGTCTGTATCTTATGGTCTATGTGGACTTATAGGAACAAGGCAACCGTAAAGAAAAAGCCTTTCTCTACCACTAATGTGGCCATGTATTTTAAAAGTTTGTTTGATTTCAATGTGTAGGGTAACTAACAGTTCAAAAAACAAACAAAAGCCTAAACAGCCAGGATAAGCAAATCCAGACCATTAGAGAGGGTTCAACTGCAACCAATCATATTGGAGGAGAGCTGCAAGGGTAGGGGATGGAGTCAAGTGAATGATTAGTGACCTGAGATTTTTTCATTGGAAGGAATTTTGTGATGTGACCCAGAAGGTTAATCAACTTTTTTCTCTCTATCACCAGTAAGTCACCATCCTTCTTCTTAATGTGAGTTTTTATGGTTGATGCATCATCGCTTTCCCTTACCTTTGGCATATACTTGTACCTTTTTGGGTTGATTTTAACTTCAAAATAGTTTCTTGCCAGCTGTACCTTAGTTAATTATTGGCACTTATTCAAACTCCCATTTGGTTTGTTTCCTTAAACAAAAAACACAAAGCAATACTCCTAGCTAATTTAATATGCATATAAACAACATAGTCTTATGAAATAAACAATGATTAGGGTCATCTTGGTTTAGTGATTGCGTTACTTGTTTGTGCTGGTTGCCCCCTTGATGTTGGATTATTGGACTATTTCATGAGGTATAACTGTCACATGGCCAAGAGACATAAAGATAAGTGCAGTCCATTGTATGCCTTTTACTCTCTCGTCATTGCTTTAAAAATTTTTGAGCGGCAAAAACAATATATGCATGCCACTGCAAACATTACGATTGAAATTAATTTTGTCTCGTTACATAATATATATGTGAAGTCATGCATAGATTGCAATCAAAATGATTAGTCTAGCTAGGGGTAGCATCTAGCTTCCTCCCTAGTTGAAAGTTCTCTAAAGTTGTGTACTAACCTTCAACCAAAGAAAATGCTTTTTTTTTCTTTTTTTTTTTCTTTTTTTTTTCTGTTTAAGAGAATAGCTGAGGTTTCTGTTCTAGTTCTTGTTCCTTTTATTTTTGTTTTGCTCTGAAAATTCTTATTATTTAAAGTATGACGACAGTTATATAACTTTTCCACACTCCACTTGCTATATAGCTAAGAGAATCAGGATTCCAATTCTAAAATGTACAAACTTTAAAATCAAATGCAGTTATAAAATTTAGTTATAAAATTTAAAATCTTCAGCAATGAGGAACTTGATAATAAGTTTTATGAGGAATTAATTTGGATATTAAAATTTCTGTAAAGAACAAATCATTAAAACAAGTTCTTGATACATCCAAATATCAACATTATTGACAATTGATCGCATCAGAATCTTCCTCCCTTGTTGAAGGTTTTTTAGGGTTGTTTACTAACCTGAAACCAAAGCAGATGCTTTTTTTTTTTTTTTTTTTTTTCTGATTAAGAGAATAATTGATTTTTCTATTCTTTTCTTTTTATTTTTTACTTTTGCTTTTCTCTGAATTTTTTATTATTTAAAAGTAGGACAACAATCATAAAGTTACTAAAATGATTTGTATTAGCATGTTTGAGGACATTGGTATTGCAATTCTCATCATGCAACAAACTTTAGAATCAAATCATGGTTAGTGATTGTTCAATATTTTCAACCATGAGGAGCATGATCATAACTTACCTTAATGGGGAATTAATTTTGATATGAAAATTTATTCAATGACCAAATCATTATCATGTTCTCAATATATCCAAATATTGTAATGTTGTTGACAATTGATCAGCATTAATATTCTTGTTGAACTGCTTAAACTATCAGTGTTGGGAACCTAAGCTTGTACCTATCTGTTAATAGATTTGCCATCACCAACTAATTGAGAAGCTCTCACAGGAGACAATCTTCAAAGTTAAAAGCATTTAGTCCAATTTTATGTGTCACCAAAACAATGTTTTGAATGACTGCGTATTACTCAATTGTTAGACCTGTCTTGTCAGATCTGTGATTTAACATAAGAGAAGTGCGTTTGAATCTATTATTAAATGGCCTTAGCCATCTGATGCCTTTAATACAATGTTGGGAAATCATCAAAGACTTCATCTTCCCATGTAATGCTTGTGAAGAAGAATTGGTGAGACTTTTATGATATTTGAATTTCATTTTTAAGGTGTCATATCTTTCTTTCTTTGATTTCTTATTTAGATATTTCTTTCTCTCATTCGTTCTTTCTTCTCCTTCCTCTTTTACTTTAGAGATTTAGGAGTTTAATAGGTGCCCTATGACATCTTTTTTCTATGGTGCTTTCTTACATATATAATTTAGTAGACAGGTACAGCCACATGTAAGTGCCCTGTTACTTTCTAATAGTAATAGTTTAAAATTCATTTCATACGTAGTACTGCTCTTTAATTGTTTAAGCTTTTACCAAATGAATTTTGTGCTATTTCCTCTTGATGTTCTTGAAGTTTTCTAACTTTTATACATTTAACTCTGAATAAAATTATTGATTGAAATTTGTACTTACCCATTTCAGATCATGACCAGGGCAAAGCTGTTCATGCTCATTTCACAGGATAAAACAAACCAGAAGACTTATCTCCATAGGTAACCTGAGCGTACAACAAACTTCGCCATAAATTACTAACCTAATTCTCTGGTGCATAGTCAATCAGGCAAGCAACTGTGCAGAAAAGGTTGAAAATAGAGAAGGTATCCAGCTTTGATTGGTAAGCCCTGCTCTAGATGTATTGTTGTTTTGATGCCTTACATCCACAATATAAGTTGTCATATTTTTCGGCTTGGTTTTGTCTTTTTATTCTGATGTATTGTATTTTGTAGTGGAAAGATCCTATAGTTTTATTTTGATGTGTTTTGTCCAGAATTTAAGTTTAGTCATGTATGTGTGTGTCATTGTTTTTCAATAATACAAAAAATATTATTTTGCTAGGTTATAAAAACCATACTTTAGGAATCCCTCAATTAAGTCAAAATATGCTACTACTATTAATAGGTATTTAAACTTATCTTTACACTTTGGCTTGAAAACAGGACCTGATTAGAGAGCCGTACTCTCCAGAAGTGGCTGCTCAAATTTTAGCTATCCCTATCTCAAGCTGTGGAGTTACTGATAAGCTGCTATGGTCTCATACAACACAACTTTGTGAGTGAAACCAAGTGTCTTATGCAATGAGGAAGACAACTTGGATCGTTTGTTCCTGAAGCACAGTCTTGCTTGGGCTGTATAACCTCAACATAGTGATGTTTGAGGGTGCAAAAAAGTGTACTTATCATGCTAATGCTCAATAAAGCTTTGTTTTGTAGGTATGCACAAGCCTATGATGCACAACATGTTGATTAGCGTAACTACTGGAGAGTCCCAAGGCAAGTGTGTCCAGTCGTGGAGGGATGGCAAGTGTTGCTGACAATTGAGGGGTACTGGCAGAACAGATGCAAATGGGGTTGTTTTGCCTATGTAGCTAAATAATGGGCTGGCAGATAATTTTTCAGGCTGTTCCAGTAATGGCGTATGCAAACGAGTGGAAGCTTACTTTTTGAGAGGCATATTTTCCAGGCTTGTTTTGGTTAGTGGAAGATTGGAGAACTTGTGGAAAAGAAGAAGGTTCCTTGGCAACTTGCTGTGCTGACTGAAGAACACAAGTGCAAGGAAGTTGGAGAACACCAGTGGTGTACATTTGCTATGCACGGGAGTCACTAATGAGGCTAGAGCCCAGGTTACTCTTGCTTCCAACTCTTTTATGAACATTTTTTGGGCTTGTAACTCTATTACTAGAGGGTTAAATTTAGCAGTCTGGATAATATATAGCCAATTTGTTTCAAAAGTGGGACTTTAGAGTTACTTTCAGCAAAACTGTTCATGTTTAGTAGATATTCATCACATGTTAATAGATAGTCAAAATTGCCAATGAGCTGGGTAGCTCAAATGGTATTTTCTTCCCTCCAAATTATAAACCAACAACTAATCACAAGGCTCAAAGGTAATTTAGGCACCTGACACAACTTTTTTTTTTTTTTTTAAGTTTCATTAAATTGTAAGGTTTTGTTGAATCTTTTTTTTTGTGTGGTTATTTTAGAGGTAAAAATCCATCCGATTAAACAAGCTACTAAAACCTATTGAAACCCCTATCTTCACCGAAGTCCCAGTCCTTGAGAAATTGGTTCTTGAAGATTGTTTAAATTTATCCAGGTTGCACCTATCAATTAGAGTTCATAACAACCTAACTCTTCTTAATCTGAAAGGCTGTAAAATTTTAAAAACTCTTCCAAACAAGTTTGAAATGAAGTCTCTTGAAACTCTTATTCTTTTTGGATGCTCAAAAATTTAAATAAAAAAACTTCCAGAATTTGGGAAAATTTTGCTATGTGTATTGAAAGTTTACTTGGATGGAATTGCTATTACAAAACTACCCACATCAATTGGGCATTGGACTGGCCTTGCTTTATTGAATGTAAGAGATTGCAACAGTCTTACATGTCTACCGAGCATACTCTTTAATTTAAAGTTGCTTAAAGACGTAAATATTTCTGGATGCTCAAAACTTTGTTTGATTTTATTTTAAATTCTAAAAAGTATTTGTGAGCTACAGCTTAGCTTTGCTATTAGCACTTATTCCAACAACAGCATCATTGAAGATTGTTGAACTTCTTGTCTATTTTTAGTCAACTTTTTCTCTATATTACCTATAAGTCATTGCTTTTTCTTCTCAATCAAAGCTTTTCGTTGGTTGCTCTGCATTATCTTTTTTTTCCCTTCCTTTGGACACATTTACTTAACTAATATTAACTTAAAAATATAATATTACTATCTGTGTTTTAGCTTCATTTTTATCACTTATTCCTACTCTCATCTGGTTTGTTTCCTTGATCAAATAACACAAATTTGTGCACCTAGCTAATTAATGCATATTATTAAATCTTATGGATTGGTAACATTGATAAAAAAAATCACCCCCATTCTTGAAGGTACTCATTTAAACCACACACAAAAAAAAAAAACATAGTTTTATAAAATAAACAATGATTAGAGTAATTTTGGTTCACTGATTGTGTTAGTTGTTTGGGTTGGTTGCCCCCTTGATGTAGGATTATTGGACTTGTTCATGAGGAGAAACTATCACATGGCCAAGAGACAAGAAGGCAAGTGCAGTCCATTTTATGCTTCTGATTTTTGGTAGCCGTAATAGATTGCAAGGTAAAATCTGCACTCTTGTTGCCTATATAGTTCATTGTTTTAAAAAATTTCGAAGTGCAAAAACAATATATGCATGCCATTGCAAACATTATAATCTGAGTTAATCATTATGTCATTTCTTATCATATATGTGAGCTCATGTATAGATCGAAATTAGAATGATTCTAGCTAGATGTAGCATCTAGCTTTCTCATTGAAGGTTTTCTAAAGCTGTGTACCCACCTTTAACCAAAAAAGTTCTTTTTTCCTCTTTAAGAGAATGACTGATTTTTCTATTCTTGTTTTGATTTGATATTTTTTTTATTTTAATGTATTAAAGATGTTATAAAAATGATTTGTATTAGCATGTTTGAGGACATTGGTAATGTAACTCTCATATGTTTAAAATTTCAAACATTCAGAGTTTGATCATAACTTACTTTTTATGAGGAATTAATGTAGATATGCAAAATTTCCTCATTGACCAAATCATTCATCCGAGTTCTTGATATAACCAAGTATCATCAACATTGTTCATAATTGAGTGATCTGCATCAGCATTAAGTTATGTTTTGGTAATTTTCTTAAGCTGTCATCATTGGAACCTAAGCTTGTGCCTATATGTAAATAGATGTGTAATAACTAACTTAATATAAATCTCTCAGAGGAGACCATCTTCAAAGCTAAAAGCAATTAATTTGATTTATCTTCACCAAAAAGATGTTATGAATGACTATAAATTGTTCAATTGTTAGACACGCTGTGATTGATCAGTGATTTACCATAATTGAATATTGAATTGTAAGCAGTACTAAATGGCCTTAAGCCATGTGCTACTTTTATTCTGCAATGTAAGGAAATCATCATTCTTGTCATTGTACCATGTAATGCTTGTGTAGAAGCATTGGTGAGACCTTAATAATAATTCAATCCCATTTAAAAGTAACGACTTTTTCCTCTGCTTTTTGTTACTAGGAGATAGATATATATATATATATATATATATATATATATATATATATATATATATGATCCCGTTCGAGTTTAAAAGAAAATAAGTGATATGACATGAATTTAACTGTTTAAAACTCTTTTTAATATGAAACAGCTTTTAATTTTGTAACTTTTTAGCACAAGACTTCTGTGCTTTTGCCTCTTGATGTACTTGAAATTTTTTCTCACTTTCTTTCCATGGGTTTTGTTATTTTAGCAGAATGTATTATATTTTATACTGGAAAAAGATGCTAAACTTTGATAATCAATGTCATTAATTTTTGAGAATTTTATATTTTTTTTAGAGAAGTCAAAAAAATCTACATCTGTTAATTGGTATTCAAAGTTATCTTTACACTTTGACTTGGAAACGGGACCTGGTTAGGGAGCAATACTCTCCTGAAGTAGTGAAGTGACTGCTCAAATTTTAGCCACCCCTATCTCAAGGTAAGGAGCTACTAATAAGCAAATATGGCCTCGATGTAACTCGTGGTCGATATCAAAATTAAGCTACCATTGAAAGTAAGGGGAACTCAGGTAATGGATTCTCATTGGAGGGTCACAGCTCTTACTTGGAGACATCTGTGGGAATTGAAGCTTCCTTTGAAGTTAATAATTGTTATGTGGAAGTTTGGCATGAGGACTTACTTATTAAAACAGAATAGTGAAATGAAACATAGTGAGTGATAATAATTGTGTGAGGAAGAGGAAAACTTGGTTAATTTATTTCGGAAGTGCAATCTTGCTTGATGCTTGGGCTGTATTGTTTGGATAGATTTGATCCTTAGAACTGAGTTCATTTCTCCTTGCTCTTTGAAGCAGTGGTTGGCTCAGTGGATGGAGGATCCAAATTTTCAAAAACAGGAATATATTATGTTCTCTAGATTGATGTTTAAGGGTGCAAAATAGCTTCTAAAGAAGTGCTAATGCTTTGTTTTGCAGGTCTGCACAAGTCTCTAATGCACAACAAGCGGATCAGAGTAACTGTAGGAAAGTACCAAGGCGAGTGTGGCAAGTTGTGGAGGGTTGTAGGTGCTGCTGACAATTTAGGGACACTAGCAAAGATAGTGTGAACGGGGTGGTTTTGGCTTTGTAGCCAAATCAAGTGCTGGCAGGCTGTTGCAGTTCTTCCATAAGCAACCAAATGGCATGCAGCTAGATGTCCCCCTGTTCGGAAAGCATTAACTAAGGCTACACAGCTTTGTTTTTGTAGACTTGTTTCCATAATTTCTAAGAGTAGATGACCTCTTTTGGAGAAGAAGGTTTCCTCTGCAACTTGCTGTGCTGATTGAAGACCACAAAGTGCATGGAAGTTGGAGAACGGTAGTGGTTGTATATTTGTAGTTACTACAGATGTTGGGGCCTTGCTTCAAATTCTTTTGAACATTTTTGGAATCTACTACCAGCCAACGCTTCAGACATTATTGTATACGCAAAAAGAAAAGAGAAGACGAAAAGAAAGAAGTTAAATTAACACCTTTTCTGGACTAATTTAAGCTATGGCATGCAACTACATGCAATCATTAACATTGTAAGACATCATATAAGAGATTCATGTCCCCGCGTGAAAATCATATTCAACTCTCCTTTCAGATTCAAATAAGAGCAATTGAATTAGCTATCTAATGGCTCTGACCGATTAACATGCTTTTTTTTTATTGTGCCCTACAAATGGATTGTTCTGTTAAACTTCTATCAAATACAGAAATTGAAATTTCTCTTCCTTTGTAAAGGTTGTTATATACATCGATTGTTTTTACTTTTCCCCACGATAATGCAAAATATTTCATGCGTGTCTTTTGGGTCACACTAAATATTTTTTTAACAGAAAATGTTGGCTCCAGCCAAAGTCGCATTAAATAATTTTTTAACATAAAAACTTGGCTCAAATTGGCTAGAGGGTAAGGATAAGAAGATAAATGAAGTTTTGAATGACATACTTTTTGTTTGTTAATGGAAGGTTTAAATTTGCTTAATTGATTTCCAATATAAAAGGATCTAGAGCAAAATCATCTAGTCTTTTCAAGCAAAAAAAATGGTTAATTTTTGCTATGCTGCAAAACATGAGCATTTGGTTTCATCCAAGGTTAGGCAAAACATATTAAGAAATCTCATTAGTACTTGCCTTTTTTTTTTTCTTTTTTTTTTCAATAAAAATCATCAGTGAACTTATTGAAACCCTCATATAGCTTATGATGCAAGTCCATTTGCAAAGTCAAAAAAATTTATGAAAGGGTTCCCACTGAATTTTTAGATTACATTTTCAATCTTCAGTTATTATAAATTCTCCAAAAAAGAAATCTTTTAAATATTAAAAATAATTTGAAACAATTACATTTAAAATCAAGAATAAGTCTACAACTAACTTCTAAATCCCCCCCCTCCCCCCTCCCCTCGGCCCTCCTTCCTTTTCCCTTTTTTTTTAATCTCTTTTTCAACGAACGCGGCGAGCTTTCTCTTCTTGTCCTATCCCTAACAATTTTTGGGCATTTGCTATACCTTCTAGATCTGCAATACCACAAATCACATTTACTACATTACACATCGAAAATCAGCTATTCAGTAACAATCATCAATGCATTAATGGAAGGGAAACATGTCAAAGGTTTGATCGCACGACACAACATTTTTTTTTTTTTTTGACTTTCAAAGAACTTGAGTGCAATCATGAGACCAAGATTAGCATTTTTTTTTTTAAATTTATAATAAGCATGAGACAAAGTTAGCTATTGTTTGAAAAGATCAAACCAAAATATAGAATCAAGAGAAATGTCTACCAATTCTAAGTTTAAAATTTTTGCAATTTAAATTAATCTATTGGACATTGAATATCTCTCTAAACCAGTTGTATTCCCTGAATTTATTTCTTAGTCCTTCTAAAAGATGTAGGAATCAAGCCCATTGTAACTTCCAGTAAAGTTATAGACTTGATAGCCCCAAATGCATTGAAAAAAGGTTCAGAAGCATACTCATTATGCTGCAGAAATTGCACAACTCTAGGTTCAGTGAAAGAAATGGATTACTAGAAAAAGAGAGAAAAAAGAGCTGCCGGGGGGGGGGGGGGGGGAGCTGAAACAGAAGCTGCAAAGGAAGACTAGGAAAAAGAATCCTCAAAAGTAATTAAGAGTGACATTGTTATCTTGTTCTATAGAATTTGTAATATATCCCACCTTCTCTGCTACCTATAAATGGCACAAAGAAATCAATACTCACCAAAGAACTGAGTGAAAATGTGCGTAAAGAAGTTCAAGTTGTGGGAAACATTGTAGGCCATGGCAGGCGGAAGAGGTTTCACAATGGTGTCAATGCTGAATACTCGTTGAAGAAACTGCATAGACAAAACTCAACAGAAGTACCATATCACAAACTCAATTATGAACGGATTTAGATGCAAAATTATACAAAGGAAGCAGATGGAAGAAGAAAAGAGGAGTTAAGATATTATTGAGTGCCAAACAAACATAGATGTAAACTGTATAATTCCAAGCAGTAATTGATGGATAGGCTATAAAAGTGTCAATCGACAGAAAAACAGAATATGACAAAAAAGACTATTAATTAATTGATATGCATCCTACAGAAATGCCCTTGCCCATTATAACAATGTGGATATTGATGGTGTTCACACACACACATAAAAATCCTCAAATCAATTTCAGTGATCTACATCATAGAAGGCATAAATACATAACCTTGCTTCATAAATTGAGCCTTCAACCAGATTAAGAATCAACTATATGAAGCCTCAATAATAAGCTATGAAGCACGGGTGTGTTTCAAGATTCAGGGGCGGGTGCGGGACTCGGCAATTTTTAAAAAAGTAGGGTACGGGTGCGGCGATTAAAAAATTATTAAAAATATTTTTATTTATATTTTTAATATATTGCTAAACATACTTTTTTCACATTATATAAACATATACCAAATTTAAGAGTAATAATAAATAATAACTAGAATACAACTCCATCACAGATTCACAACACAATCACAAATCTGAGTAATAATAACTATTAACTAAATAAAAAATTAAATCCCAGTGTCACAAGACTCACAAAAAATAAAATAAAAAAAATAAAAAAATCAGCTCATCACAGATTCACAACACAATCACAAATCACAATGAATAATAATAACTATTAACTAAATAAAAAATCATCTATTAACAATTAACTAAGAGTGTGAGTGGGAGAGCTATGATACCTGATAGTGAGGGGAGACAGAGAGCAAAGGAGACGAAGTGGAGCGCTGAAAAATGAGACTAGCACAGCTGAAGAGTGAAGACAGAGAATGAGAGAGAGCCTAGCTGAAGAGTGAAGGCAAAGAGTGGGAGAGAGGCGCAAGAAAAATGAAGATTGAAGAGGCAGAGGGCTGGGTCGGCTGAGAGCAGAAGCAGACTGAGTGAAAAATTGAAAATTGAAGAGAAATGAGAGTTTTGGCTGAGAGCTATAGGGTTTTTTTTTTTTTTTTTCCAAACACACTGTTTGCACCTTTTTTTTTTTGGCCAAGTAAAACGGTGCGTTGCGCACCTGTTTTTTTTTTTTTTTGAATTTCAGCCATATCGGCCAATTTCGCCAGTATCGGCCGGTATCGGTGTTGTGCCCGATATGAACCGATTTTGGCCGAATCGGCACATATCACACTGAAAAAATTATTTTTTTAATGCCCGACGCGGCACGGACGCGCAGGAAGCGGCGTCGCCTGCGCGTCCCCACGTCGGGCCGCGTCGGACTCAGGTGCAGCGGCCCAAACGCCGCACCCATACTTCCTAGATAATAAGAGGCTTCAACCTCATGTTAATTACATTACCACTTATAACAAAAGCTTAAACTATTAAGAAATAGTAGATTTAATCATATGACCATTATTACAACACTTTCTCTCACGTGTGGGTCTATACTCCTCTTTAATAAGTAGAGCCCGACAGATTTGATTTTGAACTTTTTCTAATTGAGAGGGTGGAACAAAGATAGGGTTCGAACTCAAGACCACCTACTTTGATACTATAATAAACTATCAGATGTCCCAAAAGCTTAAATTGTTAGAAAATAGTGAGCTTAACTATTTAACCATTATTCCAACTGTTTGAAATAAAATGACATGCCATTGTCTATCAACTTGAAACTCTATATAGGGTAAAAGTTCTCATCCGCTAAAAGAATAAATTTCTTCTTTCTTTCCTTCTGTTTTCAGTTTTCTCTGCTGAGTAGAAGTTATCAGCCACTACTACAATGCGTTATCCCCAGTTGTATTTCTAATTTGGTTTATTATAGTAATACTGAGGTTTTGAGTAGTTTAACCCAGAGATATCATAGAGTTGCAATACACTGGACAACTAGTAGGAGCTCACATTCCCACTTTATCCTTAAACAAATTAACAATCTCTCATATAACACATAACTCAAATCTATTTAAACACAATTGAGAACAACCAGGAATTCCCCAACACTGCAAAAGGGTACACTACTAATGACAAAGACATGAACTTTAAACAACCAATAGCAAGTAATCAAGAAACTAAGAATTGGGTAACCAAAGATACACAAATTAAACCAAGTAATCCAGAATTTTCTCAACTTGGTAACCAAAGAAACATAATTTAAAGCAAGTAATCAAGAAACTAAGAATTGGGTAACCAAAGAAACACAATTTAAAGCAAGAAACTAAGAATTGGGCAACCAAAGAAACAAAAGTTAAAGCAAGAAATTAAGAATTCTCTCAATTGGGTAAGCAAAAAACCAAAAACCAAGAAACAAAAATGAAAATCAAGAAAGTAGAGACCTGGTAGTTACGTTGAAAGCTGTAGCGAAGCTGGAGATCAATCTCGACGAGCGAATCATCATCGTAATCGTCGTGGTCGTGGCGTTTGGACTTGTCTTTCTTCTTGCGAGGCACGTGCATCACTGACTCGGCTCCAGGCTGCTGCTTTGTGACTTTGAGCTTCGCGTCTTGGAACTCTTCTGCGGCTTCCTCTTCGCCCCTCCATGGCGCCGATGACTCAACTTCTTCTTCCCAATTGCCATTTTTATTCGTCGGAGTTTACACAGAGAGAGAGGTGTAGTGTTGTTTGAATGGGTGATAAAGGTTTGTGTTTGGCTTTGTGGGTTTTTATTTCTTGCATTCTATGTTAGGTTAAAGCCCATTCCTGTTTAGTGTGACCTTTAAATAAGAAGGAATAGTTATAGACTTAAGCTTCGTGTTTGGTTAGGGGCATCTAATTGATGAGGATTTATGTCACAGATGTAACCATTTTCAAAATAGTAGACTTGTTAGGTTTTTATTGATTCTTATATAGGTCCTATAACAATTGTTAAATTTTTTGTACATTTGGAATTATTGTCTTTCATGAATATGATGTTTTGGAACTTTAATGCATGCATATGTAACTATAAGTATACCTTCTTTTGGTTTATAAATCTATAAGTTCCTAAAAAAAATACTAATCTATAAGTTTCCCTAAAAATGTGAGTTAATAACGATTGCTTAGATCAAGGGTCCGTTTGGATGCAGCTGAAAACTGAAAATACTGTAGAGAAATAATTTTTAAATGTGTGAATAGTATCGTGTAACCCATTTTTAATAAAAAAAAATTGCTGAAAAGTGAGGTTTGTGACTCCCGTGAACAGTGCACACCAGAAAAGTCAACAATCACGGCTCCAAAAAAAAAAAGCAAACGTTGGACGTGGGAAGCGCGTTTTGTGCTTTCCAAACACTCCTCAAGTCACCAAATTGGTTTTGGTGTACTAAGATTTTGGAGGAATCTAGATGCACATTAGTATTTAGATTCCTTTGAGCTCTTTGCAATAAAACATGAAAATGTATCTTTTTTTAAGATTACTGTAAATTGCAAGTGTTAATTTAAACCAAACAATTTGTGAATTAGTAAAAGTTGAGCAGAAATTGCTTGTGTAACTCATAATTGATGGTGCAAAAATGGAATATTAAGGCCTGGTTATTGTCACATGTTAGCCCTGTGGTGTGTGTCCAATTCTTGGAGTTCCATGTTGTTGATTAGAAGTGTGCTCATATTTGAGTTTATTTACACTATTATGCACTTCTCTTGGTATCTTTTAGACAAGAGACCTAGCTTGGGCATGGCCTCATCTATATCATACGTGATACATGTGCATCCTATCTTATCTCATGCATGTGAATTTGGTTCAAACCATTCAGTTTTGCTTTGACCCATTTATCTTTCATCCTTTTATAGACTTTTGGCTATTGGGCTTTTTATTGCCATCTGTGAACATTGGTTTTGGCCCATTGATACTTAGCTTATTTTGTGAAGTTAATCAGTTATTTAATTTTATTTTATTTTTTGCCACATCATTGCGTTATTACTTAACACGCCACCAGAGCTTTTGTCTCTTCAACTTTATCTTCTCTAAAATAAATCAGATTTGTAAATTTTAATATGATCTATGACTATAAATCCAGGACAGACAACACGAGTTGTGCAAGTTGATTCAGGCAAATTTCTTGAAAGTTTCAGCATAAACATGGGGTGCATTACAAATGAAATGGCTGAGTTCTTATCCCAAGAAAGGTCCATGAAAACTTGATTTTTCTCAATCCTTGTCTCCTTTGTGATTTTTTTTTTGCCATAATGATGATAGAATGGTAAAAAATTTCCACTATACAATGTTGGGCAACAAACTATGGTGGTTGTTAGTCATTATCGGGGGAAAACATTAATTGATTTGATAATTGTTCAACTGTAGTGCGTATCACTTCCCCCCCCCCCCCCCCCCCTTTTCTATGCTATTGGTGATGTTATTTGCCAAGCTAAGTTGATGATTTAAAAAGGAACCCATGATTTGCGATCATCAAAAGATAATTGTTTTATATATATACATGAAGGATCTTAAACATAATTGTTAAAAATGATTATTCCATCCTTTTCTATTTTGATTACTAACTGATTTTCTATTCTGGAATGTCCCACTTTAAAAGCTTAATAACACAATTTTATAATTTTTCAAACTAGTCCTTTATCATTTGAAAAGTCAATACTAATTTCCATTTGCTTTATTTGAGTTTTAATTGAGACTGGTAGCTTTGTGTTTTTTTTTTTTTTTTGAAAATTAAAACTGAAAATTTTCAGTTTTAGAATTTAATAACTTTTTTTTTTCCAAGATAATATTCCCGTAAAATGTATTTTTTAATTAAAAAGAAATGGGAGAGAAAATATAAATGACCAATGCAAAAAATATTTGAATTTGTATCATAACGCTTCAAGGTAAATATATTTTAAAACAGTTTGATAGCTACATCTTTATTATATGTCTTGTTCGTGTTATAATGAATTTGATGTAAAGTTCACTCAATCCTCCTGCTTCTAGGTTCCCAAATCTAAGGATTCTAGTACTTAGATTTGTAGAGTTTGCAAACTCTGAGAATCTCTCCCCACCCTCCTCACTGCCCTCCCTATCCTCATTTTAGAAATCCACAAGCAAAACCTCTTTTTGTTTGCATGACAGGTTTTTCAAAATGAATAAAGTAGAATTCCTTGAATTTATGATTGCAATTGAGGATAAAGTACAAAAAGTTAATAATTTCACTAATTTTAATCAACAAATTAGATGAAGATGCAAGAGGCACACACCATAAATTAATAATTGTGATTGAAGAAAAAGTTCAAAAAGGTAGTAATGTCACTAATGGAAATCACAAATATTGTGAATAACAGATAGTATTGAACACTAAGTATTACAAAGACTTAATAATTTCTCAACACGTTCTGATTTTTCCCTTTTTCGTTTTATATATTTTGTTTTCTGTGAAATTCAATAAGCAAGAAGGAGAAAAAGAAGAAAATTGCACGGTGAGTTTCAATTCAATGTTCTGAACAGCGTAACCAGTGGTAGAGAATTCACACAGGAGCAAGTACAAAGCAAGCTCACTCTAGTGAACTTACTAAAACCCTACAGGCATAGCTCATGCGGTACAGCAATTCCTTTTGCAAGGTCATTAATTTTTTAAAAACATGTACGTACGAAGGAAATCTACTGAATTTTAAGATTAAATTTTCAATATTTAGAGATATGTTAAACAGTGTAAAATTAGTTACTGACAACATCAAAAACAAATGAGTTAAATCTAAAAATTTCCAATAAGCTCTTCACCTAGATCACTATATATTACACAGAGAAAAATAGTTGGCACGTTCAATGTTTTAATTAAAGAATAATCAGGCTGTTGGGAGAGATCCCTAATTGCTTTTTGTGCTATATGTTGGTGAAGAGCTTTGCACCCATCTGTCATTGTAGTCTCTCATAATTATATTTCTTTTTTTTTTTTTTTTATATAGTTGAACTGTGTCCTCATTTACAGCTCTATCAGTTTATCTCTTTGATTCTCATGCTCATTTTCTATTTTAGGGCAAATTACAAAGTACACTCTTAATGTTTGGGATTACTTGAATTTTACACCCTGAAGAAGATTGCTTAGATTTTACACCCTTAAGTTTAGTTCTGTTAGCAAAACTTCACCATCCCTTAGTTTTAAACTGTTAAGTGATACACTGGCATATTAATGTGTGGTTTTTTTTTTTTTTTTTTGGGTGCCAAATTAGCTTCCAAAAATGGCGTCGTTTCACTTAAAACAAAGACACTACTGGAGGTTCCGAAACAGCATTATTTTAGGAGGCTGATTTAGGGGAAAAAAATACACATCAATGTGCCAATGTGTTATTTAACAACCAAAACTTACAGAAGATGGGGTTTTGCTAGCAGAACTAAACTTTAGGGTGTAAAATACAATTTTTCAAATTTCAAAATGTAAAATCCAAATAACCCTAAATTTTAGGAGTGTACTTTGCAATTTATCCTAATTTTAACAAGCATTTATGTAATATGCAATTATGCACTGAATTTGGCTTTCAAATGAATTAACAAATTGGAATCAGAAGTTGGTTTTAGCAAAAATGGCCAAAACTTAGGTGTGGTTTGTTTTGTTTTTTTGCTTTATCTTTGTTTAAAAAAAAATCAAAATAGTCAAAATGAACTAAATCCATTGTCGATGATCCATAGCCGACTCCAACAATTTTGGACTATTTTAAGTTTTTGTTGTTGTTAATTCATTTTTCCTTGAAGATAAAAAGAAGCCAGCAAGCAACGTGCACACCTACACTAACGGTGGTGGCTATGGATAACGTCGTTACATATTGCTAATTAAGCTCATCCCATGTTCTTCTCCAAAAAAAAAAAAATTCATCTCATGTGCTACGCTTAAAGATGCCAAATAGGGGGAAATAAAATAAATAAATAAATAAAAAGGGTTCAAGACCAAATTGTATTAAAGCTCAACAAAGGTGGTTATAGGTTTTTTAAAAAAAAAAAGTGAATAGAACAAAAGATAGTTGGTCAAAAATCAATATAAATACAACTTTATAGCTGGTCACCAGGAAATTACTCTTTCTCCTCTTTTCGAGAACTTACTCAATATGTTTCATCAAATTTCCACTTGACTACACTTATCCCACAAATAAAATAAAAATAAAAAGTTTTCACTAAAGCAAGCAAAAAGCTAAAGAAAGTAATATAAAGTACATAAACAAAAGTTAAGGGTGAATTTCAAAAAGACCAAATGAGGTTTGGATCAATAGCAAACACATTCCCTACACTTCTAATTTTGTGTTATTCACCCCTAAGAGCATCAGCATTGAATGGGTAAATTCCCAAATTTGTTTACAATTCAGGCTCAAAAGACAACTCCATTAGAAGTTGTAAAATACAACTATTGCAAAAAAAAAAAAAAAAAAAAAATACAATTAAGCTACAATGTGATTCTAAATGTAGAATCGCATTGTAGCTCAATGTTTAAAAAAAAAAAAAAAAAAACTATTTTTTATTCGGTTTATCTTCTCTCTCCTCTCTCTGCAGATCAAAATTTCCATTATCTTTCTCTCTCTTTCTTTCTACTCTCTCTTCTTCCTGCTCTCTCTTCTTCAACAGCATGGAGGCAACGACGTGGAAGCTCAATCAGTTTCTATGGTGGAGGTGTGGAGGTCGTGAGTTTGTTCATGGGTTTCCGGCATGGGTTTGTTCATGGGTTTCCGGCATTTGGGTCGGATTTGGGTGGCGGTTGGGTCGGATTTGGGTTGGCGTTTGGGGGAATTGTTCCGATGGGTTTGATGATGGATTTTGATTTTGGATTTTGATTTGGCTGGATTTTGCTCAATGGAGGTGGGTGGTGTGACTGAGAATGGTGGAGATTGGCGGGTGGCAAGATTGGCGTGGCGAAGATCGGTGGGTGGTGAGATCGGTGGAGCTGTGATGGCTGTGGCATTGTGATCGGCGTGATGGTTTTTTTTTTTTTTTTTTTTTCAGTTTCGCCGATCTGGATTGATATGGATGAATGATGATGGAGGAGTTGGGTTGATTTGGATGATGGAGGAGGAGTCTGGAAGAAGGTGAAAAATAAAGTAATGGAGAATTCTGGAAGGAGGATAAAATTGGGAAAAAACAAAAAAGTAAAAAATATATTTTATTGTGAAGATATATTATTTTAATAAGTAGAATAAAAAAAATAAAAGTTGGGATGTTGAGTGTATTAAAAAATGGTATTGTATAATTAATAAAGTGGTTTTTTATGGTAAAATAGGAAAGAATTGAGATAAATAAATGCTGATGCTCTAAGCTTTCAGTAATGACAAAATTCTTATTTCAGGGATCATGTGCACCGCACATGACCATTTCATCATAAATAAAAATAAATAAATAAATAAATGAAGTTGGCCTTCAGTTTGAGGCCCCCACCATATATGTACAAGTCAACCCTTAAGAAATTACGCTGTGAGACAACTATTCTTATTACCAGCTCATAGTCATGTCCTAAAGAATGTTGTCTAACAAGTTGATGAATGTTAGTGACCTCAAATGCTTGTATATTTTATTATGTCCGGCTAAAACCTTTGTTTAATTTCTATTTCTGGTTCCAAGTATATATAGCATGTTCCATCAAATGCATAGTTGCTCCCTTTCACACTAGAGTTGCTGGAGATCGAGTTGAGAGTTGAGACCTCAAGTTGTGAAAGAATTGGAGGGATGACATCAACATCATTATCACATGTTCGTACTACCAACATCACTTTTATTAATATCAATAAGCAGAACATACTATCTCAAGAGTTGTAAAAAGTATTAAGAAAATTTGGATATCTTGTAATACCTAAGAGCACTAGCATCCAAGTGGCCAAAAAAGTTCTATTTTACAACCTCAAAAGTTATTTTATGTATTATACCAATTCACTTTACAATACATCTAACATCCTAGTTTCTATATTTATACCATCTCATTTAAATATTCAATTTTATTCTTTCTTTATTTATACCATCTCAATTTTATTCATTCTTTATTCTTTTTCATTAAAATAATATTATTATTTTTACAACCAAGTGAATAGTAGGTTCTATCTATACAAACCCACTGTTCGCAGGTTGCAAAATTTTTTAAGAACTCATACTCAGATGTTGGGTAATTTTTGAGATTTTGGATGCAAAATAGCAACTAGGTGGTATTTACACCTCAGATGCTAGTGCTCTAATTGTCAGGAATTACTCAATGTCCTATTGTCTTCTTTTCATGAACGGAGAGTGTGGGTCACGCTACTCATAAGCCTTCCTTGCCAACCTGGTTAAGTTCGACAAAAAAAAAAAAAAGGTTACTGGATCAGTACCTCAGATTCTAGTATTCTACTGTAATGATGCATGTTGTCCCCACCATAATGATCTTTTCAAAGCACTACCTAAAAAGTTATAATTTTTATTTCAATTAATTTATATGACAAATTGTGATTAGTTACATGTTACTTTTATATAACATTAATACTTTTTACTCACTTCTCATAATTTGTCATGTAGATAATTTGGCAAAAATTGTATACCTTTTTATGCTACTAGATTTCTTGGACTCATTGTTAAAGGTACTGAGGAGCAAAAATAATAAATCATTGTTATAGGTAACGTAATTTTTATCAAATTAATTTTGAAAAAAATTCTTCAACTCATTGCTTGTCAATTTCAATAACTATTTATTGTGCGATTCATTTCCTGGATTATTAAAATCATATATATTAACATACGGTCGTGTCTTGATTGGACATGCAAATATTATCATATGAAAAAGATGGGATTGGATTCTGTGAAATAATTGCATTGCAAGTTGCAATTATCGTGATGTAAAAATTAATGTTGAATATTTTCTTTTCGAAACAAACACATATAAGGAAGAGAAAAAAAATTCATAACATAAAGCATACCACAAGCTACACTCAAAAGTTATAATAACTTTTAAGGGAGTGAGTAAATCATTGAATAGTTTTTAAAAAAATTATAATCTAAATGTAGAAATTAAAAGTGAATTTTCAATTTTCAATCTTACCTATAAATTCACTATTCCATGCTTTATAACATGTATTATTGCACCTTCACTTAATTATGAAAGTATTCATTTCTCAAAAAGAGAAAAATTATGAAAGTATTCTAGTCTAAACCTGGAAAATGTATTCACTATTTTACTCAATGGATGGGATAAATCAACACAATACAGCTAAAAATATTATTTATTAGGTTAACAATTGAATACTTAAAAATTTAATCAAATAATATTTTTGCTATCTTTAAACTATTATTTTTGTTATCAACTTGTGTGTATATATATTAAAAGAAATTTTGTAGATAACATTTTATTTATATATAAAATAAAAATAAAAATAAAAACAATGGACATGGTCAAGTGGCTATGTAAAAGCCAGAAACTAACTAGTTAGTACTTTCAAATAACCAACTGTGCGTACCCAAAATGTAGTTATTGGGCTTAAACTCTATTTGGGCTCACAATCTATTTATATTGTGGGTTTTTGGATTTCCTACCATGGGTGATTCTATACCCGGCGACCCAAGAACCCTTATTTTCTGTAAACTCAGACTTGTTCTCCCTTTCTCTCCCACAATGGACACCCTCTTTCCTCAGTTTCTATTCTCCTACCCAAAAAATCCAACCCCTCTCTCAAATTCCCATCTCTTATTTATAGTCCAAGGCTAGTGGAAGGGTCATGATTGTTTTCATGGTAAGTGGGAAGAGAGGTCCAATGCTATTACTCTTAAGTGAGTGTTTAGTTGGGAGTGGGAGGTGGTGAAAGTGGTATTGGAACTGGTTCCACCGTTAGAGGGACTGTCCGGCAGCGATACTCCCTAGGTGACGCTAAGCATTCCGGGACTCACCTTCCCAGGAGATTGCACTTCCCGACCAGTTAGGATCTCGCCTTTGCCGCTCATGTCACAAGTGTCTTTGTCTTGTGGTTTCGGGCCTTTGACGGGCGTCAAAGCTTGCTTGGGCTGAGTTCGTGGGGCTCAATGAGTGCAAGGCATTACACGTGGCACCATTACGACAAGCTTTATAATCAATGGGCTTGAGGAAGAGTAACTCCCCGTACACCAACATTGTAATAACCTGGTGTGTATAGGAGTTTATGGGAAAGGAGATTGTACATGCCTATGTGAATAGTGAAATATTAAAAGAAATCTTTTTTTTTTTTTAGAGTGAGTTTCAACTTATGGGGTTCACTCCTGATGGTAGCTTTTTATCATCAAACCAAGACACCAATTGATTTTTAGTGTAGACGGAGATTGAACCCCAAATTTATTAAAAGAAATCTAAATACTCATGTTTGTAAAAAATATACTTTTTAGTAAGACAGTGGACGTGGACTATCAAATAAGGTGAAGAAATGCAAGTTGTGTATTGTATACAAGAAAGAGGCAGAAGATTTCAACCCATTTATGGCTAAGAGAGGCAACAATGGCTTCACTCCTCATGAGGGCTTCGATGTTCTCCAAAATAATTTTGGCATTTCGACAGTGATAGTGGAAGGTTACAAAGCCATGTGAAGCCATGGTAACTCTGATTCTGAGGAGTCAAGTAAGTACGAGGAATGTGGTCAAGAATCTAGTGCGAGTGACCTCGCAAGTAGATAAATTTTTTTTCTCTTGATTACCTATAAGTCTCTGTCTTTCTTCTCAATTCAAGCTCTGTTGGTTGTTGCAATTTCTTTTATACATTTGTTAATAGATTGCCCACCATATATTTGATTAGAGGTGTCTCAATGGCACTCCTAGCATTGAAGACAAAGTTCAAAAGGTTAATAATGTTACTTATGGAAATCAACAAACACTGTTAATATATTATTATTTTTTTCCCATGTTCTTCTTATTTTCAGACATTTAGTACCTTAATAGATTATAAAAATATAATGTCAAGTTTGAATGGAAACGATGCTATCAGCCTATCACATGCATTGCCTCATTGATCTGTAATATTAATAGTTAAGCAATGAGTATTGGAGGAAATCACTATTGAAGGATTCCAAAGATTCTAGGAAAATTATGGTAGGAAGGCAAGCGGCACGCTTATAGAGGTTATATAGAGTTTGTGCCTCAAAGGTGTCCCCTTAGTGGTTTTTCCCATTTGAGAAGTTCTCCTATGGTTTTCCACTTTATAATCAAATCACCGTGTCAATCCCTTTGTTCATAATCACATTGGGGTCTAAATCTAATCATTTATCATATTTTAAAAATTGGTTGATAATCATCTCTCTCTAGAAGCTACTCAATCAATCAAAAAATAACAATTAAAAATTAAAAACGGAGTCTTATAAAATAAAGTGACTAAGGTCTTATAAAACAGTTTTATAAACCGATCTATAGCTGAGGCAGAAGCATTGCCTTGCAGTATCTTCAGCATGCATTCTCATAGTGAAAGATTTGACCTTTGTACAAAAGGGAAAAGATTAATGGCAACATCACTCACAAAGATCAAAAATTGACAAACAATGCACTTATATTCATACTCTACAATCTACAAACAATTAAGCCCAATATAATCCTATTTGGTGACATTTTTACTTTTTACCATATATAAATGTAAAAGTTTTTCTCTAAAATTTGAAAAATCAACAAACAATTCAATGAAAAGAAATGGAACCAATGAAGTCATTTCATGAGAACATGGAACAAATTAAGTTGTTATTACCAGCCTCGATTTTTTGGACACCCCTTCATTAATTGACATGTTCAGTTTTTTAAAGAACAATTACATTATTTGCAAAGTGATCCCTTTATTCATTTTAAAGAAGCATAGTCATTAGTTTGAAAGGGTAAAGATTCTTAAGTTGATGTTAAAACAGCTCTAATATAAATAATCTTGATGTCAATCACGCACTTTGCTTGCTCCTAGACTTCACTTTTTTTCCCCACATTATTTTTTACACTCTTCATTTTCAGTTTCTAAATGTCTAAGTCACCCTATCCGTGTACTTCTATATTTTGGTTGCACCCTTTGCCTTTTGTCATAAAATTATTCGTACTTATCATAGAGAGACCAAAAAAATAAAAATCAGCCTTAATAAAAAACCCCAAATGAAATTACTCTAAATAAGAAAGAAAAAAGAGTAAAACAAAAACCGAGTGCAAACACAGTTACACATCCTTATCATTGTTATCAATGACCTGAAGTGCATAATTATTTTGCACTCTGCTTATATTAATTTAATTAGTGAATGTATTAGTCATAAAGTTTCCAAATTCCACTAAGCATTTAAATAAAAATAACTTTATAGTTTTTTGAAAAGCAATTAGAGCAGGAGTTCTAGGAAATTATGCAGAATGTGTAGGAGTAATTGCCATCAAATTTCCACTACAATGCTAATCCAGAAATAATAAAATTATCAGAAAAGCATGATAAAGCATAAACAATACTTTACTAGTTACTTGAAACTTAATCTTTCTTCTCTTTTTCTTATTGGGCGAGTAAATTACGTATATATAGCTCTAATAAAGTCCACTTCTCTACTTTATCTTCTTTTTTTTTTAGGGGGGGTTCTCTACTTTATCTTCCTTCATTTTTTTTTTCTGACTTCAATTTTAAATTTTATTTGAATGTGCTTATTGCATAAATAATAGTTCTAAGATTTATTAGGATATATTATATTTATTCCTTTGAAACTATGGGTTGGGCCTAGTGGGTCAGTAGATTTTGTGATTTGGACTTGATGGGGGGTGAGGATTGGTATGTGTTAGGAATCAAAATCTTGTGTTTATTTCTCTTACCTAATCTTGTGTCCCACTCTCTCACATGTTTGAAAATAGTTTTGTCCCATTAGATTATCTTACTGAAAAATGGGTCCATGCAAGGTCAACACAATAATCAAAAAGAGCACCGAAAGCCCAAACAACTTACCTCGCTCCATGAGATAATTTCCACTAAGCTTTTCAACTTTCCACTTAACAATATTAACAAACTTTATAGAGGATAACCATGAAGCTAAATTTATTGTCCCACGACTTTTTTTTTTTAAAGCATATTGCCCCTAAGACCTTGCCATTAGAAAACTTAAGTTATTATAGAAAATTTTATGCTACAAAAAAAGTTTTTTATAGGAAATTTAACACAACTTTAGAATATGTTTCAAAATATAATTGTAACTTTCATATACACGTACAAAACATACATTAAAAAGAATTTAGAAAGAAATAGAAATCCATAGAATTTTAAGATTACATTTTACTGTTTAAAGAGAAATTCCTTATTATATATGTTGATGACGACAAATGGTAAGGCTGTCATTTTAGTGTCTCATAATTATCTTCCAATTCGTTTAGGATTGTTGAATAATTTTCTCACTTTCACACCTACTTACTTTGTGTTTAACGATTGATTTGTTGACTCTCTCTTTGATTTCAATACGACAATACCCAATGCCCATTCTTAAATTTTGTGTTCTAGTTGTTGTTTATGATTTTGCTTTCTTTAAAGGGCAAAACTTAGATACAGTACTTAGGTAGTACTTTAGGTACTCCATTTAAAATTAAAACACACGTCCACTTACTTAACAGTGAAATTGTCGTTTTCTTCTCCGTTTATTTATTTTCCTTCTTTTATTTTCCTTTTGTTTCAAACTAAGACTTCCCATGAGAAAACCCCAAAATTGTTTTCTTCTCTTGCTCTCTCTCTCTTTCCTTCTCTCTCGCTGAAATTGGATAAAATAGACAAATCCAGCTCTCTGAGTTCTCTGTCTCGGTCTGTTTTCGCAGATTGGTTGGTTGGCACTAAGAAAATTCGTTGGTATGTATTGGTTGAATCTCATTATATGTTTTCAATTCTAGTTGCTGGGTTTTGTGTTATTTTGAGGTTTGGTAGAGTTTTTCTTTGTTGATTATGATCTGGGTATCAATTTTAGTTATTGGGTCTGTGTTATCATTGCTTTGGTTTGTTTTGATTTGGGTTTTCAATTCTAGCTACTAGGTTTGTGTTATTTTGAGGTTTGGTAGAGTTTCCTTTAGCTATTTCTAATAAAGGTTTCAATTTTGGTTGATGGGTATGTCTTAGTATTTCTTTGGTTAATTTTGATTTGGGTTTTCAATTATAATTGCTGAGATTGTGTTATTTTGAGGTTTGGAAGAGTTTTTCTTTGGCTATATCTAATGAGGGTTTCAATTTTGGTTAATGGGTCTGTCTTAGTATTGCTTTGGTTAATTTTAATTTGGGATTTCAATTCTAGTTGTTGGGTTTGTGTTATTTTGAGGTTTGGAAGAGGTTTCCAATGGCTAAGTTCACCTTGATGAAGCTGAGTTCTAATTTATTTTTTTAATGTTTGATGTTTGTCTTTGGTGTTTGATTGATAGTTCAAATCAGAAATTTGAAATTGGAAAGGCAAAAGATTCTTAAAACAGCAATCATATACTGATCTTAGAGAATTAAATACAAATATCTTGATTTGAATATTTTGGAAGTTGCTGGATTGATATTAGCAATACCTGGAGATGTTTTAACGGCTAGTGAATTTTTTTGGTTTATTTGTCATATCTTCTAAGACTGTTATGGTGACTGGTCAATTACATTGTAGTTTGATTTTTAAATGTGGTATGGCATTGATTGGTAACTTTTCATTATTGCAGCTCAACCATTTCAAACGTCTTGAGACATAAAGTGAATTCTGTTTTTACTTTAGTAAATTCTCTTTTGCAATATGCCACGTGATATTTGTATTGTGAGTTCACAATTTAATAAAACACTGTTTACTTCATTTTAACAAAACATGATGATTTCGAATTTTTTATGGGATTTTGTAGATGATCAAGGAAGCCTTGTTGGCTTTGAATGAAAGAAGTGGGTCGAGTCCATATGCTATAGCGAAGTACAAGGAAGAGAAGCACAAGGATGTGCTTCCTTTGAATTACAAGAAGATTTTGGGTCTCCAATTGAAGAACTCTACTGTGAGAGGAAAGCTTATTAAAATCAAGGCTTCGTATAAGCTATCTAAAATGGCTAAAGAGGAGAAGGTTACAACTACAACAACCAAGGCTGTGAAGAAACCTGAGGCTACTAAAAAGGCTGTGAAGAAGGTCACGAAAAAAGTTGGGCCTAAGAAGACGAAGAAATCGACTCCTGCCAAGCCTAAACAGCCCAAATTGATTAAGTCTCCTGCTGCTAAGAGAGCCAAGAGGACCGTTGCTTGAGTCTGTAGACATTAGATAAAAAAAAAAAAAAAAAAGTGGTGTTACATGGAAGAGAAGCACAAGGATGTGCTTCCTCTGAATTACAAGAAGATTTTGGGTCTCCAATTGAAGAACTCTGCTGTGAGAGAAAAGCTTATTAAAATCAAGGCTTCGTATAAGCTATCTAAAATGGTTAAAGAGGAGAAGGTTACAACTACAACAACCAAGGCTGTGAAGAAACCTGAGGCTGCTAAAAAGGCTGTGAAGAAGGTCACGAAGAAAGTTGGGCCTAAGAAGACGAAGAAATCAACTCTTGCTAAGCCTAAACAGCCGAAATTGATTAAGTCTCCTGCTGCTAAGAGAGCCAAGAGGACCGTTGCTTGAGTCTGTAGAAATTAGATAATAAAAAAAAGTGGTGTTTGTTTTTAGAAAAAAGTTTAGGTCTCTGTGTATATGAAGTCTATGGTTTTAATGAAGGAAGTGTTCGGGTTTGGTTAGTCTTTTTTGTTTGTTTGTTTAGACGTCAATGCTAAATGGAATTGACTTTTCTTTGCTTCCTCTGTGAAATCGGTTACTAATTTTTTGAACTTTTATCTTGTTCAGTCATTCATTGGCTTAATCAATTGTCGGTTACCACTCCTAAGTTCTTTTTTTTTTCTTTTTTTTTGAGTTATAAGTGGGGCATTTTTACGCCATTGCATTTGAATTTATTGAGAGTTTTGGCTCTATGTTCACTAGAAGTTGCCTCATCCTTTATAAAAAGAGTCCACCAGCCATCATTTGCCTGCACTTAAAGATAATAGTGGGAACTAAGAGCTATATGTATAGATGTGCAGTACATTTGTGTTTTTTCCCTCTGCACTGGATAGCTGCTACCTGCAGCGTGTGGGCTGCTGTTTTCTTGATGCAATTGCATCAATTGCACTCATTGATGCAATTGCCAAGCTTGCTTATGTATTTGATGGTGAAAGTGGTAATAAATACATGTGTACATAATATTACAGGTTGCAACATTCATTTTTTTTAGCTGAATATTGCCAATTGTTGTACGTGTACAATTTTTTTGTGTGGATTATTTAATTAGTGTACTTGAAAATCTTAGGGTCTTCTTGGTTTTGGATGAAGGTTGTACTTATTGGATCATATATGAATGTAGCCAATTGCTGTACTAGTTATATGCTTTGCCTTCAAGATCATATCTCCACTTCATGCAAGACCCACTTGGAAAAATTGTACCTACTTTGGTATTTTGGATGTCAGAAACTTGAAAGAAAGCATTGATTTTTTCATTCATCAAGTAAAATTTGCACCGGCATGGACTTGGTTGTAAAATAGTATTAGGGGCAATGAACAACATGTGGGTATAAGATCTAGAGATTTTGTTGGTAGTAATGGTTGTCTTTGACGTTAAAGGTTGTACTGAAACTGAAATTGATTCCCTAGAAATTTCTATTTCAAATATCCAAAACATGCTAAATATTTGGCCTTTTGTGGCGATAGCTGCAAATTTAGAATTTTAAACCCTGCGAACAAAAACAGATAAATAACTCAATGAGTGCCTTCAATTTTCATTTTAACTCAAAAATGCAGTTGATGGCTGGTATGAATAGCTGAAGAAATCCAATTGCCGTACCGCAATCCAAATCATGTATGTGTACATAAAACAAGTCAAATGAACAATTATCAAATATCAATCTTGGAAGTGTGTTTATGAACTAAATTAAAAACCAATATATTTCTCAGCTTGACAACATGTCCAGCCAATACTAAACTAACAATATCATTTCACATCACAAAAAATTATTCTCATATACACAAATATGCACTTCCACACAAATGTATAGCACATCTATACACATAGCTCTTGGTTCCCACTATTATCTTTAAGTGTAGGCAAATGAAGGCTGGGGGACTCTTTTTATAAAGGATGAGGCAACGTGGGGTGAACATAGAGCCAAAACTCACAATAAATTCAAATGAAATGGCGTAAGTGCTCCACTTATAGCTCAAAAAAAAAAAAAAAAAAAAACTTACCAACGGGAAACTCTACCAAACCTCAAAATAACACAAACCTAGCAGCTAGAATTGAAAACCCAAATCAAAGCAATGATAACATCGACCCAATAACAAAAATTGATACCCAGATCATAATCAACAAAGAAAAACTATACCAAACATCAAAATAACACAAAACCCAGCAACTAGAATTGAAAACATATAATGAGATTCAACCAATACATACCAACGAATTTTCTTAGTGCCAGCCAACCAATCTGCGAAAACAGACCGAGACAGAGAACTCAGAGAGCTAGATTTGTCTATTTCATCCAATTTAAGCGAGAGGGAAGGAAAGAGAGAGAGAGAAAGAGAAGAATATAGTTTTGAGGTTTTGGGGTTTTCTCGTGGGAAGTCTTAGTCTGAAACAGGGGGAAAATAAAAGAAGGAAAAGAAATAAATGGAGAAGAAAACGGCAATTTCCCTGTTAAGTAAGTAGACATGTGTTTTAATTTTAAATGGGGTACCTAAAGTACTGTACCTAAGGTGCTGTATCTAAGTTTTGCCCTTCTTTAAAACATGAAAAGCCCACTTCACTGTTTTATCATTTTATTTTATTTTTGTTGAGAAAAACACCGTTTTATAATTTAATGGCACGACAAAGTCGACACCGTTTTGCCATTAAAGAAGAGCTATATATATAATTAAAAAAATATATTAAAATCATTGTGTCATTTAAAAAAATTAAACAACTTTTTACTTTTTCAGCTTCTCTAAATAATAATTGTTTTCCTTCTTTTTGGTAATGCTGGTTAACCTGAAAAAAAAGTAATTATTATATATAAATTTAAAAAATATTATGATTTTTTTATCCTTAAAAAATATTTGTGACCAGACACAACATAATTAAAAAATAATTAATTGAATTTCAGAAAAGATATCTAAATAAATTTATTACTAGCAATTAAATAAGGAAGAAGTTGGTTTGCCACATGTTCAGTCTTTTTCAAAGAAACTTCCTGGTATCCTAGCGGCAAGGACACGCTCCATTCCACCAGTCAGTCCAGGTTCGACCCACAATAATAGCTTCTTTTTTATTTTCTTTTTCTTTTTTTCTCTACTTATTACCAAACTACGTCGTCTTGGGTTTGCTTTATAAGCCTACTCACCCTATTTTTCAGCATTTGTCTCTTTCACTCTCCAGTCATTCTCTTCCTCCCCATCTCTCTCTCTTTCTGTCATAGTTTTCCTCTGTTTTTTCTCTTCTCAAACTGAGCTCACGGAAAGTTTTTTTTACCACCAATTGTTCAATCTTATTCGTCTCCTTGATCTTCACAACGTGATCCGCATACTCAAGGTCCTCTCTTTTCTCTTGTGCAATGCTTTGTGTGAATTCTTTAATTTTTTTTTTTTTTTGAATTGATATTTAGTTTGCGATTCAATTTATATTTGGATGATGACAAAGATTTTTATCCTGGGTTTTGTGTTTCACTTTTGTTTTTATAGTATTAGTATCTGAAATTCTCCTCTTATTCCAACTGTGATTGTTTAATTACAAACGTTTTTCTCTTATTATGTGAAAAGCTAACAGTATATAGGATCAAGAGGGTTGTTGCTTAAAGAAATCACTAAAAACACAGAGGATGCTTTTGTGTTGATTTAACGTTAGTTAATTAAATTTCTGCAACCGTAATAATCATAATAACGTGAGTTAAGTAATTTTCAGTTTGAGATTCCTGGAAGGAGAGGGAGACTTGCACATCCACTTTGTTTAAAAAAATAAACAAAAAAAAAAAATGTAGACTTCACTGAAAACAGAGGATGTGAATGGCCTAGCAACGCTAGGATCACCACAAAATTCTTTAGAATTTACAATACCCAATTTCACTACTGCCCTTCACTTGGGCCTATCACTATTAAAGGGGAAGATGCATGCACTGAAGAAAGTGTGGAATCAATGACTTGCTGCAAGTCTTGCAGATAGCGTTAAAGATTGTAAAGGCACTGAAATAAAGTCTGTAAAAAGAAAAAAAAAAAGAAAAAGAAAAAAGAGATGGGAATTGGGAAGCCTTTTTTGTTATATTAAGGGAATTACGCTATGCCCCCAGGTTTTGAATCCATAGTCTCTTTTGGGGAGATACAGATCGACATACTTCTAAGAAATTGAAATAAAAATATTAAGAAAAAAAAAAAAAAACTTCAAATCTTGAGGGATGAAGAATTGCTTATTTGAAAATCCCACATAAATTAAGTCCATAATTTCCTTCTGCACTTTCATTAAACACTGTTTTAACACTTGTGACTTACTCTACTCAAATATGCATTTATATGCATGCCACCATTAGCTAGACAACATTTATGTACATGGTATATTTTGTGGTGTTTTATGTATATGGTTCAAATCGTACCAGTAACTTTCCCTCACCCATTATCAACCTATGAAAAAAAATATTTAAGCAAATTGGAAAAATAAAACTATATATTAAAATTGCACATTAATTATGTCCAACACGGCACACTAATTATGCCTTCTTGCAAACTCAAAAGTCATCAATTGATCAATTTGAAATTCATGTTACATGGAGTTCATACCATTAACAAGGTTCACCAAATAAGAATCGGCAAGTGAATCAAATCTGTCAACCCTAATAAAATCTATAAAATTTGGTTCATACCTCCCACCAAAATAAATTTGTAGTCTCCTTTGCATTATTCTTCTTCTTATCATGCTTTTAGATTATGCATAATAATCAGGTTTCATCAGCTCATTTATGGCCCAAGTGTACAAGTTTTCAATAAAAGCCCGTAGATATTTTCTACTGAAAAACTTAATGCCATATGTTGTGGGTTGAGTTGTGTAGTTTTCCATTTTATTGGTAAGCGATTATATATTAATTTGATATTAAATATTCTTCTAATTTTTACTAGATTAATAATCCAACAGGGATCAAAAAGGTTATACCAAGATAGTGATAGTGTAAAACTTATTTAGAAAATCAAAAACACAAAACAATATTGTCTTTGTACTTGATTTGATTGTCTAATCCCAAGCTCTTTTTCCTTTCTGTCTCTTTCTCAGTATCTTACTCAAACAATGATGGTGTGAAGTAAATAATGGTTAGGGCTCCATGTCATATGTACAAATTTCATCCAATATTGTAATTTGTCATCACTCAATTTTCATTACTCATCACTTAAATACCCCAATTTTCCAAGTCCCCTGTTTGGCAACTTAGCTTAGACTCAGTTTTCAACTTCAACAGTTGCGTTGGGTTTCACAAAAAAAAAAAAAAAAAAAAAAAAAAAAAAAACCCAAAGTTTGTCAAACATTGCAGCTAAGTTTCACCACCAAAAAAAAAAAAAAAAAATCTTTTGTCAAACATTGCAGCTGGATATATGGGGTTAATTACGAAAATGCTATCATAACTCTGTTTCCATAACTTAAAAACACAGTTTCCATAACTTAAAAACATAGTTTCCATAATTCATCACTCAAAAATCAGATAATTGAGTTATGGAAACAAGAGTTGAAAACTAAGCCAAACAAAAAAATTTGTGTGGGTTTCATGTGTTTTGATAACTCAGTTATGAGTTTTGGATCATATTACTCAAAACTCCTCTAAACCAAACAGACTCTTTCTTAATTTTTGCTACTTTAGATTTTGAGTTTCTAGGGAGGGATATTTTTCATTAATTATTCATTTTATTCAAAATCATTTCCAATTTTATGGTTGTGGAAGATTTGCAATATGGGATATCAGGCAAGCATTAATTGTAATCTCTTGGGTGACTTGCGTAAAAAAAAAAAAAAAAAAAAAAAAAAAAACACTCCTAGGATTGTGCGTTCTTGGTTTTCTTGTTTTTCTAGAAAAAACATCTCAATT
Source organism: Castanea sativa (assembly GCF_040712315.1). Classification (NCBI taxonomy): domain Eukaryota; kingdom Viridiplantae; phylum Streptophyta; class Magnoliopsida; order Fagales; family Fagaceae; genus Castanea; species Castanea sativa. The sequence goes on along the minus strand of NC_134024.1, from coordinate 2,972,473 downwards.
GTCCAAACGAAGAGACTCGTGAGGAAATTTTCTCTTACCCAAAAACAAAGGGGGGAGACTTCCTGTAACTTTCCTAAATTCTCCAAATACAAACCCCACTCCAATCTGATTAATGGAAAGAGAGCTATATAAAGTCACCACAAAATGACTGAGTCTTTTGGCTGAATATTGCAAAAAATCGAGTTTATTTGTGATATAGGTATTGTTTAAAGTTATTTGGGAAAATGAGGAGAAAAGCGAATTTCGACAATGGTATTGCTGAAATTCTGAGAAAAAGTAGAAGAGAGAAGAGAGAAATGATGTGACGGATGATGGAGAGAGAAAAATGAATTTCGATAATGAGATTGCCAAAAAAAAAAAGCTGAATTTCGGCAATTGAATTGCCAAAATTGAAGAATTAAAAAAAGAAAAAAAGAAAATTGAACTGTGGTAAGAGTAATGCTACGGTCACAAATTATTTTACCATATTTTTACAAACTATTGTTATGACCAATTTCTTAAAGTTCTTATCAACACCCACTGATAACATTACTTTTTTATTTACCAATAATCACTCATCACATCAACAGTTTATGAAAGTTTTTGTAAAAGAATTTGTATCTCTAGCATTTTGCTAAAAGTGGAGGATTTAAAAAACAAAAAAAACTCAATTGTGGCAATTGAATTGTGGAAATTGAAGGATTAAAAAAAAAGAAAAAAAAGAAAATTGAACTGTGGTAAGAGTAATGCTACGATCATAATTGAATTGCCAAAATTCAGCTTTTTTATTTTTGGCAATATCATTGTCGAAATTCATTTTTCTCTCTCCGTCACATCATTTCTCTCTTCTCTTTCCTACTTTTTCTTAGAATTTCGGCAACACTATTGCCGAAATTCACTTCTCTCCTCATTTTTCCAAACAAGTTTGAACGGTACCCACATCACAAATAAACTTGATTTTTTTCAATATTCAGCCAAAATACTCCAAAATGACTCGCTAGCCTCGTCTTCTTGGTAAGTGAGAAAAAAAATAGGGTAGATGAACTAAGGGTCCGTCCATTTGGGGTGAAAATAGGGAAATGGAAAATAGGGTGGAAAATGATGTTTTTCACTGTTCGTTGGGGGAAGGAAAATAGGAAGGAGAGAAAACCCGGGAGAAAGTTTTCTCTCTAGACTCACATTTTTTTTTTCCTTCCAAATCGGAAGGAAAATCTAGAGAGAAAAGTGCTATAGTAGCACTTTTACAAAAATGCCCTCTTCCCACTTATTTTTTTCAACGTTCTCTTCTCTCTCTCTCTCTCTCTTTTTGTTCATCGTGACCTGAATTTCAACGTTCACTTGTCTTTTTTTTTTTTTTTTTTCATCGTGACTTGAATTTCAACGTTCTCTTGTTTTTTTTTTTTTTTCAACGTGACCTGATCTATTTTTTTTAACGTGATAAATTTATATATATGATGTGATAAATTTTACATTATGTAATGAGTACAAATAAATCTATTTCTTACATATTATGTAACAAGGGTATAATAGTCAATTTATATAAATTACAATTTTTATCATTCCCTTTTTCTCTCCAACCAAATAAAAGAATTTTCCACTTTCCCACTTTTCCACCCCTCCAACTGAACACACAAGAGGGGGAAAACTAAATATTTTCCATTCTCCCATTTTTTCATCCTCCCACAATTTTCCACTCCTCTAGCCGAACGGACTCTAAAGAAAGTGGGGGAAATCAATGACTTGGAAGTCTTGCATATAGCGTTAAAGACTGCAAGTTAGGGGTAAAGGCACTGAAATAAAGTCACCACGAAATGACTCGCTAGTCTCATCTTCTTGGAAGGTGGGAAAAAAAAATAGGGAAGATGATGAAGAAAGTGGGGAATCAATGACTTGCAAGTCTTGCCTGTAGTGTTAAAAACTGTAAGTCAAGGGTAAAAGCACTAAAATAAAGGTTGTAAAAGAAAAAATGAGATAGGAATTGGGGAGCCTTTTTGTTCAAGAAATGTTAATCAATGTCTTAAAGGCATTAGTTTATGAACTATCTTCAAAAATATTTTATGAAAAAATAATAAAATTTTCCTATTATAGTTTATTAATAATTGTTCTATGGACACTCATCAACATGATGATTTGTTTAAGGAAAATGCTAACGGATACCCTTAAAAAAATGATTAACAATATATTTAAAAAAAGTTTTTATGGGAAAAGAAAATTTTTATGAGAAAAAAAAAGCAATTAATGTTTTAACAGCTTTTTTCATTTCCCATAAAAATTGTGTCAAAACTTTCTTAAAATTAATTGTTAATCATTACTCTGAGAGTACTCGTTAGTATGACCATTTGTTTAATTAAAGGGATTACACTACGCCCATGTATTGAATCCATAATGTCTCTTTTTGGGGAGATGCAGACATACTTTTAAGAAATTGAAGTGAAATAGTAAGAAATATAACAAAAGAAAACTTCAAATCTTGAGGGATAAAGAATTACCTATCTAAAAAACCACATAAACTAAGTTCATAATTTCCTTCAGCACTTTCATCAAACATAGTGTGTTTAAAACTTGTGAGTTACTCAAATATGCATTTATAAGTATGACACCATTAGCTAGACAATATTTATGTAAATGGTATATTTTGTGGTGTTTTACATATATAGTTCGAATACTACCAGTAACTTTCCCTCACCCATTATCAACCTTTGAAAAAAAAATTTAAGCAAATTGGAAAAATAAAACTATAAATTAAAATTACACATTAATTATGTCCAACACGGCACACTAATTATGTCTTCTTGCCAAACTCGAAAGTCATCAATTGAGCAATTTGAAATTCTTGTTACATGGACTTCATACCATTAACAAGGTTCACTAAATAAGAATTGGCAACTAAATCAAATCTATCAACCCTAATAAAATCTATAAAATTTGGTTTTATACCTCCCACCAAAATAAATATGTAGTCTCCTTTGCATTATTCTTCTTCTTATCATGCTTTTAGATTATGCATAATAATCAAGTTTCATCAGCTCATTTATGGCCCAAGTGTACAAGTTTTCAATAAAAGCCCTTACATATTTTCTACTGAAAAACTTAATGCCATCTGTTGTGGGTTGAGTTGTGTAGTTTTCCATTTTATTGGTAAGAGATTATGTATTAATTTGATATTAAATATTCTTCTAATTTTTACTAGATTAATAAGCCGACAGGGATCAAAAAGGTTATTGACGCATTAGCATTTTGTTGATATTATTATATGCTTGTCTGGGTCATTAATGTTTTGGGCCCATAAAAGATTCACTTTTTTGTCAAATCTATTGAATATAGATTTTGCTTATATTCTTATGTTGTTTCCCCCCCCCCCTTTTCACATCTATAATCAAAAGTTGTGTTGATATACAAATTTGAGTTTGAAGCTTTTGTGGCCAGTTTGGTACGGAGCAGATGGAAGATAAGGAGGAAAAAATTAAGAATCTTGCAAGTGTTTCATTTTTATTGTTTGTGACATGGGGAATTATCATTTCTTTTACCCATTATAATAGTTAATGGTGTTTATCAATCGTATAGTTCAACTGAGTCTCTCATGCATGTTGAAGCACCAATTTTTGCATCACTAAACAGAAATCATTTTAGTTTGTTACGCTAAAAAAGCTTGGTATTCTAAAAACATGAATGTAAAAGATACAAATTAAATAACACAACTCTAGACCCATTTGTTCTAAGAAATCGATTGAATGCAACCATTGCAATAGATATCTTCTTCTCCTTTTTCAATCTAATTAATTTTGACCCAAAAAATAGTGGGTACCTAAATTGGGTGGAGAAGAAAACAAAAAATCCACCTTTCAAGATCTACTTTTATGCATGAGTTACGGTTAGCTTAACTGATAAAATTTCTTGTTGTTGAATAAAAGGACAAGGGTTTGAATCTCGTTTACACCAAAAATCAATTAATATCTTAATCTGATAATAAAGACCAATCATTATGAAGCAGATCCTATCAATTAAAATTTTATCCTATCTATAAAAATTAAAAATAAAATCTGCTTTTATGCGTATGTGTCAAGTTTCTACAAAGGCATTTATGCAATCGGCACTAAAATTGCATGCATAGAAAAAAAAAATGAATATAATCTGAAGACTAATGTTGAGGACACAGTTTTCTAATTTTTTTCTCTCAAATGTTGATGTGCCAAGCCGTGATTAAAACATCATCACTTTTACATGTTTCTCTTGTGATTAAGTGTCATTAGTGCACCTAAATATTTTTTTCCTAGCAAGTACCAGTTGTGGTCCGTGTGTATGTATTGAAATTCAATTGAAATTGAATGTGAATTTAAGTGTGCAGCCCCTCCCATTTCCATACATATTCAGAATTGAACTTTTTGCTTTAACTAGTCACCGTCTGTGTCCTATTTTCCTCTGTCCAAAAAGTAAAAACAATGCAGAAAGTGGACCACGATTAAACACGCAAATATTATTAAGAAGAACGCGGAAACTGGATAGGACTTTCACTGAAAGTTTTTCATTGAGAAAAGCTCCACGTTGCAGTCCGACTCTAAAACATGATGGAATTATAAATAATGTATAATTATTAAAAGTTAGTATAGTTTTTGATATCCAACTTTTATTATATAATATATACTTTTAGTTAAAAATCATATATTTTTAATTTAGTTCAGTTTTCACAGACCCTTATACAAGACTATTTTTTTTTCCTAGATTCATTTAAATATTTATTTTTATCAATTTTCTCTTTGTAGTTTATTTATTTTTTTAATGAGTAATGAGTAAAATAATTAATTTCATTCTAAAACTAAGAAAAAGTTGGTACCACCAGTTCATCAGAAAGAACAGTACATCACAATCAAACCCGGACCAAACCCGGACTTGGACCCGACCCGCTTAATACTAAAATTACCAAAACACCCTACTATATATACATACTTATAAACCCTAACATTTCATTTTTTCATCTCATCCAGCCCAGCCGCCTACTTTCCTCTCACTCTCACAGCTCACTCTAATCTCCTCTAACCACCACAGCCACAACAAAGCCTCCCTCACTCTCCTCTCTTCTCACCACCACAGCCCCAACCAAACCCAGAAAACAAGATCCAAGAAAAAACATTCTTCACCGACGAATCATCTCAAGTCCTCGCCGCCGACAAGTCAAAACTCTCACTATCGCCGATCCCACACCGCTCCGCCAACAGCAATCTCCGATCTGAAAATTTGTTAGGGTTTTTTTTTGGGTGTGTTTTGTTGGTGGGTTTTTTAGATTTGCTACTTTTCCTAATGGGTTTACAAAATTTCTGGGTTTTGTTGGATTTTGGGTATGGATTGGTTTGTTAGATGATTTAGATCTTGGCAAGTGCAAGCCTTCGATATCTTTATAGACTTGTTCCTATCAGTCCATATTTCCCATACCAGCGTTACCTACACCTCTATCTATTCATCTTACTAGAGCTTTATCTCATAAAGCTCTGATAACTCTCTTTCCAGGTTTCCATTTTCTTTGTACTGCAACTTCCTTTGTAACTTTTCCACAAAAAAGCTTGTTACTAAAAGTTTCCAATGGCTTCCACTAGCTCCGAAACACCCTCTTTACCTGGTTCGAACTACGACGTTTTTCTCAGTTTTCGGGGTGAGGACACCCGCCATGGCTTTACAGACCATTTATATGAGGCATTTATATCGAAAGGCGTTGAAGCCTTTAGAGACAGCGAAAAACTCCAACTAGGACAACAAATTGCTTCTGAGCTCATACAAGCAATAGAAAAATCCCAGTATGCAATCGTTGTTTTCTCAAAAAAATATGCCGATTCCAGGTGGTGCTTGGATGAACTTGCTGAAATTGTTGAATGCAAAAAAAATAAGGGACTTGAAGTGGTGCCCATCTTTTATCACGTAGATCCCTCCGACGTACGGAAGCAGACTGGGCCATTTGAAAAAGCCTTTAACGAACATCAGAAAAATGACAAAATCGACAGAAAGAAGATCCAGAAATGGAAGGATGCTATGAGAGAAGTGGGGAATTTATCCGGCGAGCATTTACTGAAACGTCAAAGGTAAGATCGTGGTTTTTTTTAGTAGCATTTTTTACACTCTTTCTGCATCAGTTTGTTTAAAAATTTTGTCTATTTTAGTATAAAAATCTACTTTTTATCTTATTTATCCACTTTTTAAAATTCGTAATATCAAATTATCTATTTTACTAAACATTCCATTTAAAATGTTAGTTTTTTTTTTAAAATTTTTTTTCTCTTTCTTTCACGTTCAAAAACCAACATTACCTCTTTTCTTTCTTCTTTGAGATAAAGTAAAGAAAGAATAAAAAATTAAATGCAAAATAAATAATGTTAATATAAGGCTGAGTTGGGATACGGATGAAAAAAGGCGTCTGCGTACAGCGTTTTTTTTTTTTTTTTTTTTCCTTCTGCTTCACGCGTTTCACAGGAGAAGCGGCTACTGTTCATGTTACTGTGCATGAACAGTAACCGAATTTGTGGATCCGTGTACTGTTTACGGATCCACAAACTTCACTTTTTAGATTTTTTTTTAAATTAAAAATGGAATCCACGGTACTATTCACACATTTAAAAATTATTTTGGTACAGTGTTTTCAGTTTTCAGCAATAAGCTTTATCCAAACGGACCCTAAATTTATATGGGAATTATAATAATTATGTATTTTTATAAGGCTTTACATTTCTTGATGTTGGTAAATTTTAGACTTAATTAACAAAAATGTTGATCTTTCCCTATTATACAAAGAACTAAAATGGTGACTTTAAGTCATTTCAAGCAAAATCGTACTATTTCAGTGTGTATAACAGCTTAAATTTTTTTTTTTTTTTTTTCTGTTACTTTATCTGCAGTTTATGTTTCTCTTACCAGTTACCACCCAGTCATAAAAGCTGTCTCCTGGGGTAAACTTTTTTTTTTTTTTGAAATGGTAGAAAACTTAAAACATAAAGAATGAATATATATATATATATATATATATATATATATATATGTATGTATGTATAAAATAAAAGTAAGACTCGGTGAACACAAAGATATAACAAAATTAGTCCAACTAACAACAAAAATATAGATCTCTAGCCCATTTTTAACCCTTCAAAAACATGAATATTTGTTGGATTCATATTTTAATTACCAAAACAGCTATCATTAAGTAGTTAAAAAGTAAATGACAAAATTTGAAGTATAGAATATGATGAGCTTAAACTTGTCAAATTAAAAGAATACAAAAAAAAAAAGTCATAGGTGGGGAAGTGAGGGGGAAAAAAGATTGAAGAAGAGACAGTTACCTTTTGAAATTGAACCAAACTTACTTACATTTAAAGTAGTGAAGGAACTAATGAAATTTATTAAAAAAATAATTAGGCAAACTAAAGTTTTAATGAAAGAAAGAGCATCAAATAAATTTTTTTACTAGCTTGTAACTCTTTGTATATAAATATAGACACATTTAGTTATAAACTTATAATTAGATTCATATAAAAGGTTCTTATCTAATTTTATAATATTACTTTCTATAATTTTTATCAATTCTTGAAAAATCTTGTAGGGATAACATTTGCAAGAGATGTAAATTACTCATTATTAATTGCCCTATTTTAGTTAAAAGAAAATAACATGTTGTTTGCTGAATTATCTATATACTTAATTAATAATCTTTCTTAACATAATTTTTGTTATTGTCATGTATGTAATTTATTCCCTATTTATAGTTTTCATGTAAGTTACGAAAGTTGAGTTATTATGAATATAGAATTAGTAGAAGTGATCATTTTATGGCTTGATATAGTTCTGAATGGTTGCTCTGCATTAGATTTCACACAAAATTAGAGTATGTGAAATCTAATTGTTATGATATTTGACACAAACTTGAGTGTAATTAGAATCTAATTAGCTTCTAATCTCATTCATATGCATGGATACATTTAAAAATAAACATAATTAGATGCATATTAAAATTCTTACACAAGTTTAATATTATTAATGGTCATTCCTATATTTTGTCAATTCTTAAAAAATCCTTGTAACAATTTTATTTGGTAAAACATGCAAATTGTTCATTCTTGTTTATTTTATTTTTGAAAAGACAGGAGAAATCTTTTTTGTTACTTAATTCTTAACTTAATTTTTGTTATTGTAATGCAATAATTTTTTTTTTGTGTGTTCATTTTCAAATAATATATGAATAACCCAGTTTTAGAGCAGGATATACGTTTGCATTAAAATTCATAATTTGTCCAATTATAATTTTTTAAGGAAATTTGAATTAGTTTTAAAAAGATTAGAAGTGGTTTCATATGGGATCTACATAAAAGGGGTTAGAAATAGTTTTAGGTGGACTTAAAATAGTTTTGAATAGGTTGTAGGTATTATACATTCAAAATTTTACGTATACGTTAATAAACCTTTACATGTAATGACACTTTGAATTTAAAATTTTACATATATGTATAAATTTTAAGTTTAGATGCATGAATTTACATGTAATGACACTTGATGCAAAATGTGAGATGGAATGACTTTTTTTTATTTTTTTTATTTTAATTTTTATAAATGAGAGATGGAATGACAGTTGACACAAAGTGAAGCCTCCTTTCCTCTTAAAAAAAAATTGAAGCCTCCTTTAAAATATAGACACTTGGCATCAAATTTAGTGCCAAATTAAAAAGGAAACTTGGCATCAAATTGTGGGCAATTAAAAGGATACTTGGCACAAAATTGGAGTTGATTTAGAATCTAATTTTGATTCTAAATTGAACTTTCTTTTAGCTTTCATTTTAATTTAATATACATAATGATTTGGATTTTTATTGAACTTTCACTTTGATATATTATACACATAACTACATTTATAGCGGGGAGGGGCCTAATGATGGTTGTAGTAATTAGACAAATAGGTAATCCTATTTGACATAATTCTTTCTATCAAATAATAAAAAGAATGCTCCTTATCTTTAGTCTTTTTTTGAACCGTAAACATACCTACATACAAGTTCATGGTGACATACTGAATCACAGGATGGTAGAATCATGATAAAAGGCTCATATTTAATTTTTATTGTGAATTGGATAGAGAAGAAAGTTCACATCTGCCATGTAATACAAGATTTCATACTGAATCATATAATTAATTTTGTGCTTTTAAGACTCTTTTGGAGTAATTTTACTAGAGTAGTTTGGGTTGTTGCTTTATCTTAAATTTTAGATAGCTTATATCATCCTCTTCAATTTTCTAGACTTTCTTAGGGGGTTTGAATCCAAGTTTTCCACATGGAGAGAACTAAGCAATTGCATTGAGTTACAAGACTCTTGACCTTTCTTTGTTATTAAAATGTTGTGTGGAAAAGAAAAGAAGTAGAAATCCTGTATTTGATTATATTGAGTGAATAGAAAGCTATAAATTAATTGGCTTAAGACAAAATAGAATCCCAATTTCAGTTTTAACCTACTAAACTTAATGCCATAGATTCAGATTCACGACTTATTGTTCTCTCTTCTTTGTAGGTCTGAGGCCAAATGTATAAAAAACATTGTGGAAGTGATATCAAATAAATTGAGTAATGCATTCTCAGCATGTACCTTGGGACTAATAGGAATAGAATCCCGAGCTAAGAAATTGAAGTCCCACTTAGCTATAAAGTCAAATGATGTTCGCATTATAGGAATTTGGGGGACAGGAGGAATTGGTAAGACAACTCTTGCTAGAGTTGTTTATGAAATGGTTTCCAATAAATTTGAAGCTTGCAGTTTTATCGCTAATATTAGGGAAGAATCTGGAAAACGTGGTTTACGTAAGATACAACAAATAATTTTGAATGAACTTTTAAATGATAGAGATTTGAAGGTACAAGATGTTGATAAAGGAGTTCTCATGATCAAAAATAGGTTACGTAACAAAAAGATTCTTCTTGTTCTTGATGATGTAAATGAATTAGATCAATTGAAGAAATTAGTTGGGGAGCGTTGTTGGTTTGGTTCAAGTAGTAGAATTATGATAACAACAAGAGACAAATACTTGCTGAACATACATCAAGTAAATGACATATATGAGGTTGAAGCATTGGATAATGATGAAGCTCTTAAACTTTTTAGTTTGAAAGCTTTTCGAAATGAACAACCAGCCGAAGATTATAAAAAGCTATCCCAAGCTTTTGTAGATTATTCTATGGGCCTTCCTTTAGCCATTGAAGTTTTGGGTTCTTTCTGCTTCAAAAAAAGCATTGATGAATGCAAAAGTGAATTAGATAGGCTCAAAGAATTTCCTGAAAGAGGAATTCTCAATGTACTAAGAATAAGTTTTCATGGATTAGATGAAACAGAAAAAAAAATATTCCTAAATATTGCATGTTTTTTTAATCATATGGATAAAGATAATGTCCTAGAAATACTAGATTCTCTCGAGCTATTCCCTTTAATTGGATTAAGGGTTCTTGTTGACAAATCTCTCATAAAATTGCATTGGAATCGATTGTGGATGCATAGTTTATTACAAGATATGGGTCGGGACGTGGTTCTTCAAGAGTGCCCTAAAGATCCTGGGAAGCGTAGCAGATTGTGGTTGTATAAAGACATTGACAATGTGCTGATAACAAATACGGTATGACGCTATTGAAATACCTGGAGCATATGCCTTTTTATATTATTTAACATAGCTTAACTTAGAGTAGTTTCGGTAAGCATACATTTTGCAACTCGCTAATCCCTCTTGTACTTGATTATTAGGGAACAGAAGCAGTTGAAGGCATAGTTCTAAAATTACCCAGACCAATAGAGACAGATTGGAATCCTGAATCCTTTTCAATGATGCAACATTTGAAATTGCTCATAATAAATAATGTTCACCTTATGCATGACCCTAAACATCTTTCCAATGAATTAAGATTTCTTGATTGGCATGGGTACTCTTCAAAATCTTTGCCATCAAGTTTCCAATCAAATAAGCTTATTGAACTTCACATGTGCTGCAGCTACATTGAACGACTTTGGAAGGGAACAAAGGTATTTAATTAACTATAGACAACCTTTTTTTTTTAGGTTTCATTAAATTGTAAGGTTTGATAAAAGCTAATTTTTTTGTCTCTTTTTTGGCTTTTAACAGTCTTTTGAGAGATTGAAACTCATCAAATTAAACAAGTCTCAAAATCTCATTGAAACCCCTGATGTCACCAAAATCCCAGTTCTTGAGAAGTTGTTTTTAGAAGATTGTATTAATTTACTAAGGGTGCACCAATCAATCGGAGTTCATCAAAAGCTTACCATTCTTAATCTGAAAGGATGCAAAAATCTCATAAGTCTTCCAAACAAATTTGAAATGTGGTCTCTTGAAATTCTTATTCTTTCTGGTTGTTCAAAAGTGAAAAAAATCCCAGAATTCGGGAAGAATATGAAACTTGTATTAAACCTTTACTTGGATGACACTGCTATTACAGAATTACCCACATCAATCGGAGTTCTTAAAAAGCTAACTCTTCTTAATCTAAAAGCCTGCAAAAGCCTCAAAACTCTTCCAAGCAAGTTTGAAATGGAGTCTCTTGAGATTCTTACTCTTTCTGACTGCCCAAAAGTAAAACATATTCCAGAATTTGGAGGAAACATGAAACGTGTATGTAAGCTTTACTTGGATGGTACTGCTATTACAAAACTACCCACATCAATTGAGCATTTGACTGACCTTACTTCAATAAATTTAAGGGATTGCAAAAATCTTGTGTGTCTACCCAACACCATTTTCAATTTGAAGTTGCTTAAAGATGTGGATATTTCTGGATGCTCAAAACTTGAGAGACTACCTGAGAATTTGGGGAATGCAGAAAGTATAGAGGAGCTTGATGTGAGTGGAACTGCTATAAGACAAGTGCCTCCTTCCATTGGTCTCTTAAAGAACCTTAAACAACTATCTTTCCGCGGATGTAAGGGGTTATCATCATCTAAATCTAAATCATGGTATGACTTCCTCCCTTTTTATTCAATGCTAAGATGTCCAGATCCTGTGGAATTGTCCTCTCTATCTCTTTCGGGATTGTGTTCTTTGATCAAATTGGATCTAAGTGATTGCAATCTTAGGGCTGTCCCCAATGATATTAGTTGCTTATTCTCTTTAAACGTGTTAATTCTAAGTGGAAATGATTTTGGTTGCCTTCCCGAAAGCATCGCTCAACTATCTAGTTTGAGACGTTTAAACTTGGATAATTGCACGAGTCTTCAATCATTGCCAAAGCTTCCATTAAATATTGATTATATTAGGGGATTTAATTGTACCTCATTGGAAACGGTACCAGATCTATTGAAACCAAATTCTTCAATTGAGCCAATCCTTAATATTTCAGATTGCAGTAAACTATGTGACAATCAAGGCTTTATTGACATGTTTTTTGCAGTGATAAAAAAGTTGTTACAGGTAATCTCTCTTTCTCACTCTCTCTTTTTCTCTCCACTCAGAGTGTGTTCTAAGCACCCTACTTTGTATGTTACAGGGACATTCTCTTGAAGACAGATATCTGCATAAGAGATATGCCATCATTTTTCCTGGAAGTAAAATTCCGAAATGGTTTAGGCATCAAAGTATAGGGGCTGAAGTGAATATAAAAGAACCCTTTTCTCATTTGTGTAATGACTGGATGGGGATCGCTGTCTGCGTTGTATTTTGTTCTCATCCACATCACCAAATCCCCAACGGTGATTCGCTTTCCTGTTGGCTAGTAGCCAATGGAAAAAAAATGTCCTCTGCACCAAACACTGGCCATATTGTTGTTTTATCTGATCATATCTGGCTACTTTATTTGCTTCCTCAATACTACCTAGAGAAACAAATAAAATTATTGTGGGAATGTGATGCAAATGGATTCATTCGGGTTGGAATTAGAATTATGACTCATTGTTCAGTCTTTGAGGTGAAGAGATGTGGGTTCCGTATGGTATATAAGAAAGACATTGAAGATGTCAACCGAAGTATGGCTCAGTGTAGCAACAATAGCATCATTCCTTATAGGGGTTTGGATGTTCTCCATCATAAATTCGGCAATGCCAAGCGAACTCGTGATGACTATGATGGGGCTGAACCTAATGGAGAAGGAAGCTCTAACGATGTACCACACCCAAAACGGATTGTGAGGAGTCAACTGAGTACAGAGAATTTGGTGAGGAGTTAAGCAATTGGGAGGAATCTAGTGAAAGTGACTGGGAAGGTTGATCAACTTTTTTCTCTACATTACTTGTAAGTCATTGTCTTTCTTCTTAATTCAAGTTCTGTTGATTGTTGCGCTATCTTTTTCTCTTAAGTGTACATTTATGAATGGATTGCCCACCATACGTCTGATTAGAGCTGTCGATGAGACTCCTTGCAATATAACTTGAAAGAACAAAGAATGAAGAGGAAAAGCTTTTTTATTGTGATTGACAACAAAATTCGTAATAATGTCACTAATAGAAATCAACAAATACTGTGAATATAATAGATATTACTGAGTCGATTACTAAATGGCATTAGCCTTGTGCTGTAATTATTTTGCGATGTTAGGTTAACATCTTACACCTCATCATCCCATGTGATGCTTGTGTTGAGGCATGGGTGAGACTGAGACCCTAATAATATTTGAATCTCATTTAAAAGTGACACATCTTTTTCCTCTGCAATTTGTTAGTTAGAATGTATATAATGTCAAATTTGAATGGAAAGGGTACTACAGCCTATCACATCCATTGCCTCATCGATCTGTAATATTAATAGTCTAAAACTCATTTCATACATACCATTCCTCTTTATAATGGAAGTTCTTACCATATGACTTTTGTGCTTTGGGCTCTTGATGTTCCTAAAATTTCCCAGGCCCATTTCACATGTTCACCTTTACATTAATTGGTCTTGTGCAGGCAAACAACTGTGTAGAAAAGGTTGGAAAATGGAGAAGGTAGTCTGCTTAGATTTGTAAGTCTTGCTCTACTTGTTATGTTGTTTTAATGCATTTTGTCTTTAATTTTTTTTTTTTTCACATTTTCCTTGTTATTTTGTTTTTTTAGCTTAATATATTATATATCATTGTGAATTGATAATACCCTGTTATAAACATCCAAGTATATACATATTGTAGATTCTCTGAAAGTTGAGGTAGATGTGCTAGTCAAAGATCCTTTCGGGTGGAATTCTGAATTAATCACTCTATAGTCAAAATGATGCCGAGAGAATTTTACAAATTCCTGATTGTGTTGCTGACAAGCTCATAAGGCCTCATTCCAAATTTGGGGCTTCTTTGGTTGAAATAGGATAATGGCTGTTGCATACCAGGAATTATAGAAACAAAGTTGCCAGGTCTTTTAGTGATCTTACAGGCACAACCTTAAGTGGGCCCTGAGCATTGGAACTAGTTATGTTGGTTACAATTAACTTTTAAAATGATTATCATTCTTTGGAGGATTTTATTGAATTTTCTAATTGTGATGGCAGAATTGTGAAACATCTGGGGACTTATGTCCTTTGTGTCAAAGATACTAAAAGTCTAAAACCTTAGACCATTTTTTTTATCCTTGTCATCCAGAGATATCTAATTTGTGTTTTCATCTATCCATTAGAACTGATTTCAATCAGTCTTACTTGATTCAGGCATGGATAAAGGGAATCAGGGAAATTTAGAAAACTTAAAAGTACTTCGCGTTGTTTTTTGTCTTTATTTTATGGTCTATTTGGAATTATAGGAACAAGGAAACTGTGAAGAAAGAGCCTTTCTCTGCCACTAATGTGGTCATGTATTGTAAAATTTTGGTTACAATGTGCAGGGTAACTAACAATTTAGAAAACAAGGAAAAGCCTTGACAGCAGCAGGATAAGCAAATCCAGACCTTTAGAGAGTGTTCCAACTGGAAACCACTTCTGTTGTAGGAAAGCTGCGAAGAGGTAACAAAGAGGTGGCAGAGTTAGCTAGTAGAGAGGCAGTGGTGAAGCCGTGAAGGAAATTCAGCATTTTACAAATGTTTGGGTTTGACAGGTCAACAGACGTCCGGCAGAGGCTTGATCTCTAGCAACCATTGCCTCTAAGTTCTTTATGAACATATTAGCTTGGATAACAGACAGTGAGCTCCTAATATTGTACTCTTTTCTTCTTGTGCTGTTTTGGTTCTTTTGTTTCAATATACCTAAAAATAATGGCTAGATAGAGCTTTTTGTTGGTGTTCTAAAAGCAGTAGAAATCATTTGCTGGAAAGCAAGTATACATCAAAATTGAAAAGCTTTTACTGCCAAGGTATTAATTTGTGGTTCTATCCCATGTTTTCTTCCATCAAAATTATGCTTCTGGGTTGTCCTCATTTAGAAGTCCATAAGCACAAGCTCATTAGTAAAGGCATTAAAGATTGACAGGAAGTTCAAAATGAAAAATCTAGAATTCTAATTCTTATATTTTTCCTTCTTGTCCTTTCCATATAATTTGGTTTGCTCAAATACGAAGTATGCTAAGGGGTTTTATTTTTTTGGAACTATTAAAAGGCTTCCTTCTTTTTTCTTGTAATCTAGGAATCTGGTTTGGTTTGATCTATTTATTAGAACTGATTTCATTCAGCCTTACTGGATTTAGGCATGGATCCGGACCTGTCAGAAGGTATCAGGGGCAATTATAGGAACTTAAAGTACTTCTTGGTGTCATTTGTCATTATTATATGGTCTATTTGGTCTTATAGGAACAGGACGTCTAATTGGTCTTACAGGAACGAGGCAACTGTGAAGGCAGATCCTTTCCCTGCCAATAATGTGGTTATGTATATTAAAAGTTTGATTTCTATATGCTGATCATTTTTGTTCAATCATGCTAGAGGATAAAGTCAGCACTTTTGTTGCTCTATTTGTACCAATGTACTACAATTATTCATAGGAGAATAAAATAGATGAATGCCACTTCAGTTTTGTTGTAAAATCAAATGAAAGCAGAAAATTTGGGCCCTTTTCCCCAGAGGTCAGTCCTCTTAGGGCCTATTAAAAAAACCGCATGTGATCTGTTTTTTTTCCTTCACTACATCTACCCTTTTGAAATCTAAAAATTAAGTCAATGATTTTATCTGTTGTATTGTTGATTTTCTCCGAGGTTATGATGAATTTTGTTCTGTTTGGTGATTAGAAAGCTGGAAATTTGCCTCTCTTTCTCTTCTTCTTCTTCTTTTTTTTTTTTTTTTTTTTTTTTTTTTTTTTTTTTTTTTTTTTTTTTGATTTTGTGCTGAGTTTGCCCTGGAAGTGGAGGGCCTTTTGTTTTTCTGATTCCCAATATAAGAAACTTAAAGTTCATTATTTTTTGTTTTCATTTAAACAATTTGATCTTAGAAATGAAATTTTGTCTAGAATATCTGATGATAGTGTGTAGAGGGCAAGTAAGCTCTCGTTTAGTATTATTGATTTATTTTCTTAAGACATTT
Organism: Castanea sativa; assembly: GCF_040712315.1. NCBI lineage: Eukaryota > Viridiplantae > Streptophyta > Magnoliopsida > Fagales > Fagaceae > Castanea > Castanea sativa. Next base: position 2,956,075 of record NC_134024.1, on the reverse strand, counting down.
GTAGCAGATGGATTATCTTCTAAGAATTTAATATCTTTAATTATGTTATTGCTGATTAGAATCATCTTTATTGTTGTACTCAGCACAGACTCTTATTTTATTTATTTAGTTTTACTTGTTATCTATGCACTTCTTTTTTAGTCCGTGAGCATTCAGACAATTCTTGACAATTTGGAATTAGAAACTTCTCATTATCTTATTTTCATTCAGAAACCAACATCAGACACAGGGTATTTTTTTTATTTTTAAACATTTGTTTTTGTTTATGTGACTATTTCTATCTTTGGCAGCTAGGAAAGTTGAGGAAAATTAATGTAGAAAAGGTACAAAGCCTTTGAATTCTATCTTGTTTTGATGTTTTAGATTTGGGAATTGTAATGCGTGACTTGAAAATTAGTTCTTGACTTCTCAACTTTGTGGGTTCCCTTTGAAACATATAAATTTTGTTTTCTTATTCTAAAATTTTCATAGAAACTGGATGAGTGACAAAATGCTGGGCTTATGCTTTCTTATGCTTTGTTTTCAGAACACATAACCATGGCTCAAGCAAGTCAGTTATGTTTGGCTCTGCTGGAAATTTCTTTCCTTTACATAAAATGCATTTTTTTCCCAAGAAGATAGGAGAAGCTTATTGTGGGTTATGTCTTTTTGTTTATTTGTTTTCTAAAGGTACCAGTTGGAGCTATGCCAGAAAGCTTTGGAGGATATAATTTTTTATTTGGGGCAGGTTGTGGGAAGACCTACATTGCTGTACTGCTGAGTCCCTCAATAAGGAATCCCCAGAAGAACATTTGCATCTTTCTTGCCCATACAATGGCTCTGGTTGAGCAGGTAAGCTACGATTTATCATGTTTGATTTTGTAATTTGATGTTTAGTTTTTGGTTGTATTTAAGTTGGAGACAATTTTTGTGGTTTATATTGCTGGTACATTGCACACTAATGAAGTGGTGTTCTCCTTGGCTTGGCTGAAGTGGTAGGTGTGCAGGCCGTGATAAGGGGGTTAGGCTATTGGTTTTCAGTGCCTATGTATGCAATTTTTCATTGTAATTCTAGATTTTAAGACACAGCTATCTGATTATACATGCTTCAAGTTCACCTTGGAAGGGAGTTTGGCATTTTATAAATAGAATCATGATTATACTATGAATTCTTTCTTTTATATATATATATATATATATATATATATATATATATTTATGTATGTATGTATATATGTATATTTTTTCTGAAATTTGTGTTTGCTCTGTTTAATTTTCCCGTCAACTAAATTTTCCGAAGTTGAATAATGTTCTACATGATTTTTTTTTTAATTGTTTGATTTGATTTTAGATCTGTGCTCCTGTTAAGGACATCACAATTTGATTTTATATCATATGTGGTTTTTGGCCAGTCATATTGACTCTAACACTGCCATACTGTTTAATTATTGGTAGGTTGCACTGTTGCAGGTGTTGATTATTGAAAACTGAAATTTAAAAATTTTATAAACATGGAAACTTTTATTGCAAAATGGGGAATAATGCCTTTTCAGAAATGGATAGTTTAACATTGCCAATATGTTTCTCAAAAAAAAAAAAAAAAAAAAAATTACCAGTATGTATTATGTATATATTTTCTATTCTTTTGGATAAACATCTTTAAACATTGAAAACTGAAGAGGTTCATTGTTGTTTGTACTTTGTAGGTTATAGTTGAATTAGATTGCCACATACAGAAATGAAATTAGAATATGTGATTTTTTATTATAAGTAAATTAGAATATGTGATTGCTTGCCAGCACTTCACATCATTTTAAGTGGTCAGTAACAAATGAGAGAAGCATACTGCTTGTACATATGATCTGTTTGAGATTGGGAAACACTGCTAGTATCCACAGAAATTTTTTGGGGACAATGTTCCAATTTGGAATTTGTTGATAGATCTCATGTGCATGATTTATAATGTTCCCTGGATCTCAACCTCACTGTAAAATATATTCTCAAGATTTGTATGAGCCCTTATGTATACTTTATTTTTCTTTAACTTAAACAATGATTTTGTTTATTTATCAACAACAAAAAAAGCCTTAATGCTAGTAAAACCACAGTTTTAAATATTCTTAATGTATTGGTTCTTTGGTGGTTTATTGAACAAACCTCAGTGAATGAAACAGATAATTAAACTTTCTTGCATAGAGATGCTATGACTATATTGAATTTTCCAAGCAACTTTGCGTTTTCTGGTTTGTTGCTCTTTTTCTGGGCATTGAATAGTTCTACCTACGGTCCTGCACTCATTATGGATGTCCTTGTTCTAAATTAGAAAATATTTTCGATGTTATACAAATATATTCTCATCTTTGTAGATTGCTGTTGACACTGCAGATCATGCTCATGTAACTGGGCAGATGCCAGTGAATTGACTATTGTCTTCTGGAGGAAAAGAGGACTTGCCACCAGAAATAGTGATTGGTTCTGCTTCTGCTTACGACTGTGCTGTTAAGCCTTTGATGAGTTCAGCAGCTTCAGCATGGGGAAAGAGGGCTTTCATAGGATTTAGGGTGAGTTTGAAAAAGTGGGGTTTTCAAAAAGTGCAGTATGAAAAAGTATTTTTTGAAAAAGCTGAGTGTTTGGTAAAAACTGTTAAAAAGTACTTTTTGAAAAAACTGAGTGTTTGGCTAACACTTATAAAAGTAGTGATTTGAGTGGTAAGTTACCAAAAAGGGCAATGTAAATATAAATGAGTTTGTTTCATACTTAAATCAACTACTTCATTATACTTAATCAATTTTTTTCTTTCTAAATTTTTTTTTTTCTTACCAATATTAACTGATAATAACCTATCACTTAGATTTATTGTGAAAATATTGTGATGAAAATTAATACTGATTTTAATTTTAACGTATTATTAAAATTATTTTTTTCTCTTTTTAAAATTTTATTTTTCTCACCAATATTAGCTAATAATAACCTACCACTTAAGATTTATTGTGAAAATATTGTGATAAAAATTTATACTGATTTTAATTTTAACGTACTATTAAAATTATTTTTTTCTCACTAATATTAGCTAATAATAATTTATTACTTAAAATTTATTGTGAAAATATTGTGATAACATTTTCTTTTTCTTTTTTCCTTCTTTTTTTTTCCCCTCTTTTTATCCTCTACACGGCATTTTTTTCCCCCTTTTTTCCCCTCTTTTTTCTTTCACCCACATACCCTTAATCTTTTAAGATTTTTTTTTCCTCTCTTTTTCCCTTCCACTTCTTCACACTTCAGAACATTCTACTCCCAGCTCTCTTTCTTCCTCTTACTTTTTTTTTCTTCCTTTCTCTCCTTTCTCTTGCCACTTTACCTACAAGTTTTCTTCCCTTTTTTTTCTTCCTTTCTGTCAGAGCTTGCATGGTTGAATCTCTCTCATCTGATTTCAAGTGTCCTGCTACCATTTAGTATGTATTCTGATTTTGATTTTGAGTTTGGGTTATGGGTTTTCAGTTGATGGTTTTATTTTAAGTTAATTTTTTGTGGATTTTGGGTAGATCATGTTTGATTTTCGTTATATTTTGGGTTTCTGTTGTTTTAACAGGTTTTGGTGGTGGTGGTGGTGGTTGGGTGGTGATGGTTGAACGGTGTTGGGTGGATGGTGGGATTTGCGTTCTGGTGGTGGTGTTCTTGCAGGTTTTGTGCGTATATGTGGGTGTGTTTGTGTTTGTGTATAAAGGGAAGAAGATAAGTTTTAAGTGAAGGGTAAAGTAAGGGCAATTTCGTAAAATCACATGTGGTCCAACGGATACCTTGTTAATGTGCAGCCCACTTTTTCAAAATGGTCTGAAGAAGTTTATAATTTTTATGCACGTTATGTGAAGAGCAGAGAAATGCGCATAAATATTATGACAAGTTGTTAATGGTAGGAAAAAAAAATGTCACTAGTAGGTTTAGATGAAAACTAATAACAACTTACTATGTAAACTTTATTATGAAATTGTTATAAAAATATTCTGTTAATAACACTATTTTTTTTCGTAAAAAAATAATACTAATTTAAAAAGTTTAAAGATATAATAAAATATTACAATATTTTTACAATACTCTTTGTTTTAGTTGCGGTCAATCCCAGTCTAATATTTTATTAATTAATTTTATTTTATTTTGACATATGAAATATTTGATATCTCAACTGTTATGAAAATTTGTTGGGTTTTAACTTAATTGTAATTTTTATTTAATAAATTTCCCTACATTAACTCCACGTGTCCCGTTTATTCTCTCATTCAAATAAAAAATCTTTACTTTACTTTTCCTCCACTAGTGTTTTTGTCTCTTCTCTTCTTTAGGTCTTCTTCCTCACCCAAACACAAATACAACGCTCCAAAACACAAACACAGAGAAAAATGAAAACAGGGAGAGAGAGAGAGAGAGAGAGATTTGAGGATGAAATCGATGAAAGAGCCATCGAAGAAGACGAAGGTGGTGGTATGGCACCTCCCTCCATCGCTCACGCACTCCGATCTCTCCATCAACATCGACGAAAAATTCTCCGCCGCTACAACTGGTTCTTTTTCCTTGAAAATACAGGTTTTCAATTTTTTTTTATTAATATTTTTTTTTCCATAAATTTTCCAACAAATTTCTCAAATCAGTTTAGACATAAATTAAAATTAAAAAAAAAAAATACAGAAACATGTGTTGAAGAAGACGAAGAAAGAAGAAGAAGACAAAGAAGGAAGAAGAAGAAGACGAAGAGAGACTTACCACGGACGGAGAGCGCAGAGCAGAGAGAAGAGAGGCTAGTGTGATTAGTCTTGAGAGAGGGCAAAACAGAGAGATGAGAGATGAGAGGCTCTACGAGGAATGCGTGAGAAAAAGAGAGAAAGATGGGTAAAGTAAGAAAGGGTAAAGAAGGGCAATTTCGTAAAGTGGGGTGTGGTCCAACGGATACTTTGTTAACGCGCAGTTCACTTTTCCAAATTGGTTTGAAAACGCCTATAATATTTATACGCGTTATGTGAAGAGCAAAGAAACGCGCATAAATATTAAAGTCAACTTTTATAACTCATTAAATGCATAAATAGTGTTTACTTTTTACAAAAGCGCATATTGGGGCTTAAAAAGCGGAAACAAACACACTTATTCTAATTGAAGTTACTGTTGATAATGTTGGGTTGCATCTTAGTCAGTTTGGCCATGTTTTGGACATGTATCTTCCCAAGGTAAAATTGGCTGATTAGTATCTAATTTAATTGAGAATGGTGTAGATGGTTAGATGATGAAAATATTACTGCATCTTTCTTCGTGAAATCTTTTTGTAAATGCTTAAATAGTGGCCATGTAGTATGTAATTAGTTGTGTCGAAGGTTTTAAATGGGCTTGCTTGCAGAGTAATACTTTTACAACGTTGTCTATGTAGCAAACATTCAATACTGTGCAACACTAGTAATAAGCTGAAATCAAGGCATTGAGATATGACTACAAGACAGAAAATGCACATGATGACAACTGAGGTAGCACCAATTGGGAAACAGTTGAGAATGAGATATTCTGCCAAATTCATCCAGGGATGCAAGAATTAGTAACTTCGCGGACGCTTTTCTTGCTATTTGCATGTCATGAAAATTGATTTTGTACTGTAATTGCATATGCTGTACGTTATTGTTATACATTTGTATTAATCACGTCCTTTTGCAGGTTTCGCTCATGTGCTACTAGCTATGTTCCATTGATTGCATGGTTGTTTTACATTGCTGTTTGCCTATCCATTTTGTACTGTGATTGTATTCGTTGTATTCTATTGTTATATATTAGTATTCATCGTTTCCTTTTTGGGTTTTGCCCATTTGTTATTGGCTTCTTAGAAAACTAATATCATGATGCATATTCCCTCAGGATGAAAGAAAATCGTGCCTTAGGGGGTTCGGTTTTGAGACATTTGTGGGGCCCTGCACCATGTAAAACCCCTTTAATAACTAGTTAATGTAAGATGAAGTTAATTTAAATGTCAATTCCTTGAGCAACATACTTAGTTGAGTTCCATATGGTAGGTATATAAGCAACGGGTAACTATGTTTTATATAAATTTACTATAGACAATACCTTTAATATATAGATATTTAAGTGTTGTATATGTATGGGAGCGTAAACTATGTGACATTCACCTCCATTGGGGACAATTAAGTGGGCACACTTGGAATCCACTTTATAAGCTCTCGTGCACGTGGGACATTTGGAACACCACTGCTAAGTGCTAACACACCACCAAGAGGTGACACATGTTATCCACTTACCCTAATTATATTATTAATGAATGATTGTATGATATATATATATATATATATAGAGAGAGAGAGAGAGAGAGAGAGAGAGAGTATAACTAATTACTATGCTTTAACCTAGATATAGTAATATGATTAATGTCTAAAATCTAAATGGATAAATTATGGCCTTTTCGAATATGTTTTTTTTTTTTTTTTTTTGAGAAACACACGCATAGTTCCCGTTTGTTTGCACTTTCCTATACCAAAAAGTACTATTTGAAACCAAAAAACTAACATAAGCGTTTGGTGAAGTTTCAAAACGCAGCTTTTGATATGTGAAGGGGAATGCGAGTTCTCAGAAAGCTTCTCTTCGTAGCCTTTTCCAAAAGAGAAAACATTAGGTCCGGAGCTGGCGTAAAACCAGTGTTTTACGCCAGCCAATCAGACCACGCCACGTCAGATTCACTTAAGTCAACAATATAAGCTAAAAAAAAAAAACACATTTCACTCTCAGCTCACACGCTCACAGCTTTTCCTTCACGCCATTCCTCTCTTCTCATCTCTTCCTTCACACCGAACCTCTACCACCGCCATGCACCGCCACACAGATCAGTGTTCTCATCTCTTCCTTCACGCCGAACCTCCACTACCACCACACAGATCGCTGTTCTCCTCTCTTCCTTCACGCCGAACCTCCACCACCGCCACACAAATTGCCCACCAGAGCTCATCGCCACAGATTTCGCCGGAGCTGTGCGTGGAGCTTGGAAACATACCGGAGCCGCCATGAGCCACGATCCAAAGGTTTGTTTTTGATGATTCTCTTTTCCCTTTTCACCAATTTGGATTTCGAACACAGCCTGACTAAATTATGGGAATTTTTTTGGTTTTGTGTGAAGATTTTTGTGGGTTTTGGTGTGATATATGTATTGGATAGTGAGGAGTAGAAAGTGGGGTTGTGATAAGAGAGGGTTCTGCTGTGGTTTTGATTAGAAATTCTAAGCTGGGTTCTGGGTTTTTCTTCTTCTTAGTAAAGTATGGACCTGAATGATAAACCCAGAAGGCTGTACAAAGTTTGGAAGGGAAGTAATGTGAATTTCTTTGCCTCTCTCTATGTTGTCAATTGGTTTTGCTCTTCGTGTTATGCTAATTTTGAGCATTTCCTTTTTGATGAGAACGGAGGGTGAGTGTATGTTCATATCTTGTATTGTTCTAATGAAAGATGCTGTGTTGGGTTTTGATATGATCTGGGGTTTGTTTGGTTTTTAAATGAGGGATGTTTGATTGATTTGATTAAGTTAGATTGACTGTTAGATAAATTGGCTTTAGATGTACAATGTGATGGGATTGAGTTTGTAAATGATAATTGAATGCTGAATTGGAACTTGCTGTGAAGAAGTTGACAATTGTGTTGAAAGTTTCAAAATTTGTTTTACTTTTTCACAAGTGGGTTTTTGTCTATGGCTGTATTATGCTTATAAGATTGATATTGTGTTTTTTCTGATTTCTTTTGTTGTGGTTTGAACTGGGTAAATTTTGGTTTTTGAAGTTTATGTTGGGTTGCTGGAGTTTTTTTTTGTATGTATATGCATATGTGTATGTGGGTTTTACTTGGTGCAATATTGATATGTGTATGTTGGGTTGCTGGAGCTTTTGTGTCTGTCATGGCAAAGGCATGCTTTCTCTATCTTTTCTTCACTTACCAATGAGTGGAAATTACAGTGTTTTATTAATAAGAACTTTTATATGAATGTTGGCACCAAAATTCATAGCCTGTTAATGTACTCATATTTTAGACTGTCCACTTAAAAAAATGTTCTGCAGATATAGAACATTGATAAAAATGAAGTGTAATAGCTGATTTGATACCTAGGAGAGTATTATCTGCCAATGAAAATTTTGACCATAGTTTCTATTATCTGCTAATGAATACCATGTGTTTAAGGTTTTGTTATGTTTTCCGAACCCTATTTTTCCTTTGCTGAGATATTTATTTGCTTTACACAGGCTGGTGCATTGGAGAAGATTGTCAAGGCATCTCAGCTTGAGATCATTGAGCTGCAGCATTCTGTGGGTGAACTAAGCTGCAAATATATTGAATTTTTTTTTTAACTGTGTTCATTCCAATTTTATTTTTTGTATTTTGTTGTACATTCTTTTATGCAGAATTCATTACAACAATTCCAAGGAAGTTGATGTACAAACAAGTTTTGTGTCCAAGAGAATGGATTGGGAAGCAAATATTTTTTTGTTATATAATGTTTAAATTGTGGTGGATAGACATAGAACAATTTTCTTTTTTGTATTCCTAACGTAGGGTCCTCCTTTTTGTATATTGAACTATGACAGATTTTATTCTAGATGAATGTATTCTCAAATAGAAATTTCCCAAAAGAATTGTGACATTTTATTTCAAGATGTATGGTCAATCATATGATCTTTTATGAATTGAATTGTGACAGGTTTTATTTCAGGTGAATGATTTCTCAATTAGAAACTCTTATAGAAAAAATTGTGACAAGTTTTAATTCAGGTGAATGTATTCTCAATTAGAAAATCTTATAGAAAAAATTGTGACAGGTTTTATTTCAGGTGAATGTATTCTTAATGAGAAACTCTTATAAAAATAATCCATGACATGTCTGTAGAGCCTAAGATGTTATTTTTACTCTTTTAAGTTTATAAGCCTTGCAATAAGCCAATAAGGGGAAAAAACTAGTATAGTATCTCAAGACTATTGAAACACGGCATAAAGCCAATGGTCACATTCATTATTCATAAAGCCAATAAGCCAATAAGGATGATTATTTCTATTACCATCTTTTGCTTGTTATGAACCTAAAACCATATGTATTTACCAACTATTTTGGAGCTAACCATGTATCAAATTTTGCTCATTATAGTTCTTACTAACAATCGTAATATTAATCATAATTAGTTTTTTTTTTCAAATTTTTTTTTTTGAGTTCAAAATGAAAGAAATCTTTCATTAATGTAGAAACAATATACAAACAAGGCCCAATCCAAGACAGGGCTCAAGTAAATGGTAGTACAAAAAGAAAAAAGAAAGAGTACATCAGCTCAAGAGGATGGCACATCAAGTCACTCAGTGCCTATCCATAAGACGTTGGTATTCTTCACACAAGCCATTCGCCAAGTCGAGGATCACCTTTGGATGAGTTTGGAAATGTTCGAAATAAAATTTATTCCTAGCATTCCATATTGCCCATGCTGTAACGACCCACTTCTCTAATTCCTGCTAGCTCAGTTTCATCTGCATCTGTTGGAACAGTAGTAAGAAATTGAAGGCTCTGTTGCTGCATTTTTGTGTTCAACCTTTGAATAAAGCCCACACGTTTTGTGCAAATGGGCACTCCCACCGGATATGACTTACAGTTTCAGATTGGTGACTGCAAATCTCACACCTCGTCTCCACCCTTACTCGACACCGATGAAGATTTTCCTTAGTTGGGAGGCAGTTGGAGCATGCTCTCCATAAAAACACAGAATTTCTTATGAATGACACACCAATTGAAATTTTAGTTACTAGAGAGAAAATATTAAACAGTACCATGCACAGTACAGAAGAAATTAACATTAATCAACGAAGCATTAAATTTCATTTTCCTAAAGCAAGAAATGTGGAACCAAAATTGTCATCCTGTTTAATTTACCCCATAATATAAGAAACTAGACAAATTAGATAAGCAACCCTCTTTCCCCCTAAAAAGGGGAAAGGAAGGAAATGAAAACATAAAAAGAAACACTAGCCTCATTAACATGAAACTAAAGTGAAGTGGCTGAGTTGACTTGAACCAAAATTGAAAACTCATTTCCACTCCATATGGTTCAAATTTTACAGTAAAAAAGCCAAGTTAGTAAAAGAACAGAAAAAAAAAATTATATTATGTTTCATTATTTTTTTTATAAAAAGAAATTTGAGAGAAACTAAAGACAATGAAATACATTTCTAAATTCCCATTTGGTTTGCATTCTACAAGAGAGAATAAAATGAGGAAATGAATGGAATTATATTATAGTTTAGTTCTTTCAAAAAGAGAAAGTGATGAGAAAATAAGTTTATAATATATTTGTTTTTTTAGACATAACCTTCTTTCCAAACCTCACCCATCTTAGAGAATATTTTAGTTGGCTGCAATTGAAAATTTAACCTCTTTTCCTCACACTTTTAGTAGTGTGGTATGATGATATAAAATCCAACAGAATACTAAACTAACTGAATAGACCCGCAAAAGAAAACTCCCACAATCAGCTTTAATTCTTTCATTTTTGTTGCCTCTAACCACATTAGTAGAGCTTCCTAACTAGTGCAATTGTACAATTTCCAGTTATTGATAATAGAGGATCAATCATCTCAATCAAAAAAATAGCAATAGACATATCTAAAATCAAATAATCACCAACCAAACAATGAACAACAGTGGACCCCAATACAAAGAAATTACAATTGGTGAAGTTATCACAATTTTATTATAGTCATTCAAAAGAGAAAAGAAAATTTAAGAAACCCAATTCAGTTAATGAACTGAAAATTAGCATAACACGAAGAGCAAAACCAATTGACAAGACATGGAGAGAGGCAGAGAAACTCACATTACTTCCCTTCCAAACTTTGTACAACCTTCTGGGTTTATCATTCAGGTCCATACTTTACTAAGAAGAAGAAAAACCCAAAACCCAGCTTAGAATTTCTAATCAAAACCACAGCAGAACCCTCTCTTATCACAACCCCACTTTCTACTCCTCACTATCCAATACATATATCACACCAAAACCCACAAAAATCTTCACACAAAACCAAAAAAATTCCCATCATTTAGTCAGGCTGTGTTTGAAATCTAAATTGGCGAAAAGGGAAAAGAGAATCATCAAAAACAAACCTTTGGATCGTGGCTCACGGCGGCTCCGGTATGTTTCCAAGCTCCATGCACAGCTCCAGCGAAATCTGTGGCGGTGAGCTCCGGTGGGCGATCTATGTGGTGGTGGTGGAGGTTCGGCGTGAAGGAAGAGAGGAGAACATCGATCTGTGTGGCGGTGCGTGGCGGTGGTAGAGGTTCGGCGTGAAGGAAGAGATGAGAAGAGAGGAATGGCGTGAAGGAAAAGCTGTGAGCGTGTGAGCTGAGAGTGAAATGTGTTTTTTTTTTTTAGCTTATATTGTTGACTTAAGTGAATCTGACACGGCGTGGTCTGATTGGCTGGCGTAAAACACTGGTTTTACGCCAGCTCCGGACCTAATGTTTTCTCTTTCCAAAAGGCCATATGCGTTCATTAATATAACCGTTAGACTCTGTGTTCGGTTACCAAATTACCCTTCACATTTCAAATCGTCATTTGCAGCCCCAGAACCCTTGATAAATTAATTGCTACAAAGACCGCAAAAAAAGAGCGTCTAGCCCAGGTTCAATTCAATAACAAATTTCCAAATTCAAACAAAAAAAAAAAAAAAAAAAAATATATATATATATATATATATATATATATATATATATATATATATATATATATATATAACAGTTCCTAAATCAGCTAAGGAAAAAAAAAAAAAAAATCAATCCCTTGCAGTAATAGTTTGAACTCCGTCTCTATGGGCGATTATACAAACTAGAGTAGCGACGACGAAGCCGAAGCCAGCGGAAGAGAGATTGTGAGACAAGAGCAGAGGCATGTCATTGTTGAACTCCATCTCTACGCCGCAGAAGCGGGATTCCTTGTCCCCTCACCTTTCACCTAGCGGCATTTTCTTTGGGTCAGTTCTCACTCTCTCCCCTTTGATGAAGTAATAGTTTAGAGGATGTGAAACAGAGAGAGAGAGAGAGAGAGAGAGAGGTGTTGAAACTTGAAAGAAGACAAACTGTGAAGAAGTGTGTGGAGGAAAATTAACTCACCTTAATTGATTTTTAATTGGCATGCATGAGGTTGGATGACAAATTTGAGAGGAGTTCGGTTTGGTTCTCGGAAGCTGATGGATGAAATTAGAGAAATGAGAAGCAGAGAGAAGATAATAGTGGATGGGAGAATATAAAGGTAGAAGAAGATAAGGTTGAAAGGAAACGTATGGTTGAGAATAAAAGAAGAGAAGTAAAAAAAAATAAAAATAAAAGTAAAAGGTAGAGTGGGATACGTGTCCATAGGAATTTTATAAAATGAAAATTACAATTGCGTTAGGACACAACAAATTATCACAAAAAAAGTTTCAAATCAGTTGAGTTATCAAATCTTTTATTAGACTAGGATTGACCATAACTAAGAACAAATAGTATTGTGAAAATATTGTCACATTTTATTGTATTTTTAGACTTTTTAAATTAGTGCTATTTTCTTTTTAAAAAAATAGTGTTGTTGACACTATTTTTATAACAATTTCATAATAAATTTTGTACAGTAAGTTGTTATTGGTTCTCATTGAGACATACTAGTGACATTATTATTTTTTTATCTACCATTAACAACTTGTCATATAGACTTTATTGTGAAATTTTTTTAAAAATTTTGTGTCCATAACTTACATTAAGAGAGATAATTAAAACAAAGAATTCTCTTATATATATATATATATTGTCATTTTTGGTAATTTACAACTCAAACCTTCACTTTTATAAGTGCTAGCCAAACACTCAACTTTTTCAAAAAGTACTTTTTAACAGTTTTTACTGAACACTCAGTTTTTTCAAAAAGCTCAGTTTTATACTGCACTTTTTGAAAACCCCACTTTTTCGAAAAGTTCAATTTCAAAAAGCTGAACCAAACTCACCCATATATAGAGAAGGAGATGAGATAAAAGAATACACTTACACGCCAACACCAAGGCAGTTAGTGTCATGGAACAAGCGATAAACCCCTTCTCAATATCACACTTTATCAATGTGAGACGACTCAACAACGCTAAGTATCTTTTTTTTGAGAAACACATACATACATACATACATACATATATATATATATATATATATATATATATATATATTTATATATGTTAAATGCATAAGGTTGTGTGTGCAATTTTGTGAGTGCTTGGGTTAAGAATAAATTGAGAGAAGTTGTATGGGTCAACTGGTAGTTATACCGAACAAACCACAGCCCAAAATACTTACCACCCGACTCATGGTTTTAGTACTTGAAGCAACCATTTCCAATGAACGTCAAAATTTTGAAAGGAAAATCTCTCTCCGGGACAACCTTTATTTGAGGTGAATTACCTTCCATCTCTATGGAGGCTTAAATAATGATGCGAGATAATGTTAGTTAAGACTTAAGACCTAAGTTCAAGTATAAAGAGCTAGAAATTGTTTAATTGTGACTAATCAAAAAATAAAAAATTGTTTAATTGTAGTTGTATATGAACTGACCTCCAAAGGTACACGACAGTTGAAAAATTATTGATTTCCACGTGCTTGTTTTACCTTAGCCTTTGAAATTTGGTTGTGGGTAATTGCTTGGAATTAGTTGAAGAATTATTGATATGGTAAAATGGGGATTTTAATTTTTTTAAGCATTCATAATAAGTGATAGTGGTATTTAAAAGATAGGGTAAATTACGTTTTACCACCTTAAACTATATTCTTGATTACACTTTGTACCTTAAACTTTTAGAATACATGATTACCACTCTAAACTATAACACGTGTTTACTTTACACCCCTTCGTTAGTTTGGTTGTTAACATGGATGGAAAAATATAACATGTGAAAAGACTCATTTGCCCCTCTTCTCAATCCCTTAAAAATAAATGAAAATTTTCACTTTATCACTCTAAACTATATTCCTAGCTAGTTACACTTTGCACTCTAAACTTTGGTTTTCAGTCTAAGATAAATGCAAAATTGACTACCGGGTATAAAGTCTGTTGTGGGTTATAGTTTAGGGTGCTAATTGTCCATTTTAAAAGTTTTAAGTGTAAAGTGTAATTTAAAGGATGGTTTAGAATAGTAAAATGTACTAACCCCAAAAAGAAATGGGTATACTTGTATGTCTATGTGTGGCTAGTTAGTCGTAAAAGATTTATATGCTTACTTTTGTTAATTTATAGTTGTTGGTGGTATAAGTTACAGATATATATAGCTAAAGGAGTTTTGTTGTTTTTAGTTATATAAATGTTGTTGGTGAGCTTTAACCGGCCACATACCAATTTATCTTCCTTGATGTAGTGACCTGAGTACTACATTTTTTTTGATGATTTTAGTCTCTCTTTCACCATCTCCGTTTTTGGTATTTTGCTCACGTATCCATATCTGATATGTCTCGTATTAGTATGCACGGATACATGAATACTACTACATTTTGACTTGAGTGCTACAGTTTGATGATTTAGTCCTACATATTGAAGTAATGGTTGCTAGCCTAGGATGCACGGATACTCCATTTTCCTTGCATAACCATATCCAATATGTCTTTTACTAGTATCATTCTGGATATATATATAAACGTACCTAGGTTTTTTTTGTTTGAAGAAGCCAAGATTTCCAATTTTTGCCTGTAATATGGCTTGGATACCGTTGTAATCCAACCCCCAATAGTGAATGATAGCCTAAACTTGTAATAATTTTTATTTATATTTTTTATATATTGGTTTCAATGGTAAACGCTTACGTTTATCTAGTTATCTTTTATTTAGTCTTTTGGATTTTGATTTGTATTCTAAACATCATTTAAAGGACATGGATTCATCATTTTATTATTTATTATTGCTCTTAAATTGATATGTGCTTAATAGTATATAAAAATATATTTAATAATTAAGAAATTAATACACGTATGCCCGACATATCGTATCCTAGGTAATTTTTCAAGAAATGTGGTATCTTCGTACTCTTACCTGTATCATATCCATACCTGTATCTGTACCGTACATCTTAGCTGCTAGCTGAAGTTAACCTTTCTAATGTCAATACTATGCTGTACGTCTTTATGTCTTTAAATTATTGATGTAGGATTAAGTTCTGGCTTGCTATACCTAACTATTTGTAAATGGCACTCAGTAACTTGCACCTGTATAAGACATGATAAAGGATGTATTCCTGAGCTCATTGTTATATGAGTGATGTATTGACAACTTAGCTGATGTGGTCACGTGCTTTAATGACTTCTAAATGTTGGCTACAAGCACATGATAACTTTAATTCAAGAGTTGGTGTAATAGTTAAATATGTTGTTAATATTTGTTTCGCTGTATTGTGGGTTACCCTATGAATGCGTGTTGTGGCATGGCTATGTTTTGGGATTCTCATATGCATGGGATAGGGCTCTAGGGAGTCCTAGGGTTCAGTAAGGTTTGAGTGAGTCGGGGTTTCTGATTTAATGAGTTAGAATGGAGCATGTGAGTGACACGTTGTAATTGTGGTTTAGGCGACGTTCTCGGTGGTCGGTGATTCCTTTCCAGCTCTGAGACTCTTGGCTCTGCTAACTTCAGGTAATGGATAGTGATTTGAGCCTTTAGTGGTTCATGTTTTTAGTTTTCAAGTTTAATCTCGCATAAAATGTTTTGATAAGACCATTTATGATAATTCCTTATACGAATGTTATTGTACAAAGCTATTCAAACGTTCTTGCTTTCCTTATAAGTAAACTGTGGATATCCTTGGATAAAATCCCTCACATTTCTTATGAAAACGAATGAAGTCAGCATGTTTATTAAATACTTTATCGTATGTTATGAATAAGCTTGTGGATATGCAATGATATTCATGTTTTGTGTTTTTAAAAGAATTGCCATTGCATCAGCTTGAAAACAAATGAGATTGTACAAGTTTTATCAAATGCCTTCCTTATGTTTTGAACCACTATGAAAGGATATTTATGAAACTGTCTAGGGAAGCATAATGTATTCAAAAGGAACATGTTTTAGTTTTGTATAATATATATTACTACTGATTGCTAACCCGTGCGATGCACTGGCAAAATTTCTATGAAAGTATAATTTATACATATAAGTATTCTAATTTTACATGAACTATCATAATTGCAATAATAATTGTAAAAAAAAAAATTAAAAAGTGAAAACTCTTTACTGTAATGAATTATTCATACTTGAAAAGTTGATACAGCATGTTATAAAATACGTGAAGTGAACAACTTGTCCAACAAAGTCTACAACTCTTCTCAGGCCTTTTTTTGATAAGTGAACAACTTGTCCCAAAACCTTACCGAACCTAAAAGTAAATAATGAAAGACAAACTTAATCAAATAATCATTCATAGGAACAACTGCAAACAACCATAACAATTTCATGATGTAATTTGGTCATTCCCTACTGCTTTTTTTGCACACATAGCTCCTATACATTGGTTTCCACTATTATGAACTACCCTCAAACCATACCATATGCTGTTCTGCAATTTTTTATTTTTTTTATATTTATTTATAGGCATTGTTCTGCGATTCCTTGAGAGCCAAATTTACCTTATAATACATACCTACAGGAGGTCTCCATCTACACTCTTCATTAGGCCTTCTCGTCTAATTATTTTTTTGAGCTTCCATAAATTCCATAGCATAATTAGAGGACGTATGCGCCAAATTCACTGCTATTTCAAAGCTTCACCCACCCACCTTTGGTTTCGATTGTATCATAACAGCCAGGTTATATTCAGCGTGACCTCCACCTCCACCTCAATGTTTTTATTATTTGAGAATCATATCTCTTCCTTAAGAAACTCATTTAATCCAAAAACAAAAATCAGGAATTAAAAACTTCTGAGTTGTATAAAACAAACAGTGACTAGGGTCATTTTGATTCAGTGATTTGTGTTTACTTATTTGTGCTAGTTGCTCCCATAATCGAAGATTATTGGACTAGTTCGTGAGAAGAAACAGTCACATGGCTAGGAGACAAGAAGGCAAGTGCAATTGAAGGGTAAAATATGCAATCTTGTTGCCTAGAGTTTGTTGTTCAAAAATTTTCAAAGTGCAAAAACAGTATATGCATGCCACTACAAACATTATAATTTCTATTAATTAATTATTAGTTAATGGATTGCCCACCATATGTTTGATTAGAATTGCCAAAGAGACTACAAAGAAGACTGAAAGAACAAAAAATGGCAAGAAAATGCTTTTTGCTGGTGTTTTAGAAAGCAGAAGAAATCATGTTCTGGACAATACGTAACCAACCATCAAAACAGGAAAGCTTTTATACGTTCTCAGTAGATACCAAGGGACTAGTAGGAATCATGTGATATTAATAAGCTAAATTATACGTTCTCATTAGAAACCAATGGACTAATACTAGTATGAATGAATTCCCCTAGTTGAGGAAAAGAAGTCACATTTAAAGAACAAAAGGGTGTTTGGTAAACATTGTTGATGTATCAAAGCTGCTCTCTTATCCTATGAAGGTTCTTTTCTCCTGGCTCTCATTTTCAGTCAATTTTCCTAGAAGATGCCTTTGAATTGAGATAAGCATTGCTTAGACTAATTATTACCATAACACTTACATAGTTCGTGGGGCCAAGCAATGCCTAATTATCCTTAATTTACTTTATTTACATATATAAATCTAAGTCTGTATGGCCCCAGTGAGGATGGTCAGCGGATTACTTTGTGGGAGGAGTTGTCATTGTTGTGTGCCAGATGGCCCATGGCACGGTGCTTAGTAGGTGATTTCAATATCATTAGGTACCCAAGTGAAAGGCTTGGCTGTGAGTCGTTTAGCCCTGCTATGTTTGCATTTCTAGACTTTATAGAGTAATTCTTTAGTGGATTTACCTTTAGAGGGTGCTTCCTTCACTTGGTTTAAAGATTCTAGCCTTCCCTCTATGTCTAGAATTGACAGAGCTTTGGTTTCCCTAGATTGGGTGGATCATTTTGAGAATATTTCCCAAAGGGTGCTTCCTCGTGTTATTTCTGACCATTGCCCTCTTTTGTTGGAAGCTGGCGCTATTCGACGTGGTCGTAGTGCCTTTAAATTTGAAAATATATGGTTGAAAATTGAGGATTTCGTTGATAGAGTTCAGCAATGGTGGAATGGGTACAGTTTTGTGGGTTTACCAGGTTTTATTTTGGCTAAAAAATTGAAGGCTTTGAAAGCAGATTTAAAAAAATGGGACAGGGAGGAGTTTGGTGACTTGGCTTTTAGAAAGAAAAATTTGCTGACTGAACTGATGGGTTTAGATGTAAAAGAGGAGTTGCTGGGTCTATCGAATGAGGAACAGGTTCGTCGTATTCAACCCAAAGGAGACATAGAATAGTTGGCTTCTCTTGAGGAAATTTCCTGGAGACAAAAATCTTTGGCTTTGTATGTGATGGAGGGAGATAATAATACTCGTTTCTTTCATAGATTGGAAAACTCTCATAGAAATGCTAATAATATTAAGAGGATCGAGGTGGATGGTGTTCTTTATGAGGGTGAGTCGGATGTGCACTCTTAGCTAGTTCTCTTCTATTAAAGGTTGTATGAGGAAACTGAATTGGGGCGCCCTACTAAGGATGGATTAGATTTTGCATGCATTGAATAGGTGGAGAGGCTGTCCTTAGAGAAGGGAGTCCACAAAGGAGGAAGTATTACACGTCTTAAGGGAGATGAAGGGTGATAAAGCCCCTGGTCCTGATGGGTCCACCATGGCTTTCTTTCACAATTGTTGGAGTGTGATGGAAAAGGATGTCATGGATTTCTTTGATTATTTTCATTGGCACTCTGTGTTTAACGGTCTTTGAATGCTTTGTTTCTCACTTTAATTCCTAAGAAGAGTAATGCTATTAACATTAAGGACTTCTGCCCTATCAGTTTGGTGGGCAGTGTGTACAAGTTGCTGTCCATGGTACTAGCTAACAGGTTGAGGGCGGTTTTGGATAAACTCGTCTCTGAGACTCAAAATTCGTTTGTTGGTGGTAGGCAGATTCTAGATTCAGTGCTCATTGCAAATGAGTGTCTGGATAGTAGGTTGAAGAGTCGGTTATCGGGTGTGGTTTGCAAGCTTGGTATTAAAAAAACATATGACCATGTAAACTGGGATGCCTTGTTTTATCTGTTGGACTGGATGGGTTTTGGGTTGAAATGGAGGGGGTGGATTAAGGCTTGTGTTACTTCTGTCCATTTTTCAGTCCTGGTAAATGGATTCTCTGAAGGTTTTTTTTTTAAAGCTCTTGTGGGTTGAGAGAAGGAGACCCTTTATCCTTGCTTTTGTTTGTTTTGATAATGGAGGTTTTACGCAGAATTTTGAAGAAGACAGAGGAGAATAACTTTATTTTGGGGTTTCATGTGGGAGTAGTGCATTCTGTTGGTGTGCAGATTTCCCATTTGTTGTTTGCGGATGACATTATCTTATTTTGTGATGCCTCTAGGGATCAGTTGCTGTCCATAAGGCTTGTGTTGTCTTGTTTTCAGGCTGTTACGGGATTGAAGGTCAATGTTGGGAAAAGTGAGATTATCCCTATTGGGGAGGTGAATAATTTAGTTGCATTGGCTAGTATTTTTCAATGTAGAGTGGGGAGTTTGCCTATGAAATACCGAGGGATGCCTTTGGGAACTTCTTTTAAGACAGTTTCTATTTGGAATCCTATTTTGGAGAAGATGGAGAAGAAACTATCAGGGTGGAAGCGTCTCTATTTATCTAAGGGTGGTAGACTCACATTACTAAAAAGTACTCTATCAAGTCTTCCTACGTGCTTTTTATCTATCTTCACTATTTCTAAAGCTGTGGCTGCTAAAATGGAAAGGATTCAGATGAATTTTCTTTGGGGGTCTTCTGAGGGGAGTTTCAAATATCCTTTGGTGGCTAGGGAAAAGGTGTGTTTACCTGTTAAATTGGGTGGGTCGGGGATAAGAAGTGTGGCGTCGTTTAATCAAGCTCTATTAGGAAAATGACTGTGGCGTTATGGGCAAGAAGTTACCCATCTCTAGCGGAGAGTAATCTCCACAAAATATGGTGAGGGTTAAGGGGGGTGGTGTAGGAAAGTGTGCAGGAGGACCCATGGTTGTGGCCTTTGGAGAAGCATTCATGAAGGGTGGGAGAGTTTTTCTAACCATTTGTCTTTTGTAGTGGGTGAAGGCACCCGCATCTGCTTCTGGCATGATAGGTGGATTGGGGATAATACCCTAAAAGATCTCTACCCTGAGCTCTATGTGTGTTCAGATGCTAAGGATGCTTGCATCTCTGAGGTTTTGTGGCTTCCAGAAGGAAGTACTACTAGGGTGTGAAATTTAAGGTTTTTTAAAGTTTTTGAAGATTGGGAGCTAGCTGCTTCTTTTTCTTTTCTTCATTTTATCCAATCTCGTATTCCTTGGGGGGATAAGAGGGATACTCTTTGTTTGCGGCTCAAAGGTGATGGTAAGTTTGACACCCGCTCTTATTACTAAGCAATTTAGGGTTCTCTAAATTTTTTGTTTCCTTGGAAGGGTGTTTGGAAACCAAAGATTCCTACGCTAGTGGCTTTCTTCTTGTGGACAGCTGCTCACGTTCGAATTCTCACATTGGATAATCTCATGATTAGGGGTCGCCCTTTGGTAAATCAGTGTTGTATGTGTTGTTGTGATGGGGAGTCGGTAGACCATCTTCTTCTTCATTATCCTGTTTCACATACCTTATGGACTCTTATACTTCAGGCTTTTGGTATTCACTGGGTTATGCCAGGATTGGTGGCGGGGTTGTTATCTTGTTGGCATCAGTGGCTTGGAAAGTATAACTCGAATATTTGGAATTTGATTTCAGGGTGTTTAATGTGGATTGTTTGGTTGGAACGGAATTTTCGCTCCTTTGAGAACATGGAGAAGACGTTGGATGAGTTAAAGGTTTTATGCTAGTGTAGCCTTTTTGAGTGGTCTCGTTGCTTGGGTTTTACTGATTCTTCGTCTCTTTTAGAGTTTATGTTTTCCCTTAGATTATCTATCTGAGTCCCTTCTCTTTAGTTTTACTGTTTTTTTTTCTTTTCTTTCTTACTGTTCATCATCATGAACATCTTGTACTATTCATTTTAGTTCTCATTAATATTAGTTCTCTGATTACCTATAAAAAAAAATGACTTGTTTGAATTGAGATGACCACTTGCACACCTATTCTGTTTAAAAATTGAGTCTTTTATTAACATGCAATTACATAAGAGAAACTATATCCAGCTTTTTTTTGTTTTTATTTTTGTTTTGTTTTGTTTTTCCTTATGGATTTGATAACTTGGATCCGCCTTTTGACTGGAAGATGCCTAGAAGGAGAGGACGTAAATGCTTAGCCCTTTAACACAACCAAGCAATACATGGGGAAGGGTTTATCATTAAAGCTACATTGTAGTAAAAAAAAAATCTCAATCACTGTCTTTGCAAGGAAAATTTCTGGAAGGAAAGGGCCATTTACGCACCTACTCAGTTTAAAAAAAAAAAAAAACCAGTGTTGTTTTGCACTGAAAGTTCTTATTATTTTAAAGTATGACAACAGTTATATAACTTTTCCCCACTCCACTTGCTATGTAGCTAAGACAACCAGGATTCCAATTCTAAAATGTACAAACTTTACAATCAAATGTAGTTATAAAATTAAAAATCTTCAGTAGTGAGGAGCTTGATAAAATATAACCCTTAAGAGGAATTAATTTGGATATTTAAAATTCTGTAAAGATCAAATCATTAAAACAAGCTCTTCATACATCCAAATATCAACATTATTGACAATTGATCACATCTATATCTATATATTACTAAAAGTTGAAGTATAGCATCCATGTCATTATCTTTTTTCTTTTTATTTTCTTATAATTATTTTTGATATTTTTTATTTCATATTTACACTTCTCCAACCTTTCTCCCTCCCTTACCCTTTCATCTCCCCACTACTTCTCCAAGCTTTTTCCTTCTCTCACCTTCTCATCTCCCCACTACCCTCTATATTAATATTATTCTTCATCTTTCCCTTCATCTTCTTCTATTTTTGTCTTTTCTTATTCACATCCTCTTACTATAAATTTGTCACTATCTCTTTTATTCTATGCATAGTTTTCCCTTACCAAAAAAAGGTTCTCTCTCTCTCTCTCTCTCTCTCTCTCTCTCTCACACACACACACACACACAATTTTTGGGTGGATTTTTATTTTTTATTTTTTATTTTTCTTGCATCTTCGCTTTAGGTTGATAATTTTTTATATTTTTTAATCTACTTTAGGTTAATGCGATTCAGTTTTATTTTTTTTAATTGTTGTGTTTTTTTCTCTCGCTTTGATTGTTAAATGTTATCTTATATTGTGTTATAAATGATTAAATATAAAAATATAATATTGTGTTTAATGCTGCTGCGCTCATGCTGAGCCACATCAGCATTCACGTCATTATCTTTTTTCTTACCATTTTCTTATAATTATTTTTGATATTTTTTTTATTTCATATTTACACTTCTCCAACCTTTCTCCCTCCCTTACCTTTTCATCTCCCCACTACTTCTCCAATCTTTCTCCGTCTCTCACCTTCTCATCTCCCCACTACCCTCTACATTAATATCATTCTTCATCTTTCCCTTCATCTTCCTCTATTTTTGTCTCTTCTTATTCACACCATTTTACTATAAATTTGTCACTATCTCTTTCATTCTATGCATAATTTTCCCTTACAAAAAAAAGGTTGTCTCTCTCTCTCTCTCTCACACACACACACACACATACACACAATTTTGGGTAGATTTTTTATTTTTATTTTTCTTGCATCTTCGCTTTAGATTGATAATTTTTTATATTCTTTAATCTACTTTAAGTTAATGTGATTCAGTTTTTTTTTTCAATTGTCGTGTTTTTTTTTTCTCTCTCTTTGATTGTTAAATGTTATCCTATATTGCGTTATAAGGGATTAAATATAAAAATATAATATTATTCTACTACGTAGCATGATTTAGATAATTTAATCTGGTAGCAATTGTAATTTGATAGCATGATTTTTATAGTGCTCAATTTAGATGTTAAACTATGAGACTTTAATCATTTTTGTTTATTTTTAATCCTTTTTTATGGACAAAGTACTCTTAATAATTGTATTAGAAGTAGGGGTATCAATTCGGGTTAACGTGTCGGATTCGTGTCGTGTCGAGGTAGGGGTATTCGACTAAATGACTCAACCCTAACCCGACCCATTTAATAATCGTGTCATGATCTTTCAACCCTAACCCGATCTGTTAATAAGGCGGGTTGACCTGACCCAATCCATTTGACACGCTTAATAAACGAGTCGTGTTGGGTTGACATGAATGTAACACAACTCATTTCAACCTGCATAATATTAAATATAACATCCATCTAGAAATATTTTTTTTTACATCCCAAAAAGCAGTGCATATACTTCAAGTCTTCAACCCACATTCAAAATAATATAATTCAACAAAAATATAACATTCATCTAGAAATAAGTTTTTTACACTCCAAAAGAAGTGCATACACTTCAACCCAAATTCAAAATAACAAAGTTTAACAAAATTAAAATAACATAATTCAACAAAAATATAATATTCTTGGAACTCGCCAAATGCTAAGTATCAATATTGAAAGAATTTGAGTAAACAGTATACTAATCCTGACTATGACCACGATTATCATCCATAAATTCTTTGTTAATGTCCAAATTCATAACATCTTCCACAAGCTCATCCAATTTTATTTGTGCAAGTTCTATACCCAAAAAAAAAAGTATGAATAGTTCTAGGGTCTGAAAGTTTCAATTTTCAATTAAATCCTTTGTAGATTTTTGTAATTACTCACTTTTCTTTTTAAATTTAAAATATATGTTAGATATAAAAGGTATTTGACAAATCTAAAATAAAATAAATATTTATTTGTTATATGAGTTAAACGGGTTGTATTAAGTAGGTTATTTCGGGTTAACACAACTAAATTGGCATGTTAAACGTGTCTATTGCAGGTTACGCAGGTTGACCCATTTATGACACATTTCTTATCATGTCGCTTTTGGGTTGACTCGTTTATGACCCAAACCCATTAAGGTCCAACCCTAACCTGAAAAAACCCGTGTCGGGTTCATGTCGTGTTCGCGGGTTGGGTCGAACATTGACACCCCTAATTAGAAGTACTTTATAATACCATTTATTTAGAGAAAATTAAAGATTGGCTAAACAAAAATTATTGGATGAGAGACAAATATTAAATTTCGCAATTTTACTTTAATTATTATTATTATTATTATTATTATTATTATTATTATTATTATTATTATTATTATTATATAACAATGCATATATAGAAATTTAATTCTTAGATTTTTCTAATAATTTTTTATTTGATAATAAGTTTTAGGTGGACAAAATTACAATTTCTGCAAAGAAAATAACCTTAGTAGATTATAAACAACAAAATGTTTTCCTAATTGTTCCAATTAATCATAGTTAAGTTTTATTACTTTTTTCAGTGTTTTGGATTGTAGGCAGAAAAAATAAGTTTGAGAAAGTTTGTTTAAAACTAAAAGAATCATTTCCAAATTTTATATTCTTTTTAATGATTCGCAAAATGTTATAAGTAGCTTTTATTAAAAAATAAAATTTTAGTATGAAAAAAACTTATTAAATTTATGATTTATGATTATTCCTATATTACATTTATGATTATTCTTATAATAAATAAAAATATAATTACAAAATATATTACTCTTTATTAAATTAGTTTAAATTGTATAAAAATAATTATTATGTGCAACACACAGGTTCATGGCTAGTTAGAATAATTAATCTTCCTAGAGGTTGCGTCTAGCTTCCTCCATTGTTGAGGGGTTTTTATGGTTGTGTACTAACCTGAAACCAGTTCAGATGCTTTATTTTTATTAAGAGAATAAATGATTTTTCAATTCTTTTTTTTTTCTTTTGTTGTTCTCTGAATCTTTAATTATTTAAAAGTACGACAACAATTATAAAGTTACTAAAATGATTTGTTTGTGTGAGGACATTATTATTGCAATTCTCTTAATGCAACAAATTTTAGAATCAAATCATGGTTAGTGATTGTTCAAAATTTTCAACCATGAGGAGCTTGATCATAACTTACCTTAATGGGGAATTAATTTTAATATGCAAAATTTCTTCAATGATGAAATCATTACCAAGTTCTCAATATATCCAAATATCGTCACGTTGTTGATATTTGATAAATTCATTGATCAACAGAAAAAGGTCTGCATTAGCCGCAGTAATATTCTTGGTGAACTTCTTAAACTATCAGAGTTGGGAACCTAAGCTTGTACCTATATGTTAATAGATTTGCCATCACCAACTAATTGAGAAGCTCTCCCAAGAGACAATCTTCAAAGTTAAAAGCATTTAGTCCAATTTTATGTGTCACCAAAAAAATGTTGTAAATGACTGCATATTACTCAATTGTTACACCAGTCTTGTCAAATCTGTGATTTACCATAAGAGAAGTGCGTTTGGATCTATTACTAAATGGCCTTAGCCATCTGATACCTTTATTTTACAACGTTGGGAAATCATTGAAGACTTCATCTTCCCATGTAATGTTTGTGAAGAAGAATTGGTAAGACCTTTATAATATTTGAATCTCAGTTTTAAAGTGTCATATCTTTCTTCCTTTCTTATTTAGATTTTTTTTTTCGTTCTTTCTTTCTTCTCCTTCCTCTTTTAATTCAGAGATTTAAGAGTTTAATAGATGCCCTGTGACATATCTTTTTTCTATTTGTGATTTCTTACATATTTAATTCAATAGACAGGTACAACCACATGTAGGTGGCCCCATTACTTTTTAATTGTAATAGATTAAAACTCTTTTTATACGTAGTACTGCTCTTTAATTGTTTAAGCTTTTACCAATTGAATTTTGTGCTATTTCCTCTTGATGTTCTTGAAGTTTTCTAACTTTTATAACTTTAACTTTGAATGAAATTATTGACTGAAATTTGTCCTTACCCATTTCAGATCATGACCAGGGTAAAACTATTCCTGCTCATTTCACAGGTTAAAGCAAACCAGAAGACTTATCTCCATATGGTAACTTAGCTTATCAAAATAACTCAACTAGAATTAGAATCAAAGGATAACAGAAATTAAAATTGAGCGTATAACAAACTTAGCCATAAAATACTAACCTAATTCTTTGGTGCATATTCAATCAGGCAAGCAATTGTGTAGAAAAGGTTGAAAAATAGAGAAGGTATCCTGCTTTGATTGGTAAGCCCTGCTCTAATTGTCATTGTTGTTTTGATGCGTTACATCCAGAATTTAATTTATCATATTTTTCTGCTTGGCTTTGTCCTTTTAGCCTGATGTATTGTATTTTGTAGTGGAAAGATCCTACAATTTATTTTGATGTGTTTTGTCCAGAATTTAAGTTTAGTCATGTATGTGTGTATCAATATTTTTCAATAATACAATATATTATTTTGCTAGGTTATAAAAACCATACTTTAGGAATCCTTCAATTAAGTCAAAATAAGCTACTACTATTAATAGGTATTTAAAATTATCTTTACACTTTGACTTGAAAACAAGACCTGATTAGAGAGCTGCACTCTCCAGAAGTGGCCAAATTTTAGCTATCCCTATCTCAAGCTGTGGAGTTATTGATAAGCTGCTATGGCCTCATACAACATAACATATTGAGTGAACCAAGTGTCTTATGCAATGAGGAAGAGAACTTGGATCGTTTATTCCTGAAGCACAGTCTTGCTTGGGCTGTATAACCTCAACACAGTGATGTTTGAGGGTGCAAAACAGTGTACTTAACGATGTGCTAATGCTCAGTAAAGCTTTCTTTTGTAGGTATGCACAAGCCTATGATGCACAAGATGTTGATTATAGTAAATACTAGAGAGTACCAAGGCGAGTGTGTCCTATCGTGGAGAGATGGCAAGTGTTGCTGACAGTTGAGGGGCACTGGCAGAGTAGGTACAAATGGGGTTGTTTTGCCTATGTATGCAAACGAGTGGAAGCTTACTGTTTGAGAAGCACTTTTTCTAGGCTTGTTTTGGTTAGTGGAAAATTGGAGGACCTGTGTTTGGAAAAGAAGAAGGTTCCTTGGCAACTTGCTGCGCTGATTGAAGAACACAAGTGCAAGGAAGTTGGAGAACGCTAGTGGTGTACATTTGCTGTGCATGGGAATCGCTAATGAGACTAGAGCCATGGTTACTCTTGCTTCTAACTCTTTTATGAAAATTTTTTAGGCTTGTAACTCTATTACTAAAGTTTTAGCTTTAGCAGTCTGGATTATATATAGCCAATTTTTTTCAATAGTGGACTTTAGAGTTACTTTCAGCAAAAACTGTTCATGTTTAGTTGATATTTGCCACATTAATAGATAGTCAAAATTGCCAATGGGCTGTGAAGCTAAAATTGTATATTTCTACCCTCCAAATTTTATACCAACAAGTAATCACAAGGCTTGCCCTGCTCATGAGCCTTTGAGAGTTGGCTTGGAACGTCAATCAACAAGGCTAGCCAAATTTGGATAACATTGGTAAATTACAGGTTCTTTCAAAAGTTTAAGTTGTTAGGAAATTGTGAATCTTATCATTTGACCATAATTTTAGCACTTCCCCTCACATATGAGGCCTAAACCCCTCTCTAAAAAGTGGGGCCCTACTCATGGGGTTTTAATATTTTAAATTTGAGGTTAGGGGTGTTCACGAGTTTGGCTGGGTCGGATTTGTGCCTAACCTGAACCCGACCTGAATGATTCGAGTGGAGGAATACATGACCTAAAACTGACTCGGATGATCTAGTCGGATTTTTCGGTTCGAGTCTCGTCAGTTTTGGGTTGTATGTGTTCGAGTCTTGGTTTTCATCGCTGGGGCCGAAATCTGGCCAGATTCATTGAGATCTAATCGAATCTGTCAGGATCTAGCCTGGATTTCGTTAGATAACAGTGAGATCTCGCCGAATCTCGAAGGATTTGGACTAGACCTCGCCGAATTTGGTCCGAAAGCTTGCCTATGTTGCTGGATTTTGGTTCAGGTCGGGTTTCACGGGTTTTGAAATTAAAAACCAACAGTTGACTCGTTGGGGTCGGGTTAGTAAGGTCGAAACCCACGTTCAATTGCCGGAGTCGTCGGATTGGGTGGCGGTAGGTCGGATGGGTTGGGCGGGTTGCCGGTTTTCATGGACACCCCTATTTGAGTTAGAGTAGAGACAAGATTGAACTAAGGATCTCATGCTCTTAAAGCATGATAAATTACATATTTTCGCAAAAGCTTAATAATCAATAATTTATCAAACATATACTGGAGAAAAATGTTAGTATAGTTGCAAGTTGCAACTCGAGAGATATTTAAAGCAAAGTAGAAAATTACTAGATTATAAATAGATTTAGCTAAGGTAGAAGCATTGCATTGCAGGCTTGCACTTAAAGTAGATAAAAAAAATAAGGTCACAGTTTCTCTCATTATCTTCATCATACATTGTCACAGTGAAAAGTCTGAACTTTGTGCAGAAGGGCAAAGATCAACTCATCACACCTTTGGGTATATTTGTACGTGAAAATGTAACAACTCTGAATTATAATGAATGGAGCCTCTAAGCACGTGCGTGCTTAGAGGCTAGTGTGTGTGTGTATATATATACCTGAACATCAAATTCAATGAAATTGATAGGGACCTTAAAGGCTGCATTGAAAGAAAGGATCGAATTCTCTTGCAAGGTTTTCGTTCTTGGGTCGGAGGGTTGCAACATGATCATATTGCTACCTCATCACTATCATCATTAAAGCCTATAGTAAAACAATGAAACCAAAACACAATAAGACCCAAAAATTTACAAATAGGCAAACCAGAGAACCTCAACTCTGTTTTCTTTTTCTTTTTTTAAAAAGAAGTTTTTGAACGAATTGTAACTACCATGTGCATGTTATGGGTTAGAAGTCGAGAGAAATGAGGGTGTGAAAGTGACAGGAAGCGGGAGATGCATGGTTATGAGTAGTGTTAAGTTATATAATTACTCATTTGACCCATTAATTCAAGTTGCTTAACATTTTAAATGTTTAGGGTAAGGGTAGCTTTTAAATTAGTAGAATTTCTAAGTAGGGATATTTTGAAAACCATGGGAGAGTTATCCAACTGGAGTTTTTGTGTGTGTGTGTGTGTTGCCGTGTTGGATGAAATCATGGAAGATGGGTGGGAGTTATCCTATCCAATTTTTTTTTTTTTTTAAATAAACCTGTTAATTTTTTTATAGTTAAACTTATCCAATAGTTGTGATAATTGTATAAGTTTTCTGCCCAAAAAAGAAGAAGCTAATTGTATAAGTTTATCAGTTAAAAAAAGTTTAAAGTTGTTGACAAAATACATTTGAAGTTGTGTTTGAAAACCAATAGAAAATGGTCCTATTTTGTAATTTTGTAGGCAATATTGTACATGGGAGTTATAAATGTGTTTTTACTGGGTTATTCTTTAATTTTGTCTCTACTTAAACCTAAGAGTGTGGAGGTATTTTTGAATCAATGAAATTTCCATTCCAAACAGGAGAAACCCCTAAAGGGTAGTATAGATACTAGCTTATAACCCATGCATATCCAAGGACGCATCTATCTAATAAGTAATAGACTATACACATTCATAGTATTTCATTGAAGCATACATATATTTTTTTTTTATAAGTAGAAGCATAATTATTTGAAGTAAGTCTTTTTTATTTTCTAAATTTAGATATATGAATTTTCGTGTAAATATAGTTGACAAACAATTAGTGCATAGTTGGAAGGACATTTGGCATGCAACTAGCGTGCATTCTAAAGACACTTGACATCAAATGATAGGGAAATCAAAAGGAAACTTGGCACAAAATTAGAGTGTAATGAGAATCTAATTTAGATTTTTGATTGAGCTTCCACTTTATTGTATTATATACAATCATCAATATTATTGTTTTGCTATCTTCTTTGTAGGCATGAAGTGGTAGTTATCCAAGAAATCCTTAAAGGGATATTTAGCAAAGTGAATCTTATATCCCAAAGTACTATTTCCACGAACCTTGTTGGAATGGAATCCCATGTGAAAGAACTATTGGATTTGTATTTAAAAGAAGGGTCAGGCAGTGTTCGCTTTGTAGGGATTTGTAGGATGGGTGGAATAGGTAAAAAAACTCTTGCACAAGAAATTTGTAACAAAATATATTGTAATTTTGAAGCCACCAGATTTATTGCTAATGTTAGAGAAACTAAAAAGCAAGATCTAGTTTCTTTACAGAAACAACTTCTTTCTATGGTTTTCATGGAAAGCGAAATAAATATATAGCGTGTAAGTGAGGGAATCAATGTTATAGGGAATAGACTACGTAATACAAAGGTTCTTATTGTTCTTGATGATGTGGATCACATAGAACAACTAGAAGCACTAGCAGGGAAACATGAATGGTTTGGTCCTGGGAGTAGAATTATTGTAACAAGTAGAGATAACCATTTGTTGACAAGTCATAGAGTGGATTGTGTATATACAACTAGGAGGTTGAGTGATGATGAAGCTTTTTGGTTTGAAAGCTTTCAAGGAACCACATCTTGACGAAAATTATATGGATTTGTCTATGGATTTTGTGAATTACACCCAAGGACTTCCTTTGGCTCTTAAAGTTTTAGGTTCTTCATTATTTGGTAAAAGATTTGAGGTAGGGAGAAGTGCTCGAGATAACCTAAAACAAAAACCTAATAGAAACATTTTGAGTATACTTAAAATAAGTTATGATGGGCTTATGGATATAGAGAGAGAGCTGTTTTTAGATATTGCATGTTTCTTCAAGGGAGAAAAAATAGATTGCATAAGAGATATACTAGAAAGTTTTGGTTACTCTATAGACTACAATATTGATGTCCTTGTCAACAAATCTCTCATAACCATTGCTGAAGAGGGAATCTTGTGGATGCATGACTTGCTACAAAAAATGGGCCAAGAAATTGTTTGTAGTCAATCCCCTAAAGAGCCCGGTGGACATAGTAGATTGTGGATGTATGAGGATGTCCTTCATGTTTTGAAGAAAAGTATTGTAAGTTGACAAATCTAACCCTAAAGTGTGTGTGTGTGTGTATGTGTACATACATGCATGCATGCATGCATACATACATACGTGTGTGTGTGTGTATATATATATATATATATATAACAAATTCTTACTAATTATTCTAATTGAATTGTTCTTAATTATTAGGGAACAGAGACAGTTGAAGTCATAATGCTAAATACGTATAATCAAAGACAGGAATGCTTGGATGCTAATGTCTTCTCAAAGATGAAAAAAATGAGATCGCTTAAAATTTGTAATGTGCAACTTCCACAAGGTCTTAGTTACCTTTCTAATGAGTTACGTGTTATAGAATGGCATGGATATCATTTAAAATCCATGCCAACTTGTTGAATTGAGAATGCATAGCAGCAGTATAGAACAACTATGGAAAGAAATTATTGTAAGATTTTCACTTATGCAATTGTGTATTTTCTTCCCTTTCATTTAGGCTTGAATTTATCTCACAATTTATTGTTTATAACAGATTTTAAAGATGTTAAAACTCATTGACTTGAGTGACTCAAAAAACTTGATTGAGATCCCAAACCTCATTGGAGCAACAAATCTTAAGCAATTGATTCTTTGAGGTTGTACAAAATTGCCAAAGATTCATGAATCTCTTGGAAATCTCAAACTACTTATTCGATTAGATCTGAATGGTTGCGAGTGCCTTGAAAGCCTTCCACACACGATCAACTTGGAATCTCTTGAAGTTTTCATTCTTTCTGGTTGTTCAAGTCTAAAGAAGTTTTCGGAGGTTGTGGGAAAGATGTCATGTTTGTTGGAACTTAGTTTGAATGGGACTGCTATAAATGATCTTCCTTTATCAATGGAGCATTTAATTGGCCTGATTAAATTGGACCTAAGAGACTGCAAAAGCCTTTCAAGTCTTCCAAATGCATGTTGTAGTTTGATGTCTCTAAAAGTTCTCACTTTATCTGGCTGCTCAAAACTTGATGAGTTGCCAGAGAATTTGGGGAATCTCAAAGGATTGGAGGAGCTAGATGTGAGTGGAATTGCTATAAAAGGGCTACCTAAATCCATCAATCTCTTAAAAAATGTCAGAATAATGTCTTTTCATGGATGTGAAGGGCCATCACCTAAATCTTCAAATAAACTCCTTGGTTTTCCTTTAATGCCAAGAAGTACAGATCCCATGGGCATGCTAGTGCATAATTTATCAGGCTTATGCTCCTTGGTTGAACTGGATCTAAGTTATTGCAATCTTCAGACAATTCTCGATGCTATTGGCTGTTTGTCGTCTTTATTAAAATTAGATCTAAAGGGAAATATTTTTGTTTACCTTCCTAAAAGTATGATTTGACTATCTAATCTGAAAGTTCTTTGTTTGATTTGTTGCATGAGTCTTCCATCATTGCCAAAACTTCCATTAAATATTAAGCATATTCATGCAAGAGGCTGTACCTCATTGGAAACATTATTAGTAGGATCAGATGATGATTTTTGGCCAACACTCTATCTTCTCAATTGCATAAAATTAATGGAGAATCAAGGCTACAATGACTTCTTGTGGACAATGCTAAGATGTTATATCCTTAATAACCAGGTCTCTGTGTGTGTGTGTGTGTGTGTGTGTGTGTGTGTGTGTGTGTGTGTGTGTGTGTGTGTGTGTGAGAGAGAGAGAAGTTCTAAGCATCATGATTTGTATATTTCAGAGATACTTTGACCAAGATCGTTTATTTTATGGTCTGGAGATTCCTGGAAGTGAAATTCCCAAATGGTTTAGCCACCAAAATGTGGAGGCTTCAGTGAAGCTGCATTTGCCTTCACATTTCTGTAACGAATTTATGGGAATTGCTGTGTATGTTGTTTTTTAATTCTGCCAGCTATATCCACTTGACCTACTTTGTAGTATTGATGATTATGGATTTTATAGAGCTACACAAAGGCTTTGGTGTTCCGTTAAAGCCACTGGATTTGCACCTAACGGACTGTACCTTCCTTTATCGGAAGAATTTGGTAATATTAAATTGTATCAACTTTGGTTGGAATATTATCCCTCTACATCCCTTGGAGACTAGTGGAGAGAAGAATTGAATAGAGTTGATGCTAATGGATTCAGCCAGATTGAGGTTACATTTGAAACCGAAGGTCCAGGATTAAGGGTTACGAAATGTGGGGCGCATTTGGTATTCAATCAAGATGTTGAAAATCTCAAACAAACTATGGCTGGCAGCTGCAGCATCACTTCTTATGAGGATGATTTAGATGATTTAGGAGAAGGTACCTCTAATGACATAGACATACCACAGCCAAAGAGGAAACGACTCTCTAATCTAATTCAAAGATTCATTCCGCATTTTGGATGGTTTGGGAATGGAAGCACACAAGGACAAGGAAACTTTGATTGCTAGGAAGAGGAATGCCAATGAAGTGGTAGCTTTCGTGAATCTGCAAGGCTGATAAACTTTTTCTTTTCCCCTGATTTTTGTGCAAGTCACCATTTCTCTCTTATGGAACTTGTTTGTAGCTGTACATTTTTATTTTTATGTTCATTGGCATATGGTTGCATTTTCTTTAATCTGTGACAAGGCCCATATTAGTTGAGTAATTTGTGATTCTTATTTCTTCTAGTTGCCCCATATTGGATACGATGAAGTTGTCGGAGTCTGCTGGCTTGGAGAAATTGTCACATTGCTGGCAGTGAAGAAGATCTATATGGGTAATTGATTGTGTGCTCATCATTTTTGTTCAATTATGTTCGAGGATAAAATTGGCACTTTTGTTGCTCTTTTTATCGTATTTACTACGTTTTTCCATAGGAGAGTACAATAGATGCATGCCAGTGTTTTATAATCATATGGAAATTTGGGCCCTTTTTCCCCTAGAGGCCACCTTCTCTTAGGGACTATTTAAAAAAAAAAAAAAAGAAAAAAAAGAAAAGAAAGAAAGAGGCATTTGATGTTATTTTTTTTCACTACATCAATCCTTTCAAAATCTGGAAATTGAGTCAATGATATTTTCAACTGTATTTTTGATTATCTCTGAGGCTATGAATTTGTTGATTTTGTTTTGTTTGGTTGATTAGAAAGCTGTGGAAATTTTTCTTTTTGGTTTTTGGATTTTGTGCTGAGTTTTCCCTAAAATTGGGCCTGTAACAGTTGAATTAGACTCCTTTTGGTGGAGGGCCTTTTTTTTTTTTTTTTTTTTTTTCCTGAATCCTAATATAAGAAACATAAAGATCATTATTTTTTGTTTTCATTCAGAATTTGATTTTAGAATTGAAATCTTGTCTAGAATTCCTGATGCGTGTGTGTGGCATGTGAGCTCTCGTTGAGTAGTATTGATTTCTTTTCTTAAAATATTTGTAGTTGGTGGTGGATTATCTTCTATTAATTGTATATCTTTATTTGTGTTATTGTTGATCAGAATCATCTATATTATTTATCAAAAAGAATTTGGTACTCAGCATAAACTTTTATTTATATATATATATATATATATATATATATATATAGTTTTATCCATGCAGTTCGTTTTTTGTCTATGAGAATCTAGATGCCACTCTTGACAATTTGGAATTAGAAGTTACTCATGATCTTATTTGTCATTCAGAAACCAATATCAGATAAAGAGGCCACTTTTTAACATTTATTTTTGTGTATGAGTGACTATTTCTATGTTTAGCTCCTGGGAAAGTTGAGGAAAATTAATGTAGAAAGGGTACAAAGCTTTTGAATTCTATCTCATATTGATGTTTAAGTTCTAGGAATTGTAATGCCAGCTTGACTAATATGGGCTGAAATAGTGGTGCTAGACTTAGTTCATGAGTTCTCAACTTTCTGGGTTCCCTTTGAAACATATAGATTTTGTTTTCTAATCCTATATTTTTCATAGAAACTGGACAAGTGACAAAATGCTAGGGTTTATGCTTTCTTATGGTTTTGTTTTCAGAATACATAAGCATGGGTCATGCAAACCAGATTTGTTTGGCTTTGCTAGAAATTTCTTTCCTTTACATAAAATTCATTCCCACCCCCCCCCCCCTTCCCCCCCCCCCCCCCAAGAAAACAGGAGAAGCTTATTGTGGGTTTTGCTGTTTTGTATATATGTTTTCTTGACTTGGGCCCATACTTAGGGCGGTGAGATCAAAATCTTAGCTTTGCGGATATAATGTCTAAAATTTGGACTCTTCGCTCACCATTTCCAATCCCATACCCTGCACACATTGCACATCTGTTGCTTGCTTCACCAAATGTATTCCCTTCTACGTTGACACATGGATCTGCACCACCATTACACGTGGTTTGCAAAAGCTCGATCTAACCATTACTAAACCTTTGGTGAAGTTTCTTTGCTGTCTCTTCTTTATTACAACATTATTGTCTCTGAATTTGATAGGTAATATTTTTCTCAATCCTCATGCTTCTAGGTTCCCAAATCTAAGGATTCTAGTACTTAGATCTGCTGAGTATGCAAACTCTGAATTTCTCTTCACCCTCTTCACTGCTCGCCCTCTCCTCATTTTAGAAGTCCACAAGCCCAAGCTCATTTTGTTTGCATGATAAATTGTTTAAAATGAATAAAGTAGTATTCTATGAGTTTATGATGAACAAAGGAAAGACAACATAAAAGGAACTCAATAATAGAAGAAGAATCCGAGAAAACCTAACATCGAGACCAATCAAAGAGAGTTTGGTGGCAAAAATCTATCAACTGAGCCAAAAATTTCTCAGTATCCTCGAAGTAGCGATGATTCCATTCTATCCAAATAATCCACATCAAACAGCCTAGAACCAAATTTCATTTCTCCCAAGCCAGTGCTGCCAACAAAATAATAAACTCGCAACAGAACTTGGCATGACCCATTGAATCCCAAAAACTTAAAGCATATGCACCTACAAAGAATGAGTTATAGGACAAAAAAGAAGGAGATGGAGGTGGTTCACAAATTCCTCATTACAACAATACATACAACACCAATTTTCCAAAGGGCAACCCCGAAGCATAAGATTATCCAAGGTAAGAATTTGGCTATGAGCTATTGTCCACATTAAAAAAGCCCCTCTTTTAGCAATTTTTACTTTTCCAATGCCCTTCCAAGGGAAGATAGAAGTAGGAACATCCCGAATTTCATGGTAAAATGGCCGAGTATCAAACTTAGCGCCTTCATTAAGGCACTTGATGTAGGACAAATTATGGATTTGTCTACGTTTAGTTGTGGTGGGTTTAGGGTTAAGAAAGAAGAAGAATTAGAGAGAAGTTAGGGCTGCATAGGGGCTGTGTGAACAGTATCCGTGAACAGTAACCTTAGAAAGAAAGAAGAGAAAGAGAGAGAAGAAGAAAGAAACAACAAAGGCTAACATGCCTATTGCTCAAAACACTCAATTTTATTGATCAACTCATTCTATTTTCTTTGAATACATTGAGCACAATATATAAAGACTTTTACTTGTACTAGTATTAATAAGATTCTTACTGGTATTAAGACTACTATTAAAACCTAATAAATACTATCATGGACCCAAAGTAAATAACCTAAGACATTTAGAATACCTTAGAAGATTCTAGACTCAACTAAATTACCAAAATACCCTTGATTCGTAGGAATTGTAGAATTTTCACAACTTTCATACTTAGGTAGTGTTTGAGAAGAGTTTTAATGCTTCTTTCCTTACCCTTATTCCCGAGAAGGTGAATGGTATGGAGGTCAAGGATTTTCGGCCAATTAGCTTAGTTGGTGAGATTCACAAGTAGGAATGACAACGGGTCGGGCTCGAGGCGGGTTTCTTTATGCTCGAACCCACCCCATATATATAAATGAGCTTTCTTTTAACTCCCAAATCTGCCTCGTCGGACCCCGCGGGCCCCGTCCAACCATGCCACTTCAAGGCCCAATTTGTGGCCCAAACCGTGGCCCAATAAAAAAAAAATTTATGTTTGCCTGATCTGATTTTCTCAGCAACCAAACATTAGGAAAAAAGGAACACTTAAGAAAACCCAGATCTTTTATCAAAGAAAAAGAAAGAAAAAGAAAACCGAAATCTGAACAGATCGGAAACCACAAA
Organism: Castanea sativa; assembly: GCF_040712315.1. Lineage (NCBI taxonomy): Eukaryota > Viridiplantae > Streptophyta > Magnoliopsida > Fagales > Fagaceae > Castanea > Castanea sativa. The sequence goes on along the minus strand of NC_134024.1, from coordinate 2,918,894 downwards.
ACCCAGCAACATACACCTAGATTGGATACCCACAAAACCCATTATTTTCTCAGCAACCAATAGATTAGAAACCCATAAAACCTAGCAACATACCCCCAAGAAAATCCAGATCTGAACACTTAAATTTCACCAATCATCACCAAAAAACCACCAACATATCGGAAACCCACAAAACTCAACAACATAAACCACCACTACACCACCACCACACGGTCAGTTCTTAACCACCACCACACATGCACACCGCCAGCCATTGATCTCTCACAATAACCAAATATTTCATGTAACAAAACCAAAGTTTTAAAAAAATAAAAATAACAGTGATAGCGGTGACGGACCGGTGACAGAGCTGAGAGAGGGGTATGGCCAACAATGAGAGTGAGTGAGGGTGAGACTTGAGAATGAGTGAGAGTGGGTGAGGAGCTGAGTGAGTGAGAGTGACAGAGCAGAGGGGCGGCTATGAATGAGAGGGAGTTAGAGATTAGGGCTTTTCTAAGTGTGTGTGTGTGTGTGTGTGTGTGTGTGTGTGTGTGTGTGTAGTTAGAGTTTTTGGTAATTTTGCTCTAACTGGGTCGAGTTCGAGGCGGGTATCACTAAAATCCGTACTTGACTTGAACCCGCTTCGGGTTTTATTTTAAAAACCCAAAACCCAACCCTATTGTTTCACGAGTCGGGTCAGGCCGGGTACCCACGGGTCAAGTACTTTTTGCCATCCCTATTTACAAGATTATTTCTAAGGTGTTGGTTAATAGGCTTTGTAGGGTGGCTCATGGGCTTATTTCAAATTCACAGAATGCCTTTGTGAAAGGTTGACAAATTTTAGTCTCCGTTCTAGTAGCCTCTGAATGTATTGATAATAGATTGAAGTCAGGAATTCCAAGTGTGCTGTGTAAGTTGGATGTGGAAAAGGCGTATGATCATGTGAGTTGAGATTTTCTAATGTATATGCTTCAGTGCTGTGGGTTTTCAGAGAAATTGAGAAAATGGCTAATGTACTGCATTTTAGCTGTAAAATTTTCCATTCTGTTCAATGGTAGCCCATTTGATTTCTTTGGAAGTTCTAGGGGGATTCGGCAAGGGGATCTTTTATCTCCGTTGCTTTTTTGATATTTTTAGGGAGGTGTTGAGCCGTATGTTGGATGTGGCTAATTCCGCTAGGCAGTTCTCTGACTTTTTTGTAGGTAGTACGGCTGGTACATCGTTAATGGTATCTCATCTTTTATTTGCTGATGACACTCTTATCTTTTGTGATGCTGATCCTACACAAATTGCTAATTTGAGGGCGATTCTTGCTAGATTTGTGGAGGCATTAGGGTTAAGTATTAACTTGGCAAAATCTGAGTTGGTACCCGTTGGTGTGGTGCACAATCTAGAGGCTTTGGTGGGGTTGTTGGGGTGTAGGCAGTCTTCTCTTCCCTTGAAATATTTGGGCCTTCTATTAGGTGCTAAATTTAAGGACTTACCTATCTGGAATCCTATCTTAAAGAAGATGGAGCGGAGATTAGTAGGTTGGAAGAGACTATTTATCTAAGGGAGGTAATGTAACTCTTATTAAGAGCACACTTTCATCTTTACCTACATACTTATTTTCCATTTTGCCTTTACTTGGAAAGGTGGAAAAGCATATGGAGAAATCATAGAGAAATTTTCTATGGAGTGGTATTAGTGGTGAATCTAAAATACATCTAGTTAAATGGGCCAAGGTTTGTAAGCCTTTGCAGGTTAGGGGGCTAGGTATAAAACGATTAGGGAGCTTTAATTCTGCCTTGCTAGGAAAATGGTTGTGGAGATATGGCATGAAGATAGATGCTTTATGGAGGAGGGTTATAGAGGCAAAATATGGGAATACTTAGGGTGGTTGGTGTACGAAAAAGGTGACAAGTCCTTATGGGGTCAGCCTGTGGAGATTCATTAGAAGTGGCTGGTTGAACTTTTCTAAACTCTGTGTATGATGTGAGGGATGGTACTAGAGTGAAGTTTTGGAAGCATGCGTGGTGTGGGGACTCTACTTTCCAAGAGGATTTTTCGGAGCTCTATTGTCTTAGTAGGTCAAAGGATTCTTTAGTGGCTGAAGTTATGGATTGGTCTGCTGGGAGGATTCATTGGAATGTGCAATTTCGTCATCCACCACAAGATTGGGAACAAGAATCTTTTGATCGGTTTATGGATTTGATATATTCTTCAACTGTGAGGGGATTTGATCTTGATAAGGCTTGTTGGAAGCCAGCAATGAGCAAAGGTTTTGAGGTTAGAGGATTGTATCGTTCCTTCTACCCTTTTACCTCTTTATCTTTCCCTTGGAGAATGATATGACAATCGAAGGTTTTTCCAAGGGTAGCTTCCTTTTCATGGTCTGCTTCCTTAGGTAAGATCTTAACAACAGACAACCTTCGTAAAAGAGGTGTGTTTGTGCTTGATTGGTGTTATATGTGTAAGAGATGTGGGGAGTCAGTGGATCACCTTCTGCTTCATTTCCCCATAGCTTGGGAGTTGTGGTCACTGGTTTGCTACTTGTTTGGTATTCACTGGGTTATGCCTCATACAGTTATTGAGTTGTTTGAGTCTTGGCAGGAAAAATTTGGGCGACGTCGTAACATAGATGTGTGGAGATTAGTGCCTCATTGTTTGATATGGTGCATTTGGCGTGAAAGGAATGCTATAAGTTTTGAGGGTTGTGAACATTCTTTACTAGAGATTAAGTCTTTTTTCTTGCACTTTCTTTGAGTGGAGTGTGGTCTTTCCTCATTTTTCTTGTACTTCCCTTCCTGTTTTTCTTAATCGTTGTAATTTTGGTTCCTAATTTGTGCCTCCATAGTACATCCCCAATGTACTCAGTCTGGCACTTTTATTAATAATATTTTTATGTTATGTTATCTGTCAAAAAAAAAAAAAAGTAAATAAAAACCCAAATTAAAAATTGTTTTAACCCTAAAGACTCATACTTATACCAATAAAAGGGCATAACTTTCACTTCAATTGGACTTCACACAAGGACCTAATAAAATAATTATTGAATCGGCAAATTTGCAAAGTAATAGCATATTAATCTTCCATGATTCCATCATACTCCTCCAGTTAGAAGAAACTCGACCTCAATTTTAAAGTGTAAGTATAAGAACCTTCAAACCTAAAACTTGCACCAACTCTTCAATCACCTTTGGAAGCACCAAGGAAAAAGAATCTTTCTTTCGCAGCATATCATTAAATTCATTTGGAATGATGAAATCAATAGCCAAAGGAATATCCAACTTGAAACCTTTCTCGAATTGATCTATGGTAGTAACATGAACGTCTTCCTTCATCTTGATTTTTCCATGATCAATTTTATGCTCGCCATGATCCTTTGTGATCTCCATTGCAAGAACACCAATATCTTCCTTGGTATCAACTTTCCCATGATCAAATTTATTCTCATCTGGCTCTAGCTCTCTAACTCCCTTTTGTGGCACTATAGCTCTTTGTTTTGGAGTTTCAGCAGCATCCTTAGGCTTGACCTTTGGTTTTTGCCTTAGCTGTTCTAGTTGTTCTACACTCGTAGACTTTAACACAATTTGTGCATTATTGAACATAAATTTATATGTATTGTCCTCTTCAATATGATACACATCTCGGTCATATTGCCAAGGGCGACCTAATAAAATATGAGTCACAGTCATAAGAATAACATCACACCATATAGAATCATTATATTGCCCACCAGAAATAGAAACCAAGCATTGTTACATTACCGGAATAAAGGTGCTATTTATCCATGCTACCTTGTATGGTTTCAGATGTGGTTCTATTGGTAGCTTCAACCTCTCAACAGTAGCTTCAGAATGAACATCCATCTCGTTGCCACCGTCAGTAATTAGCATTCGAACTTCAGTTTCACAACGCACTATGGTCCTAAATATTGAAGTATGCTTCCAATCCTTGTCTTGCTTGGGTATAGCTTGAATACACCTAACAATTGAAAGAAGAGATGTATCTTTGTGCATCCACATGATCGTAGATGATAAATATTGTCAAGCGGCTGAAGAAGATTTTGGCAAGGACTTGTGATAGGATTTTTTCTTTGATACCAATTTGATGTAGGAAAAATTATAGATTTGTTTAACATTTAGTTGTGGTGGGTTTAGAATTAGAAAAAGAAGAATTAGAGAGAAGTTAGGGCTATTTAGGGGCTGTGAGAACAGTACCCGTGATCAGTAACCCTAGAAAGAAAGAAGAGAAAATAAAGAAAAGAGAGAGAAGGAGAAAGAAAAAACAAAGGTCAATGTGCCTTTGCTCAAAACACTCAATTTTATTAATCAACTCATTCTATTTTCTTTGAATACATCGAGCACAATATATAAAGACTCTTACTTGCACTAGTAGTAATAGGATTCTTACTAGTATTAGGACTATTATTAAAACCTAACTAGACGATATCTCGCGTGATGTACGGACTACTTTACAATTTCATTTGAAATCATTTTTATGTATATTAAAATCTACATATTATATTAATACTTATTTTGTTGTATAATATTTATGTTTGCCCACAATATTGTTAAATACTTTGAAACTTGATTTTTTTTTAATTCATAATTTATTTTAAAAATTTGTATAACATTTTAAGATTATAATATTATATAATATTTACTGTTAAAAGCAGATTTTATTTTTCAAACTAATTAAATGATTTTGAAATCTACATATAAGAATTTAAAATATAAAATACTTTTATATCCTAAAACTACATAAATTTAAGCAACCTACCAAACACTTTCTCCATCACTCCATTCTCACAATCAAATATGGAGACTTTGATCATAAACACCCAATTAATAATCTCAATGGAATTAAGGAAATCATTTGTAAGTATCAACATAAAGAAAACGTGATTAAACAAAGAGAAATTTGCTAAAAATACATTCATTTATCAAAATTCAATTGACTTTAGTTGGGATTCTGTATCCTTTAAAAAAAGAAAAAAAAATACTTTTAAGTCACCATCGATTTTTTTTTTTTTACCACTATGGCTACATACAAAGAAACCTACAAATTATGAATTCTAACACAAATTTTTTAAAAAAAAAATTCTAACTTCATAAATAATCAATTAGAAGGTTTCTTTTTCTTTTTCTTTAGTTCTAAAATAAAATATATCTATAACTTTCCCAAACCAAAATCTCAAACACTCAAAGACTCCAAGTGAATCATAACCTTCACAAAATCTACAATGTCTGACTTCAACATCAAAATCGTAAGCTACAGTCACTAAATAAAAAATGCAAGCCCCTTCAACATCAAAATCATAAGCTACAGTCACTAAATAAAAAACGCAAGCCCCATTCCTTGATTATAGCTTACTCATATAGGTTACAATCAAAAGATATTGCAACATTGGAGTTATGTAGGTATCATTGAAAGGTCGAAGCTAAATGACATCATTTTTTGTCTAAGTGTATTTGAGATAGGATGATATGAAAGGCTATGGACAATGTGTATATAAATGAGCAAAAGTGAAAAGGATGAATGGAAATGCAAAGAGTTTTTTTGTATGTGTGAGTGATGGAAGGTCTTGAAACATTGAGCCAAATATAATAAATAGTAGTCTTAAAACATTGAATACAAAATGTAACAAAAATTGGTCTTGAAACATTGAACCAAAAGAAATAAAGAGTTTCCACTTTTAAATTCGTTCTTATCTCTAATATGACTTAAGGGTATCTCAATTTTTTTCATAGAGTGCGCCACATGGCAGAACCTCAAGGCAGAACCTAATAAATACTAACTTGGACCCCAAGTAAATAACCTAAGATACTTAGAGTACCTTAGTATATTCTAGACTCAACTAAATTAACAAAATACCCTTGATCTGCAGGAACTGCAAAAATTACAGATTTGCCCCTCAATATAAAACTGACTGTAACTAATAAAATAAAAACCCAAATTAAAAATTGTTTTAACCCTAAAGGCTCATACTTATACCAATAGAAGGGCATGACTTTCACTTCCATTGGACTTCACACAAGGACCCAATAAAATAATTATTGAATTGGCGAATTTGCAAAGTAATAGCATATTAATCTTCCATGATTCCATCAGCACCAACATAGATTGTCGCTTCCAACACACCTAGGAATCCAAGATTGAATGAAGTCAAGAAAAGAAAAAATTATCTCTAACTCCCAATCATGGAAATCATTGTAAAATCCCAAGTTCAACACTCGTCATTTTCACTTGCCAGAAGACATAAAACATCAGAAATACAAGCTTCCTTGTTGTTTGAACACTCATATAACTCAGGACAAAGGATTTTAAGAGGATTATCCTCCACCCACCTATTATACCAAAAGAGAATACGAGTACCATCACCTACCACAAAAGTCTAATGTTTAGAAAAACTCTCCCACCCTTCACTAATACTTTGCCATAAACCGCACTCATGAGCCCTCCTACATACTTTAGTACTCCACCCCCTTTTACCCTTTCCATATTTAGTGGCAATAACCCTCCGCCAAATATGGGTAACTTCATTGCCATACCTCCATAACCATTTCTCTAATAAAAATTGATTAAAAGACACCAACTTCCTAATCCCCAACTTGCCCAAATCAAGAGGTAAGCAGATCTAATCCCAAGCCACCAAAGGGTATTTGAAACCTTTGAAACCTCTCCTTATAATTGGACCACTTGAGAATGCATAACGGTCTCATCCTCATAAAGAGCACCATTCACCTCAATACTTCTAATATGATTAGTTCTTTTGTGAGAGTTCGCTAATCGATGAAAGAAATGTGTATTATTATCTCTCTCTTTCACAAATAAAACACGAAACTTTTGTCTCCAGAGGATCTCCTCCAAAGTAGCTAAATGTGAATTATTGCCTTTAATCTGTGTTCAACGAGTTTGTTCCTCATGCGAAAGACCTAGAAAATCTTATCTAGCATCCAAACCCATTAGTTCAGATAACACGCTCCTCTTCCTAAATGCCAAATCCTTATATTCCTTCTTATTCCACTTAGATTATCTTTAAGAGCTTTTAATTTTCGAGCTACAGCAAAACTTGGAGAGCCCAAAAAATAGTACCCATTCCACCATTGCTAAACTCTCTCATCCTCATCTTTCAACCACATATTTTCAAATTTGAATGAACAACAACCCTTATGGACACCACTAGCTTCCACCAAAAGTGGACAATGATCAGAAACTGAAAACTTAGACCTTTTTTTTTTTTCCTAATTGTCAAAGAAACTAAAAACTTAGACCTTTTTTTTTTACTTGTCATCTAGAGAAATCTTGTTTGGTTTGATCTGTCCATTAGAATTAATTTCATTCAGCCATTCAGAAATGGATGAAGAGCTGGATGAAGGAAATCAGGGCAATTTGGAGAACTTGAAGTACTTCTCGTTGTCTTTTGTCTCAATCTTATGGTCTATTTGGACTTATAGGAACAAGGTAACCATGAAGAAAGAGCCTTTTTCTGCCACTAATGAGGTCATGCATTTTAAAAGTTTGAGTAGAGCTGCAAGGGTAGGAGAAGGAAATTGTGGGATCTAGTTTCTTTTGTAAAAATAGAGAATGTGCTTGTCCATGGCTGGTTGTGAGGAGTCAAGTGAGTGATTAGCTATGAAGCACGGGTGCGTTTCGGGATTCGGGTGTGGGTGCGGGTGTGGGTGCGAGACTCGGCAATTTTTGAAAAAGTAGGGTGCGGGTGCGTTGGGGTGCGGCGATTAAAAAATTATTAAAAATACTTTTATTTATATTTTTAATATATTGCTAAGCATACTTTTTTCACATTATATAAACATATACCAAATTTAAGAGTAATAGTAGATAATAACTAGAATACAACTCCATTATATAAACATTCCATTATGTTCGAAAATTAGAATACAACTCACAAGTTTGAAACTAAAACAAAATAAAAGATACATCAACAAGACAATCAAACACCAACTTCATCATCATCAAGATCAATAGGTTCACTTCGAACTTCACTTTCACTAGTTGTAACACTAGTGCTAACATTCCCAATAACCATGGCTTCCAACTTTGGCTCATCAAGTGTAAGGGCTGCATTCTCAAGAATTCCAACTCCTCCACGTATGTCGCTCTCATTCCAAGAGTCTCCTACAATATCCCACATCTTTGTATATCTATTTATGTATTCCTCATTACGCCTTGACAAGAGTTGAAGATTAGAATGCACATATATCTTTTTTCTTTCCATTTTCTTATAATTATTTTTGATATTTTTTTATTTCATATTTATAATTCTCCAACCTTTTTCCCTCCCTTACCTTTTTATCTCCCCTCTACTTCTCCAACCTTTCTCCTTCTCTTACCTTGTTATCTCCCCACTACCCTCTACATTAATATCATTCTTCATATTTCCTTTCATTTTCCTCTATTTTTTCTCTTCTTATTCACACCCTCTTACTATAAATATTTATCACTATTTCTTTCATTCTATGCATAATTTTTCCTTAAAAAAAAAAAGGGTTCTCTCTCTCTCTCTCTCTCTCTCACACACACACACGCACACACACAAAATTTTTGGGTGGATTTTTATCTTTTATTTTTCTTGCATCTTCGCTTTAAGTTGATAATTTTTTATATTCTTTAATCTAATTTAAGTTGATGCGATTCGGTTTTGTTTTTTTTTTTTTTAATTGTTGTGTTTTTTTCTCTCTCTTTGATTGTTAAATGTTATCCTATATTGCGTTATAAATTATTAAATATAAATATATAATATTGCATTTAATCCTGTGATGCTCATGTTGAGCTACGTCAACGTTCACGTCATTATCTTCTTCTTCTTTTTTCCATTTTCTTATAATTATTCTTAATATTTTTTAATTCATATTTACACTTCTCCAACCTTTCTCTCTCCCTTACCTTTTCATCTCTCCACTACTTCTCCAACCTTTCTCCTTTCCCCACCTTCTCATCTCCCCACTACCCTCTACATTAATATCATTCTTCATCTTTTCCTTTATCTTCCTCTATTTTTGTCTATTCTTATTCACTTACTCTTACTATAAATTTGTCACTATTTCTTTCATTTTATGCATAGTTTTCCCTTACGAAAAAAATGTTCACTCTCTCTCTCTCTCTCACACACACAAAATTTTGGGTGGATTTTTTTTTTCTTGCATCTTCGCTTTAGGTATAATTTTTTATATTCTTTAATCTACTTTAGGTTAATGCGATTTAGTTTTTTTTTAATTGTTGTGTTTTTTCTCTCTCTTTCTCTCTTTGATTGTTAAATGTTATCTTGTATTGCGTTATAAGGGATTAAATATACAAATATAATATTATTCTACTACATAGCATGATTTGGATAATTTAATTTGGTAGCTGTTGTAATTTGATAGCATGATCTTTATAGTGCTCAATTTAGATGTTAAACTATGAGACATTAATCATTTTTGTTTATTTTTTAATCCTTTGTGGTGGACAAAGTACTCTTAATAATTGTATTAGAAGTACTCTATAATGCCATTTATTTAGAGAAAAGCAAAGGTTGGCTAAACAAAAATTATTGGATGAGAGACAAATATTATCTTTTGCAATTTTACTTTAATTATTATTATTATTATTTTATAACTATGCATATATAGAAATTTAATTCTTAGATATTGCTAACAATTGTTTATTTGATAATATGTTTTGGGTGGATGAAATTACAATTTCTGCGAAGAAAATAACCTTAGTAGATTATAAACAACAAATTATTTTCCTAATTGGTCCAATTAATCATAGTTAAGTTTTATTAATTTTTTTAGTTACTTTTTGTAGTGTTTTAGATTGTAGGCAAAAAAAAAAAAAAGTTTGAAAAAGTTTGTTTAAAACTAAAAGAATAATTTCCAAATTTTATATTCTTTTTAATGATTTACAAAATGTTATAAATAACTTTTATTAAAAAATAAAATTTTAGTACGACAAAAATTATTAAATTTATGATTTATGATTATTCATACATTACATTTATGATTATTCTTATAATAAATAAAAATATAATTACAAAATACATTACCCTTTATTAAATTAGTTTAAATTGTAGAAAAATAATTAATAAAACCACCATAAAAAAAATTATCATGCGTAACGCGTAGGTTCACGGCTAGTATAAATAATCTTGATGTCAATTACGAACTTTGCTTGCTCCTAGCCTTCACTATTTTTTTCCCTACATTATTTTTTACTCTCTTCATTTTCAGTTTCTAAATGTCTAAGTCACCCTATCTGTGCACTTCTATAGTTTATTTGCACCCTTTGCCTTTTCTCATAAAATTATTCCTACTTATCATAGAGAGACCAAAAAATAAAAATCAGCCTTACCAACCCCAAATGAAATTACTCTAAATAAGAAAGAAAAAAGAGTAAAGCAGAAACCAAGTGCAAACACAGTTACACATCCTTATCATTGTTATCAATGACCTGGAGTGCATAATTATTTTGCACTCTGCTTATATTAAATTAGTTAGTGGATGTATTAGTCATAAAATTTCCAGATTCCACTAAGCATTTAAATAAAAATAACTTTATAGTTTTTCAAAAAGAAATTAGAGCAGGACTTCTAGGAAATTACACAGAATGTGTAGGAGTAATTGTCATCAAATTTCCACTATAGTGCTAATCCAAAAATAATAAAAATATCATAAAAGCATGATAAAGCGTAAACAAGACATTACTAGTTACCTGAAACTTAATCTTTCTTCTCTCTTTTTTTTTTTTTTTTTTTTTTTGAGAGAGTTCCAAAATCTCTTATTTAACCATTAGAAACTTTACCAGTTGAGCTAACTGGAACCCACTTTCTTCTCTTTTTCTTAATGGGAGAGTAAAAACTTATATATAACTCTAATAAAGTCCACTTCCCTAATTTATCTTCCTTCAACTTTTTTTTTTTTACTTCAGTTTTAAATTTTATTTGAATGTACTTATTATTTAAATAGTGGTTCTAAGATTTATTAGGATATATTATGATTTATTCCTTTGAAGCTATGGATTGGGTCTAGTGGGTCAGTAGATTTTGTGATTTGGACTTGACGGGGGGTTTGAGGATTGGTATGTGTTAGGAATCAAAATCTTGTGTCTCATTCTCTCACAAGTTTGAAAATAGTTTTGTTCCATTAGATAATCTTATTGAAAAATGGGTCAATGCAAGGTCAACACAAAAATCCAAAAGAGCACCAAAAGCCCATACAATTTACCTCGCTCCATGAGATTATTTTCCACTAAGCTTTTCAACTTTCCACTAAGCCTGACATTTATAAATAAATAAATAAAAAGTTTTCCACAAGAGCATTTATGCCGTCCACGATACAACGACGTCTAAATTGAAGAAAGCAATATTAACAAACTTTACAACGTATAACTATGAAGCTAAATTTTTTGTCCCACAATTTTATTTTATTTTATTTTTAATTTCAAAGCCTATTTCCGCTAAAAACTTGCTATTAGAAAACTTAAGTTATTATAGAAAATTTTATGCTACAAAAAAAAAAAAAAAGTTACTATAGAAAATTTAACATAACTTTAGAATATGTTTCAAAATATAATTGTAACTTTAATATATACATACAAAACATACATTAAAAAGAATTTAGAAAGAACTAGAAATTCATAGAATTTTAAGATTACAATTTGCTGTTTAGAGAGAAATTCCTTATTATATATGATGATGACAATATACGGTGAGGCTGTCATTTTAGTCTCTCATAATTATCTTCCATTTTTTTTTTTGAGAAAGTAATTATCTTCCATTTTGTTTAACATAGTTGAATAAGTTTCTCACTTTCACATCTACTTACTTTGTTTTAACAAATGATTTGTTGACTCTCTCTTTGATTTCAATATGGCAATACCCAATGCCCATTCTTAAATTTATTAGTAGAATAGTCCTAGTTGTTTATGATTCTGCTTTCTTAAAACACGGAAAGCCCACTTCCTATTTTTGAATTTAATGGCTCTTAACGTTAAACAACACCGTTTTATAATTTAATGGCACGACGGAGTCAACATTGTTCTTCCATTAAAGAAGAGCTATATATATAATTGAAAAATATATTAAAATCATATTGTGTCATTGAAAAAAATTAATTAATTTTTTACTTTTTTAGCTTCTCTAAATAATACTTATTTTCCTTCTTTTTGGTACCACTAGTTAACCTGGAAAAAAGTAATTATTATATATAAAATTTAAAAATATTATGATTTTTTTTATCCTTAAAATATATTTGGACCACCCTAAATTGCTTTAAGCCCAATAAAATTAAAAAATAATTAATTGAATTAAAATAAAAAAAAAGATCTCTAAATTTATTACTAGCAATTAATAAACAATTTTTTTTTTTAGAAAGAGTTTCAACCTATAACGTCCACTCCTAATGATAACTCTTTTATCTTCAGACCAAAATACCAATTGATTTTTAATGTAGGCGGGGATTGAACTCCAGATCTCTTATTCAACCATTAAAGACTTTACCAATTAAGCTAACTAGAACCCACTAAAAATAAGTTAAATAAAAAATTTTAGTTCTCAAATCTCACATGTAAACATTGCTTTGCACATAAAGCAAATAGAAAATAATTTCATCATGTGTTATACACTGTCATAGTGAAAGGTCTCACCTTTATACCAAAGGGCAAGATTAATGGTAACATCACTCACAAAGATCCAAAATCGACAAACAACACAACTATATACATACTCTGCAAAGAATTAATAAATTGGTGGGTGCATTATTGATCATAAAGTTTATAGATTCCATCAAAGCATTTGTGAGTGACTCATCACAATGGCATACTGATTCTGAATAGGTAGAAAGAAAGCAATATGAATAGAACTTTATTGTTGGTCAAAAAGCAATATAAACAGAGGACTTTATAGCTAACCACTAGGATGTTACTCTTTTCCTTCTTTTCAACCACGCAGAATGTGTAAAGTCAAATTTCCACTCACGTACTAAAATAATAAGTTTCCTCTAAAGCAAGTAAAAAGGTTCTCCTTTCCCTCTCCCCTGTGTGTGTTTGTTTCTCAAAAAAAAAAAAAAAAAAAGGGGTAATTGTCCCATATTGCTTAAGAGAGTGTGTTGTGTACAGTATAAATTGCCCCACCCTCCCTTAAAAGTTACCATGACTTTTGAGTGGAATTGTGATGTGCCTTTGTGTTAGAACCCCTCTCCCTCTCCCCTGTGTGTGTGTGTGTGTTTGTTTCTTTAAAAAAAAAGAATGGGTAATTGTCTCACATTGCTTAAGAGAGTGTGTTATGTGTAGTATAACTTGCCCTACCCTCCCTTGAAAGTTATCATAGCTTTTGAGTGGAGTTGTGGTGTACCTTTATGTTAGAACCTCATTCCCTCTCCTTTGTATGTGTGTGTTTGTTTCTCAAAAAAAGAATGGGTAATTTTCTCACATTGCTTAAGGGAGTGTGTTGTGTATTGTATAAATTGTCTCACCCTCCCTTAAAAGTTACCATGATTTTTTAGTGGAGTTGTAGTGTGCCTTTGTATTAAAACCTTTTTCTCTTTTCTGTGTGTATTTGTTTCTCCAAAAAAAAAAAAAAAGAAGTAAAAAGGTTCTAATAAAAGCAAAATAAAGTGTAATCAAAACTTTATACTGGTTCCCACAAACTTACACTTTCTTCTCTTATATTTTTTTAATGGGGGAGTAAATTATTTGCATATTGCACTAATTTAGTTCATCCCATATGATATGACACGTTTAAAGAAGAAAACCCAAAAAGCAAAGTCAAGAGTAAATGCATTTAAGAATAACTAGCCGGGGAATTAATTAAGGATAAAAGAAAAGTAACTTTAGAACTGTATCCAGAAGCATTGTTTTAAGAGGTTCTAGAGCTTTATAACCAATTGTACACATTTATGTGTTTTATTTCCCTCCTTGAAATAAAATCTCCACAACAAAATGTTTTCCCTCTTCTCTCATTTATCTTCCTTCTAATTGTTTTACTTCAGTTTTAAATTTTATTTTAATGTACTTTTTGAATAAAATTGTGGTTCTAACATTTATTGGGATATACTACGATTTATTCCTTTGAAAGTACATACCCCACCAGAAGATTTTGAATCATTAGAATATACCCATTAGATAGTCCTTCTGGTCAATGCAAGGTCAACACAAAAATAAAAAAAGGGAATCGAAAGCCCATAGAATTTATCTCACTCCATTAGATAATAATTTTCTTGGAAGTGGAAGTGAGCCAAAATAAAGCATTAATAAATAAATAAAAAGTTTTCCACTAGAGCATCTATGCCGACCATGAAGCAAAACCTATTGTCCCACTAATTTTTTGTTTTTTATTTTATGTTTTACACCTATTGCCCCTAAAAACTTGCTATTACAAAACTTAAGTTATTATAGAATATTTAACATAACTTTAGAATATGTTTCAAAAAATAAATATAACTTTAATATATACATAAAACTCATACATTAAAAAGAATTTAAAACATATGTCAAAAAAATAAATTAAAACAAAATAGAAATCCATAGAATTTTTAGATTACATTTGCTGTTTAGAGAGAGATTCCTTATTAGATATGTTGATGACAACAAATAGTCAGGCTGTCAACTTAGTCTCTTATAATTATCTTCCATTCCGTTTAACATTGTTGAATAATTTTTGGTCATTGTTTTCTCAGTATCACACGGACCTACTTTGTTTAAACAATTGATTTGTTGACTATGTCTCTTTGGTTCCAATACCCAATGTCCATTCATAAATTTATTAGTATAAAAGTACTAGTTGTTGTTTATCATTCTGCTTTCTTTAAAACATGAGAAGCCCACCGAGTGCAAAAACAGTACTAGTAGTTGTTTATCATTCTTTATCATTCATAATATCCAATCTTGTTGCCTATTGTTTGTTCTTCAAAAACTTTCAAAGTGCAAAAACAGCATGTGCATGCCACTGCGCAGCACCTAAAACTCATGGAAAGGGTTTGATACCCAAAAATTTCACTCAAATAGCGGTTTCTAGCTCTTGCTGTATGTGGCTGAAACCTTCAGCGAACCTTTTTTAGCCCCTAAGAGCAAGTTGTCTTCTTAGGACAACTTTGGTTGCATATTTAGGGCAACTTACCAAAAGGTTGAATTGGTTAGGGAAGAGCATCGAATCTCATTTAGTCAAGCCTTTAATCTTTTGATGTAAAAAGAAAGCCAACCCTTTGCCTAAACAAAAGCAAACTAAACACAAACATCAAATTAGCACCAAAGAGGTCCATGTCCTCATCCATTATCCATACACTAGTCCTTAAGGACATCCAAAACTTGCTATAACGCCCCACAATCAGATCTAAACAACTGATTCACGTTTTACTTTAAAGCTGAAATTTCAAAACAAAATCGCATACAACCATCAAGGAGTTACACAATTTTGATACCCAGGCATGAAAATGGTGGTACCAAGAACTCTTCTCTCTCTCCCTCACCACCTCTCTCAAATTCCACTTCCTGCTCTGTGAAAAACAGTTTCAAACCTAGTGTCTTATGCATGTTTTCTATCTCTTTGTTGTTTTGCAATTTGATTTTATTATTGTGGTGCACCACTAGCCTCTATTCACTAGTAGCTGGAATTTTGGGCTTGAATATCTCCATTTAATTGCACTTTAAAGAATCCAAGGGGACTTTAGGCTTGTCCTAGCATTTTGGCCCTGGTCGCAAAAATGTCCCCAATACTATCAAATTCATACCCAGCCTCTAAATCTAACATATGTCAAGTTAACACATTTAAAATACATATCTTTGTCAAAATTATTAAAAAGGAGTTGTGTTATTTGAGTTGAAATGCTAATCCGAACTAGATCCAATCCAAGCTTAGGGGGAAAAATTAATTTAAAAAAAATAGTATTCAAACAGACCCAAAGGCGAAAGTGATAATTTTGATATAATTTTATTAGTAGTAGGTAGAAATAAATTATTTAAGCAAAGTTGAGCATGAAAATTACCCAACAAGTGGACTAGGAGGTCCAATCAGGAAACTTCTTCTTCTTACAACTTTATTACACAGAAAATTTAGTTGGAGTGGCACATGTTCAATCTTTTTTAAAGAAAAGTGTTGTTGCACATTCGAATATGCACACAACCATCCACAGTACACGAATCGAAATTTCAGTTCTGATTTTGAAATAGTGAAATGATGTCTTGACTGAAATTGTGTTTTGTACACGATTTCGCACTAGTGTATAATTAACAGCGCCCATCCCAGCTTCTTCCTTAGATTATCTTCCTTTGGCTTTTACATTTTTAAATAATTTTCTGTCATTGTTTAAACAATAATTTGTTGACCACACTGCAAACGAGACTGTCTGGATGTGCATGCTTGCATGTGACTCTGCCTCATTGATTCCATTGCCAAGCAATTACATAATGTAAGCTGAATCTGGCTTTGAAATGAATAAACAAATTGGAAACAGAAGATGGGTTTAGCTAAAAAGGCCAAAACATGGGTGTTGTGAATGACCATTCCATTTCCATTGTATAATAGGAACAGAAACTGGTACCTTTTCAAGTGGTCCTCAAGCTCTACAGTCCGCTGCTGCAATAAATAATAGAACTGTGGCGCAACAGCGTTTTGTTTTCAGTTACTGCTATTATTTGACGAAACGACCGGCGTTTTGTTATTTGTAAATTCTGTTAGTTATGTTAGAGCCACAACGGCTAGTTTGATATTTTAGTTAAGTAGATCAATTTTCAATCTATAGATATGATAACCGTGTAAAAATAGTTACTGACAACGTAAAAAAACAAATAGAATTAAATCTAAAAGTTGCCAATACAGTCTTCACCTAAACTATATTACACCCCAAAAAAAAAAAAAAAAAATTGGCATGTTTAATGTTTTAATTATTTGAGAATCATCTCTCTTCCTTAAGCTACTCATTTAATCCAAAAAAAAATTTAAAACTTGTGATTTGTATAAACTAAACAGTGACTAGGGGTCATTTTGGTTCAGTGATTTGTGTTTACTTATTTGTGCTAGTTGCTCCCATAATGGAAGATTATTGGACTAATTCATGAGAAGAAACTGGCACATGGCTAGGAGACAAGAAGGCAAGTGCAATTGAAGGGTAAAATATGCAATCTTGTTGCCTGTTGTTTGTTGTTCAAAAATTTTCAAAGTGCAAAAACTGTATCTGCATGCCATTGCAAACATTATAATTTCTATTAATTAAATCAATTATTAGTTAATGGATTGCCCAACATATATTTGATTATAATTGCCAAATAGACTGCAATGTACAAACAATTTGATTTGAAAGAACAAAGCATGGCAAGAAAATGCTTTTTGCTGGTGTTTTAGAAAGCATAAGAAATCATGTGTTGGACGATACGTAACCAACCATCAAAACTAGAAAGCTTTTATACGTTCTTAGTAGATAATAAGGGACTAGTAGAAATTATAGTCTTTTGGCTGAATATTGCGGAATCTGGAGTTTATTTGCATTACAGGTACCGTTCCAAGTTATTTAGGGAATTGAGGAAAGAGAGTTAATTTCGGCAACGGTGTTGCCGAAATTCTAAAAAAGTATGAGAGAGAAATAGAAAAAGTTAGAGAGAGAAAATTTTGAATTTCGGTAATGTCATTACCGAAATTCCTGTTGCCCAAGCTGCTGCCCAAGTGAGTGAATGCGTGAGTGCCCGAAGTGCCAGGAACTACTGAGCGCCCGAAGTGAATAAACCAATTGCGGCAATGGCATTGCCGAAAATGGAGGGAAAGAAAATTGTGCAATTGATTTGTGGCAATGTCATTACCAAAAATGGGGAAAACGTTTTTTTTTTTTTTAAAAGAACCAATTCTGGCAATGACATTGCCGAAATAGAGGGAAAAAAATTGTACAATTGATTTATGGCAATGCCATTGCTGAAAATGGGGGAAAAAGTTACAAGAGAGAGAGAGAGAGAGAGAGAGAGAGAGAGAGAGAGAAAACCAATTGTGGCAATGGCATTGCCGAAATAGAGGGAAAAAAATGTGTATGTCATGTTCTTTCATATTGTAAAAGTACCATATAAAACAAATTCAAGTACACTGAGTGCATTGATTCTTATTATAAAAAAAGTACATAAATTCTTGTCCATTATAGAAGAAAAAAATGATTGATGTGCACACTGTAAACGAAAAAAAAAAAAAAAGATTTTTACAGAGATTCTTTGCAGTTGCATTGCCGAACTAGAAGAAAAAAAAAGTACGTCCACAACATTTTTATTTTTAAAATATTTTTACAATAAATCATAGGTGGTTAGTTGTTGCTAGTTCAAATTTGAACCTAACGTTAAGATACTTTTTTGCCTCAACAATAATAACTACTAACAACTTGCCACTTATAATTTGTTATGAAAATATTGTCCAAATAAAAAAATATATATAGTAAACATATTCTTATCTTTCAGTAGTTTTTTTTTATCTGATTTGTGTATATGTCATGTTCTTTCATTTCATATTGTAAAAGTACCTATTAGGAGTCAATCAACCAATCAATTCACCTCTTCCTCCCATTCTTATTTTCTGCTTGAAAAGGTTCCATTGATCCTTCCCAATAAAATCATATCACACCTAAACTTTATCTTTAGAGATTCTTTTTGACTTTTTATCCCTCCTCCCCGTGACAAGAGATTCTTTTTTGTCTTTTTATTTCATCTCTTCCTAATAAAAGGCAAGGGCCCTTTATTAGGAAGAGGTGAAATAAAAAGACAAAAAAGAATCTCTTGTTACAGAGAGAAGGAATAAAAAATTAAAAAGAATCTCTGAAGATAGATTTTAGGCGAGATATAGTTCTATCGGGAATGATCAATGGAATCTATTCCAGGCAGAAAATAAAAATGGGAGGAAGAGGTGAATTGATTGGTTGATTGACTCCTCACAAGTACTTTTACAATATGAAATGAAAGAACACGACATACACACAAACCAGGTCAAAAAAACTACTGAAAGATAAGAATACGTTTACTATTTTTTTTTTATTCGGACAGCATTTTCGTAACAAATTATAAGTGGTAAGTTGTTATTGGTTGTTACAGCAACAACTAACCATTTATGATTTGTAATAATATTGTAAAAATAAAAATGGTGTGGACGTACTTTTTTTTCCCCTTCTATTTCGGCAATGGCTTTGCCACAAATTAATTGCACAAGTTTTTTTTCCCTTCTATTTCAGCAATGCCATTACCACAATTGGTTTTCTTTTTCTTTTTTTTTTCTTTTCTTTTTCTTTTTCCCCCATTTTCAGCAATGGCATTACCACAAATCAATTGCACACTTTTTTTTCTCCCACCTCTATTTCGGCAATGCCATTGCCACAATTGGTTTTCTTTTTTTTTTTTTTCTTTTGTTCTTTTCCCCCATTTTCGGCAATGGCATTGTCACAAATCAATTGCACAATTTTTTCCCCTCTATTTTGACAATGCTATTGCCAAAATTAGTTTTTTTTCCCCTTATTTTTGGCAATGGCATTGCCACAAATCAATTGCACAATTTTTTTCCCTCCATTTTCGGCAATGGCATTACTACAATTGGTTTATTTGCTTCGGACACTCACAGCACTTCGGGCACTCACTCACTCGGGCAGCAGTTTGGGCAATAGGAATTTCGGTGATGAAATTACCAAAATTCAAATCCTGCCATCACCTGACAATTTATTTCTCTCTCATACTTTTTGTTACAATTTCGGCAACGTTGTTGCCGAAATTCAGTCTCTTTCCTCATTTTGCCAAATAACTTTGAACAGTGCCTATAACAACAAAAAACTTCATTTTTTGCAATATTTAGCCAAAAGACTCAGGAATTATGTGATATTAATAAAATGAATTATACGTGTTCTCATTAGATACCAATGGACTAATAATACTAGTATGAATGAATTCCCCTAATTGAGAAAATGAAGTCATATTTTAAGAACAAAAGGGTTTTTGGTAAACATTGTTAATGTCAAAGCTGCCCTCTTAAATTGAGATAAGCATTGCTTAGACTAATTATTACCATAATACTGACATAGATTGTGGGACCAAGCAATGCTTATCTTAATTTATTTTATTTACAAATATAAATTTAAGTCATTGTATATGACTTGTCTAGATAAAGGTGGCCACTTGCACACCTACTCTGTTTAAAAAATGAGAAGGTGTGGTGGGTTTTTCTCTTTCTTTTTTAACATGCAAATTACATAAAAATAAACTGAATACGGCTTTGATTTTTTTTTCTTTATGTTTTGTTTTGTTTTTTCTTTATGGATTTGATAACTTCGAGTACGACTTTTGACTGCAAGATACCTAGAAGGAGATGATGTAAATGCTTAGCTCTTTAAACAACCAAGCAATACATGGGGTTGGGTTTATCATTAGAGCTGCATTATAGTCAAAAAATAATTTTCAGTCGCTGTCTTGCCATTGTATATGACTTGTCTGAATAGAGGTGGTCATCTGCACACCTACTTTGTTTAAAAAATGAGAAGGTGTGGTGGGTTTATCTCTTTCTTTTTTAACATGCAAATTACATAAAAATAAACTGAATCCAGCTTTGATTTTTTTTTTTCTTTATGTTTTGGTTTTGTTTTTTCCTTATGGATTTGATAACTTCGAGTACGACTTTTGACTGCAAGATGCCTAGAAGGAGAGGATGTAAATGCTTAGCTCTTTAAACAACCAAGCAATACATGGGGTTGGGTTTATCATTAGAGCTACATTACAGTCAAAAAATAATTTTCAGTCGGTGTCTTGCCAGGAAAATTTTTGGAAGGAAAGGGCCATTTACACACCTACTCTATTTAAATAAATAAACAAATAAATGTTGCTGACTGAAAACAGAGGATGTGAATCCCCCTCTTTTCTCTTTCACAAACACAGAAATAATAGAGGCCATTCCTTTATTAAAAAGGCAATTATATAATAGGATCTGAATCCGACACTGTTTATCCGAGTTTGTTGAGCTTTATACCAAAAAAATTAAAAATTTCTCTAAACAAAACTTTATACTAGTTAGCACTAATTAGGTTCATCCCACATGTCCCACACCTAAAGAAACCAAAAAAGCAAAGTCAAGAGTAAATGCATTTAATAAGTCGGTGGTAGTATGGATTAAAGAAGACACTGAAACCGAGTGCATAGTTACACATCCTTACCATTGTTATCAATGACCTGAAGTGCATAGTTGTTTTGCACTTTGATTATATTAAATTAATTAGTGGATGTATTAGTCATAAAGTTTCCAAATTCCATTAAGCATTTAAATAAAAATAACTTTATAATTTTTCAAAAAGCAATTAGAGCAAGACTTCCAAGAAATTACACAGAATATGTAGGAGTAATTGTCATCAATTTTTCACTACAGTGCTAATCTAAGAAAAAATAAAAATATCACAAAAGCATAATAAAGCGTAAACAAGACTTACCTAGGTACCTAAAACTTAACATTTCTTCTCTTTTTCTTAATGGGGGAGTAAATTACTTGCATATAGCTCTAATTAAGTTCATCCCATGTGACTTGTTAAAAAAAAAAAAAAAAAAAGCAAAGACAAGAGTAACCAGTCTTTCATTTTTTGAGAGCATTGCCTAAGCACAAAAACAAATAGTACAAAATAATAAGTCGTTCTATTCAAGGAGGGAAATAAAAGACATAAATGTCTGTAATTGGTTATGAACCTCTACAACCTCTTGAAACAACGCTTCTCCACAACAAAGTTTTCCCTCTTCTCCAATTTATCTTCATTCAACTTTTCTTTTTCTTTTTTTACTTCAGTTTTAAATTTTATTTGATTGTACTTATTATATAATTGTAGTTCTAAGATTTAGTAGGATATATTATGATTTATTCCTATGAAACTGTGAGTTGGGTGTAGTGGGTCAATAGATTTTGTGATTTGGACTAGATTGGGTGGGGGGAGGGGGGGTTTGAAGATTGGTATGTGTTAGGAATCAAAATCTTGTGTTTATTTCCCTTACCTAATCTTGTGTCTCACTCTCTCACAAGTTTGAAATTAGTTTTGTCCCATTAGATAATCTTACTGAAAAATGTACGTGTCAATGCAAGGTCAACACAAAAATCAAAAAGAGCACCGAAAGAAAGCCCATAGAATTTACCTCGGTCCATGAGATAATTTTCCACTACGCTTTTCAACCTTCCACTAAGCCTGGTATTTATAAATAAACACTTTTCCATTAGAGCATTTATGCCGTCCACAATACGACGACGTCTAAATTGAAGAAAGCAATATTAACAAACTTTATAGCGGATAACCATGAAGCTAAATTTATTGTCCCACAATTTTTTTTTCATTTTTTTTTAAAGCCTATTGCCCCCTAAAAACTTGCTATTAGAAAACTTAAGTTATTATAGAAAATTTTATGTTACAAAAAAAAGTTATTATAGAAAATTTAACATAACTTTAGAATATGTTTCAAAATATAATTGTAACTTTAATATATACATACAAAACATACATTAAAAATAATTTAGAAAGAAATAGAAATCCATAGAATTTTAAGATTATAGTTTGCTGTTTAGAGAGGAAATTCTAATTATAATGTTGAGGCTGTCATTTTAGTATCTTATAATTATCTTCCATTTCGTTTAACATAGTTGAATAATTTTCTCACTTTCACACCTACTTACTTTGTTTTAACAATCAATTTGTTGACTCTCTCTTTGATTTCAATACGGCAATACCCAATGCCCATTCTTAAATTTATTAGTAGAATAGTCCTAGCTGTTGTTTATGATTCTGCTTTCTTTAGAGCATGGAAAGCCTACTTCCTGTTTTTGAATTTAATGGCTCTTTATGTTAAACAACCCTGTTTTATAATTTAATGGCACAACAGAGTCAACATCGTTTTGCCATTAAAGAAGAGCTATATATATATATATATATATATATATATATATATATATATATATAATTAAAAAATATATTAAAATCATATTGTGTCATTTAAAATAAATAATTAATTTTTTACTTTTTCAGCTTCTCTAAATAATACTTATTTTCCTTCTTTTTGATACTACTGGTTAACTTGGAAAAAAAATAATTATTATATATAAATTTTCAAAATATTATGACTTTTCTATCCTTAAAAAATATTTGTAACCACCCTAAATTTTTTTAGACTCAACATAATTAAAAAAATAATTGATTGAATTTAAAATATATATTTATAAATAAATTTATTACTAGCAATAAACAAGTAAAAAAAATTAGTTCACAAATCTCAAAAAAGAGAAAAATAGTACAACAGAAACCGATTGCAAACAAAGTTACAACTATGTCCTTATACACTGCGCACCCTGAGTGCGGTGGTCACTCTACAAGTATAAGTACTTGTGAGGTGTGGGGAGTAAGGATCGGGATTCAAGTCTCTAGGAGGGAGCTTTACGCACATATACACTTAAATTAGACTAGACTAGAAATTTTATCTTGTATAAAAATAAATAAAAACTGTGTCCTTATAAATGATCTGAAGTGCATAATTAGCTGTACTTGTACCCATTTCTTCAGCTACTTTACACACTACTTATACTAAATTAATTAGTGCGTGCATTATTGGTCATAAAGTTTATAGATTCCACTAAATCATTTATGAGTGACTCATCACGATGGCATACTAATTATTGTTATTATTATTATTATTATTTTTAAGAAACAAACTAACTGTTAAACACACACACTTAATTACTCTCTCTTACCAAGCTTAAATACTGATTTTGAATAGATAGAAAGAAAGAAATTTGAATCAAGGGAGTCAATCTTGTACCAAAGGTTGTACTGGTTTGACCAATGGAATGATATATTTCGGTACTGATCAATACCAATGTACCGTTTTGGGTTTATAGTTTTATTTATTTATTTATAAATATATATTATAATAAATATATAAATTTACCATAAAACATTACCTCAATTCAGAACAAATTATTCATAGTTTTAGACTTCAGTATCTGTAAGGTCACAAGGCCCAAAGAGCCCAATACAATAAATTTGTAGAGAGTGGGTTGGGAAACTAGGCTTTAATGAGTTGGGTAACAATTATAATGGATCCAGATGACAAGAAAGCAAAGATAAACTAGTTTATCTAAAGAAAATTGTCCTCGACACAATTCGAGGAGATTAATTCTTGTATAAATATCTCTTTTGAATTTGGTTACAAGTCCTGTTCTTGTTCTTAGTGTGTTTTTCTCTTAATCTTTCGACCCCCCCCCCCCCCCCTCAGATTATTCTTTCTCTTTTATACTATCTTCTTCTTTCATCTCCATCCTCCACGTATAGACCAAGTTACTAGTGTTGATCCCTATCCCATCAACACCTTCCTGAAATCTCTAGGAGTAGCTATAAGACTGAAAATTATTGTTCATGTATCAATCCACATTAATGTGGCCAGAGAGTTAGCTGCAAAGCATTTAATGCGGTGGTAGCAGTTTTATTTTAGATATTTCATAGTTTTTCTTTGTCTTGTGCTTTCATGATGTATATCCTTATCACTAGAATCTCCTAGAACATTGCTTCTGGATGGCAGACCGCCCCTTCTGACCTCTACTTTGCTCAACCGAGGAAGCATTCCTTCTTGGACCACCTTTTTGGATCATCATGACCAGACCCCTTTCTTTATTCACTAATGTCGACTTCCATAATAGTGTTTACCTGTCCTCAGACTACTAATGTCCTCGGACCGGGCCCCCGGCCTAATATATACTACTGGGCCTATCATCCCTACAAATATAATATAGAAGAAAAAAAAGAATAATTCAAGAGAAAAAAGATACAAAACTTATTGTTTACCTTTTAAAAGTGTTATGAGTTGAACTTTAAATTATTCAGTAATTAAGTGACCTCTATCCTGTGGACATAGATAGAAACATTGTGTTTTGACATGAATATTGGACACAGCATCCTATTGTTTTATTTTCACGAAAAGTGGGGTCATGTAGCCTGCTCCTAAGCCTTCCTTAACAACTAAGTTAAGGTTTTTTTTTTTTTTTTTTTTTTTTGAGAAACAACTGAGTTAAGTTTAACAAAAAAATATGATAAATCACACAAATTTCCCTTAACTTCTTCGAAGTGCATTTTCTCTCAAATTCTCTCATAATAATAATAATAATAATAATAATAATAATAATAATATAGTTTCAAGCAATTTATGCATGTTAAAGATATATTAGACAAATTAGCTCAATGTAATAGGTTCAAACCCATACCTACTATGCCCATTCCCTTTCCATAAAAAAATTAAAACTGTACTATATAGCTGGTTACCACCATTAGGTTAATCTGTGTTAGTGATTGAAGTGTGTCATATTTCTTTTTCCAGTTTTCATTGAAGTTTCTAGTATTTTCAAAATAAAAATAAAAAATAAAAAAGAACAAAAAGAAAAGAGAGGAGCGGGATAAATGAGGCATGGTTAAAGTTAAACACTAATGTAAAAAACAACTCAGAAAGTAAACCATGGTTAAGCACTATTGAAAAATGCTAAGGTTAAAAATAGACATAAAAAGCAGATAAAATTTTCAATGAAAGTGCGGGAATCGCCGAGGTATTTGTGCAAATAGGTATAATCCATGTAATCGCATAAATTATCAAAATGAAAAAATGGATGCCAATAGATGGAGACAATAGATTCATATGAGAAAACATAAGTAAACGAGCCTCCACTTGAGCCTCCAAAGATGCATTATGCATTATTTGGTCATCCATTTCCTCTAAAAACAATCATGCAGTCAACAGTCCATGTTAGGTTCTAAGACCTTTAAGTTTAAATATATTAGAACACTAATTTGTAATGTTGGCAAACCATGATCAAAACGTTTTAGTCTTGTTTAGACTGCTCAAAGTATGTGTCTTTTATGTAAAGTTTGAATCGAGTTGCTGTAGAATTTATTGTGCAATTCTGCCTGGCTCGATCGATCGAGAATTAAACTTGACCGATTGAAAGTCGTGCAGATTGTTTTTTCTGCAAAATTTTCCAACTCAACCCAAGCCCGTTTTACATGTAGGGTTTTATATTTTGCCTTAGGTGTAAAAGGAAAAACCCTAGCCACATTTTTAGACGTTGTTGATGCTGTGTGTGTGAATCTTTTGTGAAATCTAGAGGTATTTGCCTTCACACATACTTAGAGTTATCAATGATCAAGATTATGTCAAGAACTTGATGATCATTCAGTTGCTGCATTAAGAGCTTAAAGATATACAAACGGGAGTGCTTGTGCTTGTTGGGAATCCAAGAAGGAAGTAGTCCGTGGACTCGGAGCTGTCACGTGGTCGTAGCAGTAAGTTTCTTACTCGAGATAACAATAGGATGTTAGTGGTCTAAGTCGCTATTGTGTAAACTTCAATTCTTTCATAGTGGATTCTATTTTACCTTGAGGATAGCTAAGTTAAATCCTCCCCAAGTTTTTTACTGGTTTGGTTTTCATAAGTCATCATATGATTGTGTTCTTTATATTTCCGTTGCTTTGAATAATATGATATATTTGTGTTAACTTAAATCTGCATAATTTACCTAAGTTAATAACTTGGCTAAATAACTAGGTTAAACTGGTTGTTTTAAGTGGTTTAAAAACATACAAGTATTATCAGAGCGGGTAGCTCTTTTGTTGAAGATCTTTTGATCTCTGAGCTGATCCTTGACCCTAGTTGTCATGGAACACGGACACTCTCTTGTTATTCCTTCTCTCTTTGATGAGAATAATTATGCTAACTAGAAAGTCAAGATAAAAGCATTCCTAAAATTTATTGATGAGAGAGTCTAAAACTTTGTTGAATACGGATGGGAGAAGCCCACTACTCCTGTGAATGAGTGGCAAACTTCTCAGAAAGAAGCAGTAGCTTTTAATAGCAAAGTCATGAATGCTATCTTTAATGCTGTTTCTATGGAGGAATTTAAGAAAATCTCTAATGTTGAGGTTGTTCATACTGCTTGGAATATCCTCCAAACTATGCATGAAGGCACAAAGGCAGTTAAAATTAATAAGCTGCAGCAATTAACTACTAGATTGGAAAGCATTAGGATGTTTGATGATGAATCTTTTGATGGATTCTATGCTAAACTTAATGACATTGTTAATTTTGCATATAATTTGGGTGAAATCTATGATCAACTTCAAATTGTTAAGAAGATTTTTAGACCCTTGACTGAGGACTTTAGACCCAAAGTGACTGTTATCACTGAAAGCAAGGATGTAGACTCCATCCCCATTGATGAACTTGTAGGATCTCTTCAATCCTATAAGTTGGACCTATCTAAGACTAGCAAATCCAAATTAATGGCTCTTAAGTCTATTGATGATGTTGATGTGAGTGATTTTGATGATGAGCTCTATGCTACAGAGATTGCATATCTTGCTAAGAACTTTAGAAACTTTCTTAGGAACAACAACAGAAGGGCAAGAGGTAAGAACACTACTGAACCTAAAAATTTTAAGAGGAATGATCCTACTAAGGTTAATAACACTGAAAAACCTAAAGAAAAAGTAGGTCAACCTTCTAATAATTCTATGGGACAATAATGTTTTGGGTGTCAAGGGTATGATCATATGAAATCTGAATGTCCTGCATACTTGAGGTCTAAGGGTAAGGCTATGGCTGTAACCCTTAGTGATGATGAAGTTTCTGACAATGAATCTGGTAGTAACGAGGATGGAAACTTTATTGCTTTCACTGATACTGCTGTAGTTGATAAAAGTGTTGCTGTTGAGGAGAACCCTTCTGATGAGGAACTCTCTGAGGATGCAGATCTTCAACAATATACTTTGCAAAGTTACTGCAAAGGATGCTATGAATGTTGATCTAGGCTTAAAGAAAATTGCATCTCTTGGGCTTGAAAAGAAAAAATTACTTGTGAAATTGTTTGATACTAATAAACTATTGAATAATATGAAGACTAAGAACATGCTTTTACTTGATAAAGTTAAGAATTTGGAACATGATTTATCTGTTGCTAGAGAACAAACTAATAGGTCTACTAGTTCCAAACTTGATCATATGCTGAGTGTTCAAAAGTCTCCTTCAGAAAAAATTGGGTTAAGTTTTGTAGTAAGCATCTTTGTTTCTGAAACACACTTCACAAACTTTGTTCCATCTTCTGAGCCCCCTGCGTGTGAGGTTGTCAAACCTGCAGAAGTCATACCTCCGAGAAAGATTAGGGTTGATCTTCAAGAGTCTAAACCTAAGACTAATTTTTCTAATGTCCAGTTGCATGATAGACGTGCGTGGGTTTGTCATATTTGTGGAAAGTCTGGTCATATTCGTCCAAACTGTTTCAAGTTGCAAGTTGCTAAGCGAGCAAATAAACCAAAAGTACATATGCCTTAAGCACACGATCCTATAGTACTTATTGGTGAGTTGGTAAAGGCTTTAAACCTTTATTCCAATTCTAGAGTTGGAAATAATTCTAATGTGAACAAGAACTCCAATGCTCAAGGTGCATCAAAAAAGCTTTGGATGCAAAAGGCTCAATCTAAGTAAGTCTTTCTGACATGGTCCTTGTGCTTCATTGCTCTACTCTTTGTGACTATTTTTTTTTTGTATTTATTTTTTTTGTTTTCTTTACCTTTCTAGGAATTGCATTGCATAACATTCATGCATTTCATTCCAGGTTGTTTTTGTTGTTTTCATCATAAATTTAAAAAAAAAAAAAAAAAAAAAAAGGGAAGCAAAATGTGTTTTGCATTTTTGTCTTGGATTTGAAATCAAGGTTGGCCATATTATCCTTACATAACATGTTTATGTACCTTGTTTAGCTTGGATGAGCTTATTTTATTGCACTTTACTAGTTTAAACTTTGTAGTGCATGGTGTGTGAAAAGATGTTTATAGTTTTTTATTACATGATTTTGATCTTGAAATCACATACTTTTGATTGTCAGACTTGAACTTAATGAGAAAGGCATAAATAACCATCTCACCACTGTTTACTAGCTAATCATGAACACCTTAGTGCATCTTGTAAGATTTTGTACTCGAGAAAGTGTAGCACATGCACAAAAAGAATATAAGGTGTTGCTTTGGTTTAAATGCTAAAATTGGTGTGTACATTATTGGACTATAATAATCTCTATCGATTAAAATTGGTGTGTACATTATCCTGGCTAATTCTTAATAAGTTGTTGATAAACTAAAATCTGTGTATATTATGAGGCAAATCAAAAAACTTACATGATTGCAAGCTTTTATTCTAGGAGATGTGAGAGTTATATGATGTAACTTTTTGAAGGATAGTCTCTTTTAAATATATGTGATGAATTTTGTAGAAAGTGTACTTAATTACTATTCACATGTCACCTCACATGTCTCTCAAGCCTTTGCTAGTTGCACACACTACACAAGTTACTATTTGCTAAACTTTGTACATATTATTGTGTGTGATTTTGGTTGGCCATCCAAGATTGAAACTTCCTTGGTTTAAATGCAAAATATGTTTTGAAGTTTGAGATTTTAAGGTGAACCGAGTGAAAATCTTAACTTTTGGGAAATCTGGGTTTAAATCATGTTTTTTGAAAAGCATTTCATCTCATACTCATGCATTTTATTTATAAAATTCTTTGCTTTAAGGAGTTTTTGCATACAAATCCTATGTTTTTCAAAAATCTGATTTTTTCAGAATTTCGATCGATCAAAGCTGTTTCTCAACCGGTTGAAATTGCAATTAAAATTTTGGTCAACTTCTGTCTGTTTCAATCAGTACTCGATCGTTGTTGGATCAATCGAAGGCATTTTCGATTGATCGAACCTAATTTTTGACCAATCGAAAATCGCACAGGGAGTTTGTTTAAAAAAGCTTTGAATTTCACGTGTTCATCACTTTCCAAAACTTTTCAAACTTATTTTCTTTCTTTTCAACCGGTCTAAGGGTCAAAGCTAATTTTTGTCGTTTTCCTCCGAATCTTTTGCAAGGTTTTTGTCTTCTAAGGCCGGTAAGACCATTCTACCCTTCCTTTTTCATTTATTTTCTTTTTTCATGCATTAAATCATGCATTTAAAGGGAAATTTCGAACCTAAGAATTTTTGGGGCTTTTGCTGTTTTAGGCTATTTCTTTCACAATTGATCAATGAGTTTTTGTTATGGGTTGATATATTACGATTCTTGGTGATTTAATTTGATCAATTTGGAGTTTTGTGAAAATTTTAAAATTCTAGGGCTTGAAATTACCTAAGTTGGGGATTTTGTTCAATTCAGTTTAATTCGATAAAATTGGCTTGTTAGATTGATTAATTTGATCATTTTAATATTTTATCTATCTTTTGTAATAATCAATTGGTCAATGTACAAGCCAATTTTGGGGTTTTTGATATAAACGCTATGCTCAAGCCAATTTTGTGATTTTAAAGTTGTATTGAACTTATTCTCATTGCATTAGGGCATGCATCATTTGCTTACATTGTTCATGCATCATATAGATTTGTTGTTTTTCTATATTTTTTTGTGCTAACTTGCAGTCTGCCCTTGGTTTTCTCTTATTTTCTTTTTTGGTTCTTTTTCTGCTTGTCTGTTCTTTCCTTAGCATCATGCCTAGGAAAACTAGAGCCAATAAGACCTCCTCCTCTTCTTCTGCTCCATCCTTTGAGAGAGAGATTCTTGAGTGCGAAGCACCAAGAAACCTTTGAGACACTTAATCTTAAGAGGAACATTTGGGCTGAGAGAAAGGTTCTTTTAGATGAGCTAGATCCCGAGATTAGGAGAAACTTTGAGTGTAGGGGTTGGTTACCTTTGTTAGATATTTCTCACCCCCTTCCTACTACCTTGATCAGAGAGTTCTACTCAAACCTCTCTGTCCACTCTGCACTCTTGTAAAGAGTTGGATTCGTGGTGATGAGTACACCATTACCCCTTCGGTAATGGATACTGCTCTTGGTGTGCCTATTGTTTAGCATCTAGTTTATCCTAATGATGAGTCTCCTCCCTTAGACGACATCATGTCTTACATCACTGGGTCTTCTATTCAATGGGGTTCTGATCCTCGGATCACTACTGCTGAGCTTTTTGAGGTTCACTATCTTTTCTTTCGGATTGCTTGTCATTCCTTGTGACCTATTTCTCATCTGCACACTGTCACGCCCCAAACCCAAATGAGAGCTAGGCACGTGACAACGGCCACACACTTATAAAGTTTACACCCTACAAGTATGTAAGGCCCTCATAACAATTAAAGAGTTATCCTCAAAGAAAATTTCATCAAGTCCATAAATTTGAAAATATCCTCAATAAGCAATTCTCGAAAGATCTTCAAATAATAATCTTCCAACATCAAAATAAAAAAAAATAAAAAAAATAAAAAAAAAACTAAACCCTTTAAATTTGAGGGTCCACACAAAATGGTAATCTTAAACATAAAAATTCAAATCTTATTCCATTGATTTCCTAAACTTCACTCATGCACACATCCCAGTGGAAGCCCCAACATTTGCTACTCTTCCTGATCAAAATTTGAAAGGAGAAAGAGGAGGGGGTGAGTGACAACTCAATAAGTAACCAAAATCCTATGAAGTTCTATCAAGTAATAGATCCATAAAGTAATAGGTGTAATATGTGTTTTCAAATTAACTGAAGAAGTTTCATAGTCTTAAAATAATAGGTTGCATATAGATCGCATACTTTACTCTTACAAGTATATCATAGATAGTTTAGAAAATAGTCAGTTCCTCATATATCCAGAAGCCATAACTTACAATACATTCCAAAACTCATAAGCAGTGTTTATGTCTCAAAGTAGTTCCAATACTTAAACATTTCCATAATCATATGTGTAGTTTAAGGACTCAAAATAAATCAAATATTCAATGGAATTCATATTTCTTAATAATCTTATGACTATGGTCACGCTATATCCCCGCAACTGGACATCAGAGTATCAATGAATAACCCCCATTGGCTGGGTATCAGAGTACCAATGAATGACCCCCATTGGCTGGGTATCAGAGTACCAATGAATAACCCCCATTGGTTTGGGTATCAGAATACCAATGAATAACCCCCATGGGTTTGGGTATCAGAATCAATTCATGGTCAGACTGTCTATAATCATATATATGAAATCATAATTTCTAACAAAATATATCTTATTCAATCGCATATACATATAATCATATATTCAATATTTTCAATACATTTGTGATATTTCTATATTTCTTACTTTAAATCAATATAGCAAAGAAAACAATTAAATAAAATAAATCTTATATTCAATGCTCATATATGTTTGTGGAAATTCTTTATTCTTTACTTTGAATCAGTATGGCTAAAAACAATTAAACAAAACACATCATATATTCAGTAACCAGATATATTTGTGATAATTCTTTACTTTGGAATTAGTGATACAATAGAAATAAAATTGTAACAATTATAAACAAATTTTTTAGTAGTTAAAAATACATTAACATAAGCAAAATAAAACCCAATTAGGATAAGGTTACTTACCTCAGTTAGCTCACCACAAGAACTTCTTCCTAACACTTTCTCTAAAATCCTTAGATATCACCTAACAATTTTAAGCACTATACTCAATAATCAAATAATTCAAGAAAAACTTAAATGGTATTCAATCAAAAATGAGACTATTAAAAATAACCAATAACTGCCTACTATCAACTCACACCAAAATCCCACATAATTACAATATTTTTGCTCTCCTTATTTTCTGCCACTAATAGTTCCTAGGAATCAAGTCTATAGTCACATCATACCTATAGACATAAAGGATCAAAAGTACATCAATTAATCTTATTTTCATGAGTTGATATATATATATTTGATCACTTATGTCAGACCTGCTGACCTCCCTTGTACGCCTCAACCAATCAATAAACAAATATTATAATAATAATAACAATAATGGAAGGTGCTGGCATTGCTTTGTCAAAGTGGTAATCCATTTATCATATATATATATATATATATATATATATATATATATATATATATATATATATATATATATATATATATATATTTGCCATTGCCGCCGACCCTAGTTTCTCTTTTAGCATGAGGACAAAACTAAGAAAAGCACCCTATTGAACTAGAATCAAGCTCCTAACATGCTTTTAAGGAAAAATATTATTTGACATATATATATATATATATATATATATATATATTTACCTCAATAACTTATCACACTACCGCCAACACCATAACTTTTGCTATTCACCAAAACTCAATTTAGTAAACTTGTGCAGTACTTACAGTTAACGCAACACCGGCACAGGGAAAATAGATCTAATTCCTTCTTCGTTTACATCATCATACTCATTGGATTTTTTTTTTTTTTTTAAAGTAGTCTCACCAAAATACTTCATATAAAAAAAAATACTCTAATTCCAAATAAAGTTTAGATTCAACAAGAAAGAGATTCTTAGGCTCTTACCTCAAGGGTGTAGTCAATCCTTCTCTACTTCAGTCCTTTGGATAGTTTCTTCTCTCCAAATATCTGTCAGTATACGCTAACTTAAATTAGACTATATAAACTAGGGTTTGAACCTTATTTTCTAAAAACTCCTTAGTAATTTTAATTATAACAATTGACCCCATAGACAAATTTACTTAAATACCCCTCCTTTTAATTTTTTTTTTCTTTTCGGGTATTACAGCACACCATCCCTATTAAGCGATGTGTGTTTCTGTATGCCCTTGTTACTGATACTCCTATCAGTTTTCCTCATTTGTTTATTCGTTCTTTGAACAAGGTTCATCAGAGTAGTTTTACTGCTCACGCTATTTTCTTCCCCATTTTTATTCACCAGATTCTCTTACATCTTGGTTTAGAGGAGTTTCCCGTGTCCGAGCCTGTTCATATTATCACTTCTATAGGTGCCACATTTCTTAGGCAGAGGGCTGCTCAGTTGAAAGCGAGCTCAAAACATCCTAGGGTGACTCTTCTGGTGTCGTACCTCCTCCTCTTCTTCCCTCTTCTACAGGTGATACTTCTGCTGAGGCGTCTGATGATCCTGCTGCTGATGTTCCTCCGTCTTCTACTTCAGATGATTCAGACATTCGACGTATGTTGGAGACTGTCATGACCGTTCAGGCGGCTCA
Source organism: Castanea sativa (assembly GCF_040712315.1). Classification (NCBI taxonomy): domain Eukaryota; kingdom Viridiplantae; phylum Streptophyta; class Magnoliopsida; order Fagales; family Fagaceae; genus Castanea; species Castanea sativa. Next base: position 2,884,886 of record NC_134024.1, on the reverse strand, counting down.
TGGTCAGCTTTTGGTGGACATGTTTGATGAGCTTCGTGCCTTGCAAGCACATTTGGAGAGTATTAGACCGCCACCTCCTTTTGATGATGAGTGAGTGCCCTTTGACAATTCGTCACAAAAAGGGGAAGTGCATATATGGTGTAGAGATATAGTTAGGGAGAGATTTTTCAGTTGTTTGGAGCTATGGAGTTTTTAGATTGTATCTAGGTGCTTCACTTTGGATGTATCTTTTTGGCTCATGATATTTATGTTGAGGTTGTCCATGATAGGGTGATATATTTTGTTTTGTTTATCTGTTTCTTGTTTCACATTGTGCTACATTGTTTATTGATCTATATTGATGAGTTTATTCATGATATATATCTTGTAGTTTATGTTTATGTGAAAGTTGTTTTACTTGTATCTTCATGCGTTTATGTGTTTGTTAAGTGTTACAGGAATATATAGGTTGATTCAGTCATGTTGCTGTCTACACTTGCAACTGATGGATAGTAGTTAGGTTGAATTTGTTATATTGGGCTTTGTTTTTGTAATGGGCTGTTTATATGTAAACTTTGAGTAATTTGTTGTGTTTGTGTTTTGTCACGGATTGCCAAAAAAGGAGTTTGTTAGGTTTTAAGACCTTTAGGTTTAAATGTATTAGAACACTAATTTGTAATGTTGGCAAACCATGATCAAAACATTTTAGTCTTGTTTAGACTGCTCAAAGTATGTGTCTTTTATGTAAAGTTGGAATTGATTTGTTGCAGAATTTACTGTGCAATTCTGCTTAGCTCGATTGATTGAGAATTAGACTCAACCGATCGAAAGTCGTGCAAATTATTTTTTCTACAGAATTTTTCAACTCAGCCCAAGCCCGTTTTATGTGTAGGGTTTTATGTTTTGCTTTAGGTATAAAAGGGAAAACCCTAGCTATGTTTTTAGAGGTTGTTGATGCTATGTATGTGAATCTTTTGTGAGATCTAGAGGTGTTTGCCTTCACATATACTTAGGGTTATCAAAGATCAAGATTATGTCAAGAACTTGATGATCATTCAGTTTCTACATTAAGAGTTTAAAGATATACAAGCAGGAGTGCTTGTGCTTGCTAGGAATCCAAGAAGGAAGTAGTCCATGGACTCGGAGCTGTCACGTGGTCGTGGTAGTAAGTTTCCTACTCGATGTAGCAATAGGATGTTAGTAGTCTAAGTCGCTATTGTGTAAATTTCAATTCTTTCATAGTGGATTCTATTTTACCTTGAGAATAGTTAGGTTAAATCCTCCCCAGGTTTTTTACCGGTTTGGTTTTCTTAGGTCATTATATCATTATGTTCTTTATATTTCCATTGCTTTGCATAATATAATATATTTGTGTTATTCTAAATCTGCATAATTTACCTAAATTAATAATATGACTAAATAACTAGGTTAAACTGGTTGTTTTAAGGGGTCTAAAAATGTACAGTCCACACTATATAATTTTATGTCTAAATTGATGAAAGCAAAATCAGCAGAACTTTAATGCAGGAGTTATGTCCTACTGTACACTTTCCAAGAACTTGGAGGGTGGAAAGTGGCTAGCCTTGAAGAGTACTAAATTAATTCTTCGTTAAAGCCTTAAACGTGTTGAGCAAAAATATAATATATATATATATATATATATCACTCTTCTTTTTTAACTCATCGCATGTCAATTTAAATAACTATTTATTTGTGCGTTCAGTTCTATTGCTTATAAAAATCATAATAACTTATGCAGGAACCATTCTGTCTTTAAATTGTCCAACATGCAACCATTGACATATGATAAGGGATAAACATAAATATTCACAATCCAAAAGTCATGAGTTGACATGCAGTCACTAGGGTCATTATGGAACTATTGTTATAGGCAAAACACATTTGTTGAAGCACCACTACTTAAACCACTCAATTCATGCCAAGCATCTTGTGAAGTGATAGAAGAACTACTACCAAGTCACACTTTATAGTGGAATCCAAAAGCCATGACTAGTCAATTAATTACTAACAAAGAAATATATTTAAAAATATATGATTGTGATCAAAAGACTAAGAAAAGAAAATTAATTCTTCCTAACAAAAAAAAAAAAAAAATCAAAGCATGCTCTGGACAATTTCTAGGCATGGTGAAAATCTGTTATACGAAGATAGTGATAGTGTAATACTTCTTTAGAAAATCAAAAATACAAAACAATACTGTCTTTGTACTCTCTCTCTCTCTCTCTCTCTAAATAATGGCTAGGGCTCCATGTCATATATGCAATTTCATCAGATATTTTTCTCGTTTCTTAATTTTTGTTACTTAAAATTTTGGATTTTTGGAGACAGATTTTTCATTATTTATTCATTTTATTCAAAATCCTTTTCAATTTTTGTGGTTGTGGAAGATTTGCAATATGGGATATCACACAAACATTAATTTTAATCTCTTGGGTGACTTGTGTAAAAAAAAAAAAAAAAAAAACTAGTGACTAGTGAGGAAACTTTCTACAGCATTCATACCCCACCCCCATCTGATTAATGGGAAGATAACTATATAGACTATAGAGTCACCACGAAATTACTAGCGAGCCTTGTCTTCTTGGTAGCTGGGAAAGAAAAAAAGGGAAAAAGATGCATGCACTAAAGAAAGTGGGGAATCAATGACTTGCAAGTCTTGCATATAGTGTTAAGGACTTTTAGAATTGCGTGGTGACTTGCGCCAAAACTATTTGGGAAAAAAAAGGGGAGGTGGAAAAAATAATTGGGTGACCAAAAAGAAATTTTTTATAAAAACTAAAATAAAATAAATTCTGCAATAGCTGTGCTCTTTCTTGGCCATTGTATTGACCGCAGCCTGTGGGGTTTCCAACAACAATGGCACCAAGGGAGTCTAGGTGGTTTCCTATTATATCAAATTAAAATTTAAGGTTTGAAAGTTAAAGAAAAAAAAGGGTGAATAAATAAATATAGAAGAAAAAAGTATAAATCAGGAGGAAAAAGATACAAAACCTATTGTTTACCTTTCAAAAGTGTTATGAATTTAACCTTAAATTAATCTATAAGTGATCTCTATCTTGTGGACATAGACAAAAACATTGTGTATGGACAATGGACATACCAGAAATCATAGTATTTCTAATATTTCTATGAACAGGTGATTATATTCAATAGAAAAATTGCACCAAAATTTATACAATGGCAAATCTCTCCACAATCCGTTGAAAAAAAATTATATTAAATATTTTAAAATACTGTTTAATTTAAATAATTGATTTTAGAATTAGGGAACAAGAAATTGAGAAAAGTTAATTCTTCTTCCTTTATGGGAGTTCTTCTAGGACAACGATCTACTTGTTTATTAGCATCAGTAATAGTAGCATCAATTCTTGGCATTTTGGGTATTTCAAGCAAAATATAAGAGCATTTGTGTACTTGTGTTTACTAGGTAGGGTTTTTTTAATTTTTAGACATTTTAAATCTAACAGGAATGGAAATTTTGGAAGACTGCCCTTATTGAAAGGGTAGATTAATACACAACATTTTTTACTTCAAATTAATAAAGTTTTGTTAATTGGTGGTGGGATATACTATTTGGGATCATAATTTTCTAAGATAATATTTGTTTATGTGCATCAGGTATTCTTTGTGATTAAACCTCAATGCTATATAATTAAATTTCAACTTATCTTATTGAAAAATGCAACAGTTTAAGTTGTGAAGATGTAATTTTGAGATGTTTAGATTTGAGTTGGTTTAAAGTGTCTTCCTTAAGAACTGGTGCGCAATTCTTGTTATAATTTTAGTTAAACGATTATAATTAAATTTACCATTCCCTAACAGTAATAGTTTAGACTTTTGAAAAAATCAATAATTTAAAATAGTATTAAAGTAGAAGATCTTGACTTCAATCTTTATCTCTCATTTAAAATGTTTAAAGTCCTACGTATTGAACTCCACTTATTAAGGGGAGTATGGACTTACACGTGAGAGAAAGTGACAGAATTATAATTAATAAATCATTTAATTCACCCTATAGCATCCTAAGCTTTAAAAAAAATTGATATCTTGGAAACCAAATCTTATACCTGCAGGTCATTAGAAAATTATTTTACATCGTATTCTCTTCCTTTCATGAAGCCGGAAAGTGGGTCACGCTGCTCCTAAGCCTTCCTTGACAATTGAGTTAAGTTTGATAATAAAAAAATGAAAAATTACACAAATTTTCCTTGAACTTCTTCACATGCATTTTCACCCAAATTCTCTCATAATAATAATAATAATAATAATAATAATACAGTTTCAAGCAATTTATGCAGCCCACGAAATGACTCGCTATATAAAGTCACCATGAAATGACTCACTAGCCTCGTCTTCTTGGTAAGCGGGAAAACAATAGGGAAGATAAACTAAAGAAAGTGAGGAATCAATGACTTGCAAGTTTTGCATAATAGCGTTAAAGACTGCAAGCCAAGGGTAAAGGCACTGAAATAAAGTTACCACGAAATGACTCGCTAGTCTCGTCTTCTTGGAAGGTGGGAAAAAACAGAGGGAAGATGAACTAAAGAAAGTGGGGAATTAATGACTGGCAAGTCTTGCCTGTAGCGTTAAAAACTGTAAGTCAAGGGTAAAAGCACTAAAATAAAGGTTGTAAAAGAAAAAATGAGATAGGAATTGGGGAACCTTTTTGTTTAGGAAATATTATTGAATTTCCTAGTTTAGGAACTATTTTTATAAATATTTTATGAGAAAATAATAAAAAAATTTCTATTATAGTTTATTAACAATTGTTTTATGGGCACTTATTAACATGATAATTTGTTTAAGAAAAATGCTAACGGATACTCTTAGGGTAATGATTAACAATATATTTAAAGAAAATTTTTTATGGGAAAAGAAAAAAAAAACAATTAACATTTTGACAATTTTTTTCATTTCTCATAAAAATGGTGTCAAAACTTTCTTAAAATGAATTGTTAACCATTGCTCTAAGAGCACTCGTTAGCATGACCATATGTTTAATTAAAGGGATTACACTACGCCAGGTATTGAATCCATAATGTCTCTTTTTGGGGAGATGCAGACATACTTCTAAGAAATTGAAGTGAAATAGTAAGAAATATAACAAAAGAAAACTTCAAATCTTGGGAGACGAAAATTCACCTATCTAAAAAACCACATAGACTAAGTTTATAATTTCCTTCAGCACTTTCCTCAAACACAGTGTTTTAAAACTTGTGAGTTACTCAAATATGCATTTATAAGTATGACACCATTAGCTAGACAATGTTCATGTAAATGGTATATTTTGTGGTGTTTTATGTATATAGTTCGAATCCTACCAGTAACTTTCCCTCCCCTATTATCAACCTATGAAAAAAATATTTAAGCAAATTGGGAAAATAAAACTATAAATTAAACTTGCCCATTAATTATGTCCAACATGGCACACTAATTATGTCTTCTTGCCAAACTCGACAGTCGATTTGAAATTCATGTTACATGGACTTCATACCATTAACAAGGTTCACCAAATAAGGATCAACAATTAAATCAAATCTGTCAACCCTAATAAAATTTATAAATTTTGGTTCAGTACTTCCCACCAAAATAAATTTGTAGTATCCTTTCCATTGTTCTTCTTCTTATCATGCTATTAGATTATGCATAATAATCAGGTTTCATTAGTTCATATTATGGCCCAAGGCCTCAAGTTTACAAGATTTCAATAAAAGCCCTTAGATATTTTCTACTGAAAAACTTAATGCCATCTGTATATCCAAAAGAGCCAAAATTTTACTAGATTAATAAGCCAACAGGGATCAAAAAGGTTATTGCCGCATTAGCATTTTGTTGATTATATTATACGCATGTCTGGATCTTTAATGTTTTGGGCCCTTAAAAGATTCACTTTTTTGTCAGATCTATTGAATATAGATTTTGTTTATATTCTTCTATTGTTTTTTTCCCCCTTTCACGTCTATAATCAAAAGTTTTGTTGATATACAAATTTGAGTTTGAAGCTTTTGCGGTCAGTTTGGTACGGAGCAGATGGAAGATAAGGAGGGAAAATTTAAGAATCTTGCAATGCTTCATTTTTAGTGTTTGTGACATGGGGAATTATCATTTCTTTTACCCATTATAATAGTTAATGGTTTTTATCAATCATATAGTTCAACTGAGTCTCTCAATTCCCCATTTCTTTTACCCATTATAATAGTTCATGGTTTTTATCAATCATATAGTTCAACTGAGTCTCTCATGCATGTTGAAGCACCAATTTTTGCATCACTAAACAGCAATCATTTTAGTTTGCATGCTAAAAAAGTTTGGTATTATAAAAACATGAATGTAAAAGATACAAATTAAATAACACAACTATAGACCCATGTGTTCTAAGAAATCGATTGAAAGGCCTTTTTCAATCTAATTAATTTTGACCCAAAAAATAGTTGGTATCTAAATTGGGAGCCAAAATGGGCATTTGCCCTTTTTGCCTAAAACAAGTAGAAAAATGCCTCTGTTCTGAAATTATTTAGCCATATGCTCATGTTTTAAACTCGATTTTTAGAAAATTGAGTTATAGGCAAAAAAAACTTTAAAATATATAAATATATACTACATGGAACTCGAGTTCCATGAACTTGAGTTCCATTTAAGGAACTCAAGTTCTATGTAGCATTTTGCAAGTAACTCAATTTTCATTAAATCGAGTTTTTCATTGAAACTCAATTTTTTTCAAAACAGGAGCATTTTGCTAGATAGTTTCAAAACATGAGCATGTTACTACTTGTTTTGGGCGAAAGGGATAACTGCCCATTTTCGCCCTAAATTAGGTGGTGGGGAAAACAAGAAATCCGCCCTACAAGATCTACCTTTATACGTGAGTTATGGTTAACTCAACTGATAAAATTTTTTGTCTTTGAAAAAGAGAACAAGGGTTTGAACCTTGTCTACACCAAAAATCAATTGATGTCTTAATATGATAATAAAGACCAATCAATATGAAGCGGATCCCATTGATTAAAATTTTATCCTATCTATAATAAAATAAAAATAAAATCTGCTTTTATGCGTATGTGTCAAGTTTTTACAAAGGCATTTATGCAATCAGCACTAAAATGGCATGTATAGAAAAAAAATGAACATAATCTGAAGACTAAGGTTGAGAACACAAAGTTTTCTAATTTTTTTTCTCACAAATGTTTTTTTTTTTTTTTTTTGAGAAACAAACACACACACCTGTATAAGAGAGAGGGAAAGGAGTTCTAACACAAAGGCACACCACAACTCCACTCAAAAGCTATTATAACTTTTAAGGGAGGGTTCCTACAAATGTTGATGTGTCAAGCCGTGATTAAAACATCATCACTTTTACATGTTTCTCTTGTGATTAAGTGTCATTAGTGCACCTCATTTTATTTTTTTAGCAAGTAACAGTTGTGGTCCGTGTGTATGCATTGAAATTCAATTGAATTTTTTTTGGAGAGATGAAATTCAATTGAAATTGAATGTGAATTTAAGAGGGCGTTTGGATCCGCCGTTTTGTGCGTCTACGTTTTTGTTTTGTTTTTTTTTTTTTTACTCAGCAGCAGATATTGACTTTTCAGCCATGAACAGTGCACAAATTTACTGTTCATGATCCCACAAATTTCACTTTTTAACAACTTTTTCATTAAAAATGGGTCCCACAAAACTATTCACATATTTAAAAATTATTTTGCTACAGTATTTTCAGTTTTCAGTTTTCAATTTCAGCAAAATAAGTTCTATCCAAACAGACCCTAAGTGTGCACCCCCTTCCATTTCCGTACATATTCAGAATTGAACTTCATGCTCTAGCTAGTCACCATCTGTGTCCTATTTCCCTCGGTTAAAAAGAGTGGAAAATGGGCTATGATTAAACACTAAAACCCAAAAGTTAAAACAATGCAGAAAGTGAACCATGATTAAACACGCAATATTATTAAGAAGAACGCGGAAAGTGGATGGGACTGTCAACGAAAGTTACTGCATGTATTGGTGGTCGTACTCGTACATTCCACACTTTTATCACCCTGTTACTTCGTGCGTGGAAAACAGGCTAGGCTTGACTACAACTTTGAATTTTCGTTAAAGGTATTGAGTTTTTCAGGAGAAAATATCTAAGGGCTTTTTAAGAAAGTGCATGAAAATGAGTTTACTTATTCACGAATATTCAAAAGCCATGATTATTTGTCTAATTTTTAATAGTAAATATAATTTATTATCATATTAATATTTTTAAATGATTGTTATCAACAGTTTAAGAACATAATTTTTTTTGAGAAGATTTAAGAACATAAAATTAATTCAAAAATTAAAGCATACTTTACATGACTCTAGTGCGCGCTTATAAGCTATAGTTTCATAAGGCATAGTGAAAATTTAATATGAAAAAAAAAAACACGAGTTTAGACCCCAATTACCACTAATTTACTAATGTATACGCTAGATCTTAGTATCAAACTAATAAATTACATTGTAAAAGAAGGGCTTATCTGTTATACCATTTTAAACTCACATTTTTACATTTTAAACAACATTACATACATTTTCACACACTTTTTTACCCACACATATTTTTAAAAACTACAAAAATCTCATCTTAAACTACTCTATCAAACATCCCCAAATTATAATTAGAGATTGAAATTTTTCTTCATAAGAAAGCTAGAGTTAATTATGTTGAAGCACCAACTTTTGCATCACTAAACAGAAATCATGCTTGTTTTTTTTTTTTTTTTTTTTTTTTTGCTGAATAAATCATGCTTGTTTATTTTGGAAACATTTTGGCGGAGCTATTCAAAGCTCAATCTCAAGCCTCTCTCAAAGGGGTGTCCCATGTGTTAAACATAATGATTCAAATTAATGATATCCTTTCATAGACTACTTAACACTAAGTGTGCGTTTAGCTCCAAATTAAGTCCACTAAAGAAAATGACGTCGTTTCTTAGGCTTCAGAATGGTACCGTATCAGCTTTGAGCCATTGGTTCCAAGTCAAAAAATTGTGTTATTGTTTTCCGTGGTAATTCTCTCATTCCCGTTACATTTATGGACATTCACAAATAAAAATCTTTCATCTTAGTCTTACTATGGCACTTCATGCTCCATTAAGGCACTAACTACAGTAAGTCATGCATATGGTTTTTTCTAATTTAAATACTGGATACTTTATAAGGGGTTGAAAAAAAAATATGTAGTAGACTGCGATTGTTATAGTATAAAATAGAACACTGAGAGAGAAAAAGACAAGAATTTTTTTATACATCCTGATAAGCCAAGCTATGCAATTGCTTGGTGCAGTGGCCTGAACTCTGCTAAGTCTTGTAGCATGTTGGCAAATTCCATGACAAATTAATTGTATTTTTTATCTTTTTATTGAATTTTTTTTTCATTGGGCGTTCAAGTTTATATCAATTAGTGAATTTTCTTGCGTGGAATAAAAGACTAAGGTTTGAATTATAATTATACAAAAAATTAATTGATATATTGGAATGATCATAAATACTATAAATATAAATCTTTATCTTATCTAGATTTTTTATAAAATAAAAATAAATTATAGTTATCACTAAAGCAATTTATGCAGCCCCTTCCATTTCCATATATAAATTGAACTTTATGCTTTAAAGCTGGTCACCAATCTGTGTTCAATTTTTTTTTTTAGGGTAATCTGTGTTCAATTGAGTGAATAAAAATAAATTGAGCCTTATATAATGTTTATATATATTATATACAAAATTTTAAAAATGATATTGTTTTCTTTAAAGGTTTCGCCGCACAAATGGTTATTATATGGTTTAAAATTGTAATAACTTAATCATTTTATGAGTCTAACAAAAACTTATATAAACTGTACCTGAGGCTTATTGAATTATTAAAAATTTTTATTGAGAATTATAAGTGGAATTTTTTACTATGAAAAAAATAGAATAAAACTTATTCAGACATTAAAAAAAAAAAAAAAGTGAATAAATACAACATAGTAAATATACTATAATTTAATGGGTTTCTAACATTAAAATGCTACTTAATATTCACATGAGTGGTATTTTATAATACAAATTGGCCTCAGGTTTTATATATATAAATTATAATGTATGTGTTGTGCTTGTCCATAAGTTTGTATAAATCTACATATGCTTGTGAGTATAAAAAATGAATGTCTAATAGAGTGATAGTTACAAATTTCACCCTTGTGAAATTAAAAGGGCGTTTGGATACGGATTATTCGCGTTGCGTTTCCTTTGCTGCGTTTTTTTTTTTTTTTTTCTGGGCACGCGTTTCAGGATGCAGAGGCTACTGTTTATGCACTGTGCATGAACAGTAGCCGCAATAGTGGATCAAATCAACTGTGAACAGTGCACTATATACTGTTTATAGACCCACAAAATTCACTTTTCAACAACTTTTTTATTAAAAATGAGTCCCACGGTACTATTCACATATTTAAAAATTATTTTGCTATAGTATTTTCAGTTTTCAGTTTTCAATTTCAGCAAAATAAGTTCTATCCAAACGGACCCTAAATCTTAGCTCCGTTACTTGTTCTGGAGTGTCTCATATATGGACAGAAAATGAAATAGTTTGATGAGACAAATTATGCAGACCATTCCTTACAATAGCCTCTAAATTATTGAAAAGCGATATAAAATGGATTTTTTTTCCTGGTCACACTCACATAACAATGTATGTCTCCTATTTCCTCTATTTGAAAACGTGTCAAGTTTTGCTAAAAATGGGTCATGGTCAACACGAAAATCAATAAGAGCACCGAAAGTGCATAGAATTAACCTCGCTCCGTGAAATAATTTTCCCTGGAACTGGAAGTGGGCCAAAGTAGAAGACTACCATCAAGGAGGGTAGAATTTTCCTCCCGAAACTACTACATATGTATTGATGATCAAATTCTACCAAAGCATTTATGCAGTCCACGCTATGATTAATTAGGTCTAAATGGGAGAAAGCAACATCAACATACTTTTAGCAGATAACCACGAAGCTACACCGACTATTGTCCCCATTCCCCAAATTATTTTATTATTATTTTTAAATCCTATGGCCCCTAAAATTTACTATTAGAAAATTTAATATAACCATAGTATACAAACATACATTAAAAAGAATTTAATGACTCCAAAATATGATAGGAGCAGTCTCAACAGAAATCTTTGCTAATGATGGACCGCTATGACAAAATACACTTACAAGCATTCCACAGTAGAAGATGCAAATTAGTATTGCCCTTTGAAAATCTATCTCAGAATTTTTGCATAACTTAAGTCATAAATTTTTGTTGAACAAAAGATTCTAATTTGGGTCCAATATTGCTGCCATCACTTTTTACTCATCAATAAAAGTTTGTCACATAAGATTTTTTATGAAAATGTTGTGGATATAGCGTTGTAAGGTCACAATTTGCACCCAAACCTAGAAGTAAGAATCGGATAGGCCCAAAAAGTCCAATACAATGAAATTTATAGAGAGTGGATTTGAAACCTAGATTCTAGTGATATTAAATAACCAAAATGATGGACTAGATTGCAACGTCATACACATTAGATTGTTTATGTAATAGAGATTGTCCTCGGACTCAAGCCAAGGATGCTGGATCTTATCTTTTACTCTTTCAAAGACAGATTACAATTATGGACATTAATGTGTACAGTGTTTTCTCTCTTTTTCTCCAATCCCCCTTTCTCAATGTCCCCTCCTTCTTTTATATCATACTTCTTCTTTTCCCCATCCTCCACGTATGGACCAAATTGCTAGTTTTAGATACTTGTCCCATCAGCCCATCCCCGAAATCTTTAGATGCAGCTGTAAGGCTGAACCCTGATGCTCAGACATCACTTTCCCATTAATGTGTCCAAAGAAGTAACTGTAGAGCATTCAATGCGGTGGTAACAGCTTTATCTTAGATATTTCATAGCCCTTCTTCTTCTCATGTACATTCACCACGCCTACCCCTACTTATAGGATCTCCTAGAACATCGCTTTTGGACGTCGGACAACCCTTTTCAATCTCGGCTTTAACTAGCTGAGGACACAATCTTCCTCGGACCACCTTCTTGGACAACCTTAATCTGATCTCGTCTCTTTATCCATCAGCAATGCCTCTTGGGCGGATATTCCTACATCCTCGGATCATTCAGTGTCCTCAGATTGGGCCTCTAGTCCAACACACATTCTTGGGCCCATTGACCCCACAAGCGTTATTCTAAAAAAATAATTTTGGTCCCAATCATAATCCTTAACCCCTTAAACAAAAAAAAAAAACAAAAAAAAAGGAGGAAGACTAGACCAAACAACAAAAAGTTAAATAAAAATCCTATTAAAAAAATTCTCTAATAATTCAAATTTGTAACTCATTTAACTCATTAAATACAAACAATCCCTTATTTTATTTTTAATTGAAAAATGTACCAAAATAAATATTGTGGTCATAAGTTGTCCTAGGTGGTGCCGACATTAATGCTCTCTTTGGCTTTATAGTTGCATCAATTTTGCTCTTCTTAGCAACTCAACTTGCAATTATAGCAAATAGCATCTGTGTGTGTGTGTGTGCGCGCGCGCGTGTGTTAATAGAATGAAATTGTAATATACTTCATGTATTTAATTAGGCATTTTTATTTTGTGTAACAATATATTCAAGTTAACCATTTATTATATTTTGTATAATTTACGTTTCTTAGTAACTACCCTAAAATAAATTTTTAGTCACCACTGTACCACCGGAGTTTTAATGGGATTATCATTATGGGCACAACAAATTTGTTACAAAGCCACTGCTAGAACCATTCAACTTCTATCAAGTATCATGTGAAGCGATATGAAGAATCTTTCCACCTTGTAATCGATAGATTAAGGGTCCATTTAGTTGAAGGAGTGGAAAAGTGGGAGAATAGAAAAGATTTTATTTTCTCTCCTATTTGTTTGGTTGGGGGTGAAAAAGTGGAGGGATGAAAAAAATGGGTTTGAATAAATTTACTCATATACCCTTATTAAAGAATGATACCCAATTAAAACAAAAAAAAAAGTGACAAATAACCACACAAAAAAATCCAAATTTATTAAAAAAATAAAAATCATGTAAAAAAAATCACAACTAGTTAAAAAAAAAAAAACTATCATGCCCAGGCCTAAAAAATCAAAAGAAGAAAAAAAATAATAGGAAAAAAAAGAAAGAAAAGGCCACTGCCCCGTAGAAGAAAAAAAGAAGAAGAAGAAAGAAGGCACGCATGCCTAGGCCTGAAAAAAAAAAAAAAAAAAAAAAAAAAAAAAAAAAAAACACATAAGCCAAAGCAACATTACTAAGAAGAAAATAAAAATAAAAGCAACTTGAAGAAGTATATGTATATGTACTGGGCATTTTTGTCAATCAAGAAAAAATTTATCCTCACTCAGTTTTCTCTCCATTTTGGAGATAAAACATTTTGGTGGGCCATAGGAGAAAATACCTGGGCCCCATCATTTATTTTCCTTTCTCCCCACTCAACTAAACACACTCCAAAAAAGTTTTCCCTCCTATTTTCTCTCCAAAGTTTTCCATCCACCTTATTTCACCTCCAAACAAACACACCCTAAGAAAAGAAAATTAATCAAATAATCAAAGCGTGCTCTAGATAATTTCTAGGCATGGTGAAAATCTGTTTATACCAAGATAATGATAGTGTAAAACTTCTTTAGAAAAAAAAAAACAAAAAAAAAAAGTGTCTTTGTACTTGAAGAAGCAACGTTATTGAGAAGAAAAAAAAAATAAAGGCAACTTGAAGAAGTATGTAAAAAAAATAAAAGCAACTTGAAGAAGCATGTATATATGTACTGGGCATTTTTGACAATCAAGAAAAAAAATTTCCTCACTCAGTTTTTTCTCCATTTTGGATAGAAAACATTTTGGTGGGTCAGGAGAGAAAATACATGGGCTCCATCATTTATTTTCTTTCCTCCCACCCAACCAAATACACTCCAAAAAAGTTTTCTCTCCTATTTTCTCTTTAAAGTTTTCCATCCACCTTATTTCATCTCCAAACAAACACACCCTCAGAAAAAAAAATTAATTAAATAATCAAAGTGTGCTCTAGATAATTTCTAGGCATGGTGAAAATTTGTTATACCAAGATAATGATAGTGTAAAACTTCTTTAGAAAAAAAAAATACAAAAAAAAAATTGTCTTTGTACTTGATTTGATTGTCTAATTCCAAGCGCTTTTTCTTCTCCGTCTCTCACGCTGTGCTTCGAATGGCGGGAAGAGGAGGGAAGGGAAAAGAAATGGAGGGAATGGATAGTATTTCTGCTGTTTGGTTGACTGGAGAGAAAAGAAACAAAAGATCTCATATCCTTCCGGGCCCACCTTTTCCAATCCGCCCAAATTGGGCAGAAATGAAGATAAAGGTGGAATGGAGAAATGCAGCTGCATTTTTTTTTTTTTTCAAAATTACAATTTTGCCTATTTGGCCTTTTACTCACTTCTCCAATTAATGAGGGTATTAAAGTAAATAAAACATTTTCTTTTCTTCATTTCTCTGCTTTTGCAAACCAACAAACATTTTCTTTTTTCTTTTCCCTTCCCCTCCCTGCTTTCAAACATATACCAAGGAAACATTTTCTTTATCATTTCTTTTCTCATCCTCCGTTTGCAAATTAACACAGTGTTAGTATCTTTCCTAAATCCTCCAATATACATACCCCACCCCCGATCTGATTAGTGGAAACAGAACTATATAAAGTCACCGCTAAATTACTCGCTAGCCTTGTCTTCTTGTTCTTGGAAGGTGGGAAAAAGAGAAAAAGGGGAAGATGAATGCACTAAAGAAAGTGGGGGAATCAATGACTTGCAAGACTTGCATAAAGCCTTAAAGACTGTGTAAGTCAAGGGTACAGGCACTCAAATAAAGTCAGTAAAAGAAAAAAAGAGATGCAAACATACTGGTAAGAAATTGAAGTAAAAATAGTAAGGAATATAACAGAAGAAAACTTCAAATCTTGAGGGACAAAGAATTGCCTATCTGAAAAACCCACATAAATTAAGTTCATAATTTCCTTTAGCACTTTCATTAAACACGGTGTTTTAGCACTTGTGAGTTACTCAAATATGCATTTATAAGCATGACACCATTAGCTACACAATATTTATGTAATTGGTATATTTTGTGGTGTTTTTATGTGTATAGTTCAAATCCTTTTCTAAGAGTCTGATTGAGAAAATTTTATTTAACTGAAATTAAAAAATTTTTATTGAAAGTACTATAGATAAAGCTAAAAGTTAACTGAAATAGTACAGTAGAATTCGTAAATAGTATCAAAAAATGCAATAGAACCAATGAGTAGTAACAAAAATAAGCTAAATAGTTAAAAAAAAATCTGTCTTTTTCAGCTAATGTCAATCGCAACCTAACTTTTTCTCCCCTTTATCAAAATCAACCTATAATAAAAATATTTAAGCAAATTGGAAAACTTGGAACACAATTGGGTGATTAAAAAAATTAATTAAATTTCTCCTACTTGTGTACAGATTGTACTCCTTTGGTTGACTGTAATTGTGTGACTGGCTATACTAGTCATCAAGTCTACAATTTATGTCTTGGGTTACGTTAGATCAATTGGTAATTCTTTTGTGATTAAATAACAAACTTTAGATTAAAATTTTATTTACACTAAAAATAAAAATCAATTTTTATCTATGTCTGGTGATTAAAAAAAATTATTATTATAAAAATTGATAGTTTGATACTATAAACTTAACTCTTATCATATAAAAAAGGGAAAACAATAATTGTAGTTACCAGTAACACTAAAGCAATTTATGCAGCACATTCCAATCTTATCAAACTATTTGTAATTATTAGTATGGCACTGCCATCCTAATAAATTACCTTGTAATAATTTTATACTTGAGATTGAAGGCTGAGGCTTCACTTTCTAGGAAAACTATCGAATGCATGGGGGTGAATAAACTTTTATCATCCCCCCTTAGCGAATTAAGCCATCGATTATGTTTTAATTTGATATTTAGGATTTTTCTAATTTTTACTAGATTAATAAGCCAACAGGGATCAAAAAGCTTGTTTGCATTTCATTGATTATATTATATGCTTGTTTGGGTCTTTAAGATTTTGGCCTCCACAAAGATTCACTTTTTTGTCAAATCTATTGAATATAGATTTTGTTTTTCATTCTTCTGTTGTTTTTTTTTTCCCCATTTCACATCTATAATCAAAAGTTTGGTTGGTATACAAATTTGAGTGTGAAGCTTTTGTGGCCAGTTTTGGTCCAGAGTAGATGGAAGATAAGGAGGGGAAAAATTAAAAATCTTGCATGATTTTCATATTTAGTTTTTGTGACATGGAGAATTATCATTTCTTTAACCCCATTTTGCGTTTGGTATTCATTTTTTTTTTTTACTATTTAACTTATTTTTGTTACTATTTAATTTATTTTTTGCTACTATTCATTGGTCCTATTACACTTTTTGGTATCATTCATGAGTCAAATTGTACTATTTTAGTTACCTTTTAACTCTATTTACAGTACTTTTAGCAAAAAAAATTTCAATTTCAGCTAAATAAGTTGTTCCCAAACGGACGCTAAATTAATTGAAAATTCAAAGCATACTTTACAAGATTCTAGTGTGCGCTTATAAGCTATAGCTTTACAAGGCATGCATAGTGAAAAATTATTACGAAAAAACACTAGTTTAGACCCCAATTACCACTAATTACCAATTACCTCTCAAAGGATAAAAGAAATGTTGTAAAGGACAAAAGGAATTGGGAAGAAGGGACTCAATATCGTACCCGAGGTCATTTAAGTTTGGTAGAAAGCGAAATATTTCGGTACTAATTAATACTGATGTATCATTTCGGAATTATTACTAATTTTATATAATAAAGCAAAGCACGCATTATGCTATTGAATTATAAAGTTCTTAACTTTTACAAGGAAACATTTTTTTTTTAAATGGCTAATTATCATGATTGCTTACTCTAGCTTAACCAAAATCGCTGAATTCCACTCACAATTTTTAATGAGACAAAAATTTCCCTCTCTTTCATATTGTATCTCCCACCAATTTCTCACTTTTTCAATATTTTTCATTTCACTTTGCATCACTACTTTACAAACATAAAAAATTAAAAAATAAAGGGAAATGTTAACAAATTCTCTAAGGGTATTGGTTAATGAATCATTTTAGAAACAAATATATATATATATATATATATATATATATATATATTTTTTGACATCTTTTTCTATTTCTCATAAAAGTAGTGTCAAACTTTTCTTAAAATAGTTTGTTAACAATTGCCCTAAGAATATCCCTTACATGACCTAAAAATAAAACAACAGAAAATACTTGGGAAGTATTTAGGAGAGACTAATCATTATAGTTACTAAATTATTCTAAATTATTCAGCAACACATGCAATACACGAGAAATATAACATAATATATATTTTAAAAATTTGATAATTATGGTAGTTATTAATAGACATTTATTATGATTATGTTTGTACGTGCTTGGAACTTTATATTTTTGCATGAGGCATTTATTATAATTGTGTTTGCATAAAGAATTTATATTCTACTATCTAAAGAAAGCATGAAGTACCAAGATTATAATGGAATATTTAAATAAAAAATAGAAATTAAATTCAATTAAAAAATATATAATAATAATAATAATAATAATAATAATGACTTGTAAATTGTGAGGTCTTATAAGTTTATGTGGCATAATAATATTATAAAGTTAAGCAAAAGTCAAACAACTTCCATGTATATATTTTGTAGATAGATTATAGATAATGTACAATTATTACAAAATTATAGTTTTTTTTAATATCCAAATTTTATTATATAATATATACTTTTAGTTAAATTTTTTCATTTTTATAAACTTAGTTCAGTTCTCATAGATCCTTATACATGATTATACAAGACTCTATTTTTTTCCCTAGACCCATTTAAATATTTCTTTTTATTAATTTTCTCTTTTTAGTTTATTTATTCTTTAATGAGTAGGATAATTAATTTCATTCTAAGATTAAGAAAAAGTTGGTAACACCACCAGTTCATCACAATTAGAAAGAACAGTACATCACTCTCAAACATTTTTTTTTCCTTTATAGCATTGATGGGAACTTTTTTTTTTAATGTAATCGGTAGAAAGAGTTTATAAGCGGTATGAAAATGTACCTAATATATTAATTAGGTGAAAATACCATTTTAGCCACTAAAGTTTGGGGTTATTGTCAATTTTGTTCCCTACATTTTATTATTATCAATTGATTGTTGTTATTTTCAATTTTAAATCAATTTTTCTTAATGAGTTAATGGTATAGATTAATTTGCAACAAATTGAAAATAATATAAACTAAACTGGCAGTAAATATATAAATAAATAAATATATATATATATATATATTTACTCGTTGGCCCGCGTGCACGAAAGTCCCTAATTTTAATGCTAAGCCACGTTCACACCGCAGTCTGCAGGTTGCTGTGCTGCGTTCTAAGCCAAGTGCAAGCCTTTCGATATCTTTTTTTTTTTTTTTTCTAAAAAAAATAACACTAATTTAAAAAATCTGAAAAAACGATAAAATATAGCAATATTTTCACAATTCTATTTACTTTTAGTTGTGGTTAATCCTAACCTAATAAAAGATTTGTAACTTTTGTGGTAATTTATTATATCCTAATTCATTTGTAATTTTTATTTTTTAATTTTCCTTGCATGGACACGTATTCCACTTTACCTTTTATTTTTATTTTTATTTTTATTTTTTTTACTTTTCTCTTTTTTCTCAACCACACGTTTCCTTTCACCCTTATCTTCTTCCACCTTTATATTCCCCCATCCTTATCTTCTTCCTCTGCTTCTCATTTTTCTCTAATAGAGCTAGCTAGACGATCCTTGCAATAGGGCATTCTACTTACAGAAAGTAAGATCTCATAAAGCTCTGATAACTCTCTTTCCAGGTTTCCATTTTCTTTGTTCTGCAACTTTCTTTGTAACTTTTCCACAAAAAAGCTAGTTACTAAGTTTCCAATGGCTTCCACTAGCTCTAAAACACCTTCCTCATCATCATCATCATCTCCTTCTTCAATTCCTGGTTCAAACTATGATGTTTTTCTCAGTTTTCGGGGTGAGGACACCCGCCATAGCTTTACAGACCATTTATACGAGGCATTTAGATTGAGAGGCATTGACGTCTTTAGAGACAGTGAAAAACTCCAACTAGGACAAGTCATTGCTTCTGAGCTCATACAAGCAGTAGAAGAATCCCAGTTTGCAATCATTGTTTTCTCAGAAAAATACGCTGATTCCAGGTGGTGCTTGGATGAACTTGCTGAAATTGTTGAATGCAAAAAAAATAAGCAACTTAAAGTGGTGCCCGTCTTTTACCACGTAGATCCCTCCGATGTACGGAACCAGACTGGGCCGTTTGAAAAAGCCTTTAATGAACATCAGAAAAATGACAGAATCAACGGAGAGAAGATCCAGAAATGGAAGGTCGCTATGAGAGAAGTGGGGAAATTATCCGGCAAGCATTTACTGCCACATCAAAGGTAAGATCGTGTATTTTTTTAGTAGCATTTTTTACACTGTTACACACGTATAAAGCATGTGCATCTTCTATAAAAAGTTATTTCTAATTTAGTATAAAAATCTATTTTTTTTTATCTTATTTTTTAAAATACTCTGCATCAAATTATCTATTTCACAAACTATTTCACATTAATTTTTCTTGATTTTTTTTAAAAAAATTTCTCTTTCTTTCGTATTCAAAAACTAACATTCCCTCTCCTTTCATTTCCAAGATAGGTAAAGAAAAAAAAAAAAAAAAAGTAAAAAAGTAAATACAAAATAAATAATGTCAATATAAATTTACAAGATATCTATAATATTTATGTACTTTTACACTACTTGACTTTACATTATCTGACATATGTTTTGTTTATTTCGGTAATGATAATTTTTAAAAATAAGTCATTTTTTAAAAAGTATTTTTTATAATATTATCTCATTTTTCTATATTGGTAAATGGGCTAAAAAAAATTTCTTCACTTCTTTTATTTTTGTTCGTTAGAGGTGTTTTCCAAAAAAATTAGTGAAGGACCATCTTTAAAAATAAGCTATAATTTTTTTGTTGACCAAATATAATTTTCAATTAACATATATTTTCTGATGTTACAAAATATTGAAGAACAACAAAAACTATATTTATACAAGATTTTTCATCGAAAACAAACAAAGTAGCAAACGAATTTCGTGCTTGATTAATTAAAATGTAATGCTTTTTTTTTTTATTTATAATTCTACAAGCAACTATAACTGTGACCCTAAGTCATTTCAACCAAAATCGTACTCTTTCAAGCGTGTGTAAATGTGTATTCGAACTTCTTTTTTTTTTACTTTATTTGCAATTTGTGTCTCTTGTACCACCCAGTCAATAAAGCTATCTCATTTAGAAAACTTTTTTTTAAAAAAAAAATTTGAAATGGTAGAAAACTTTAAACATAAAGAATGAAAAAAAGATATAATAAAAGTAAAACTAGGTGAACACAAAGATATAAATATATATATATATATATATATATATATATATATATATATTTATATATATATATATATATATATATAAGAATAAAAAAATATATATAATAAAAGTAAGACTAGGTGAATACTCTATGTTTACATGGAATTTTAGCATTTGGCCCAACTTCATCTCGGCCCCCTAGTATGATCCTGAGCCCGAACATAAAATAAAGACAAAGTTTAGTTACAAAACCAGTTGTAATTTATGGCTACAAACTGCTCTAATAAATTAACATACGTAAAAAATGACATGTACATCGCACATAATTACTTAAGTAAATTTATCCCAACTAACCCTAGGTAATTATAACACCTATAGAAAACATAAAAACATAAAAAGGACAAAATGTATAATCTCTCTCTCTCTATTTCTTTCATCGAAAAAACCCAGCTCCCAAAACCAGAGACCCAAACCCTCCTGTCTCTACCATCAGCCAGCCAACCCATACCCTCTATTTCCACCGCCGGCCAACTTCAAATCAGTTTGAGATCCTTTCGCTTTTGTAGACACCTTAGAATAAATAATAGAATCTTTCTTTGGCCTTGTCTGTGTAAGTGATGAGAAATTGAAGATTTGTCAAAGTTCTTTTTTGTTTTTCTTTCCTGAACCTTAATAGTGGAGAACTAAGGACTCTGATGCGTAGTTGACAAAAGTGAATTTTTTATGATGTAGTTTTGGAATAGCACAGATCCTCACGTCTACATGAGTTGGATTTGTAGTTACTGAACATAGAGTTCGGATTAAGGTACTTAGGTGAAGTATGTGATTAGAATATACTGCAGGTTATCTCACCTCTAGGATAATGTTCTTGTTCTTCATGATCATGAAACTTAAGTGGTTGAAATTGGACTCACATTGCCATTGGAATTCATGAAGGGTTAATGTGATTGACGACTTGTGAATGCATAAACTGCCATCCTCTATTTGATCTCAGTTCTAATTGCAATTTTGGATTTGGATTAGGAAGAATTTTCTAGTGAAAGTCCCATCTTGTCATTGTAATTTTTATTAACAACTTTATTGTGTTGGCCGGTGGTGGAGACAGAGGGTTTGGGTTGGCCGACCAACAAAGGAGACACGAGGGTTTGGGTCTCTAGTTTTGGGAGTTAGGTTTCTTCGATGAGAGAGAGAGAAAGAGAGAGAGAGAGATTATATGTTTTGTCCTTTTAGGTTTTTAGTTTTTTTTTTTTAATAGGTAATGTGGTTAATTAGGGTTAGTTGGATTAAGTTTATTTAAGTAATCATGTGTAATACATATGCCATTTTTTACCCATGTCAGTTTATTAGAGTAGTTTGTAGCCTTAGGCTACAATTGGTTTTGTAGCTAAATTTTGTCCAAATAAAAATTAGTCCAACAAACAACAAAATTAAACCCAAACAACAACAAAAATATAGATCTCTAGCCCATTTTTAGCCTTGCAAAAACATGAATTTTTGTTGGTTTCATATTTTAAAAAGTAAATGACAAAATTTGAAGTACAGAATATGATGAGCTTTTTTTTTTTTTTTTTTTTTTGAGAAAAGAATATGATGAGCTTAAAGTCTTAAACTTGTCAAATTAAAAAGATACCCCAAAAAAAATCTTAAATGGTGGGATGTGAGAGGGAAAAAAGGTTGAAGAAAAAATTGTTATCTTTTGGAATCGATCCATACTTAATTACATTTAAAAAATAGTGAAGGAGTTATTGAAATTAAATATATATATATATATATAATTAGGCAAACTAAAATTTTAACAAAAAAAGTGCTTCAAATCAATTAAAATTTAGCAAATTGCAGTTCGATCGGTTAAAGGTCTCTCTCGATCGGTCGAGCTCTTCAGTTGTTAAATTCATTTTTCTGCAGCTTGTACGTCCTTGAATCTTGACTTATATCAACTTGAGCAATGTCTAAACCACTTCAAAGACACTAAGATCTTATTCTAGACTAGTTTTTGTTCTTGGTTTTCCAACATACAACATATTTAGAACCTAAACATTTAAGACTAAATATTTAGAACCTAACAATCCTAATTCAAGATAAATTCATGAAGAAGTAAAATTTCTTTAGGATCTAACCATGAAAAAAGTTATTTAAAGCAAGTATAACATAAATCAAATTTCTACAATAATACAACAAATAAAAAAGTCCTATAGATCTTAACATAAATAAAAGCTATGTATAAATTTCTCACATTATATAAATAGCAAAGAATAAACTCAACATCACAAATAAGACATTTAAGTTGTCATGTCCTGTGTATTGTCCAAGCAGGAAGGATCACACTTATATGGGTTCATCTATGAATATGGAGATTTATCAAGTATGACTCTTTTTCTTTTTTTTTTTTCTTTTTTTTGAGAAGAAGACAAATGAACTTCATTAATCAAACAAGGCTAAATTGCCTAAAGTACATGAGTAATGTCTTGTGGCACATCTTCCATCTAGAGCAGGAAAGTAGGATTTACATGTTAGATTTATAGAAACCTCAAGAGGAATGAGTGTTATTTAATATAAATGTTGTTGGGACGAGTGTCATCTCAATAAATCTCAAGGAATGTTGGTTTAATTAACCCTAATTTTAAGGATTATAATATATGATTTGATGTGATTTTGACATGAGCTTTAATAATAGTTAATTTTAATGTGAATGTTTTGGAGACAATAACTAAATGACCGATTGTTATATAATTCTAAAACTCTTATATATTGTACCAAATATATTGTAATTTTGCATGGAATAATATTTTTAGGCAGGCATAAGTCACAATTTATGTTATTTGTAGTTAACAGTAACTTATTAAGGGCGACAATTGAAACAATTAAAACAGTTAATGATTTGATGTACAAGACAAATAAACAAGACTAATGGTCAACAAGGCTATTTAGTCGGCTCTTTTATTTCTTATATTTTATTATAATGATTTTTTTGATAGATTTAGTAGACTTATTAAGGAAAATGCTAAGAACACAAAAAATTTCACAACTTGTCACATGACAAGCTGTGAATGGTGGAGGTCAAATGGTGGGTCCACACCTTCACCACTCATAATTCGCCACATAACAAATTGTAGCAAAAATTGTAAAAAAAAAATTTGTCCCTAACATTGCTACACTTATTAATGACCATTGCTATCGTAAGCAATGGGTTGGATGATGACATTGAATTTCGTCATTTCTAAATATTCTGCTGCTCGTTTTCCCTCCGGTTCATAGATTTTCTTCTTCTTGCTTACTCCCTGTAAATTAGCTCTAGTTTGGAAGGCCAAGATCATTTCATATGAAATTACACATAAAGAGGTATAAAACATGTTAAAGATTGAAGATGTAAAATCTAGGAAATTTCAACGACAATTATTTATGAAAATTAAGAAAGGAATCAAGGAACAGTTCATAATTGTATTGCTAAAAATGAACGATGGTAAGTTGATAACCCAATATCTATATGGGTAGTTTAACTTATATGGGTAGCTCTTTGGATTTTGGCTCGAAGCGTTAAATTACATTATTATAAAAAACAATATAAAAAAGAAGCATTCGATTCCATCTATTCGTTCCAAATTCAGTTTTAACAAACTAAACTTAATGCCATATATCTACTAAATTAATATTATGGATATATCCTGCACTGGTAGATTCAGATTCACAGCTTATTATTCTCTCTTTTATGTAGGTCTGAGGCGAAATGTATCAAAGTCATTGTGAAAGAGATATTAAATAAATTGAGTAATACATTCTCAACCGATACTGTTGGACTAATAGGAATAAAAACCCGAGTTGAGAAATTGAAGTCACACTTAGCTATGGAATCAAATGATGTTCGCATTATAGGAATTTTGGGAACAGGAGGAATGGGTAAGACAACTCTTGCTAGAGTTGTTTATGGTATGATTTCCAATAAATTTGAAGCTTGTAGTTTTATCGCTAATATTAGGGAAGAATCTAAAAAATGTGGTTTACATAAGATACAACAAATACTTTTGAGGGAACTTTTAAATGATGGAGATTTGAAGGTACACAATGTTCATAATGGAGTTCTCATGATAAAACATAGATTACGTAATAAAAAGATTCTTCTTGTTCTTGATGATGTAACTGAATTAGACCAATTGAAGAAGTTAGTTGGGGAGAATTGTTGGTTTGGTTCAAGTAGTAGAGTTATGATAACAACAAGAGATAAGCATTTGTTGGTGTCGCATGAAGTAAAAGAAATATATGAGGCTGAAGTCTTGAATCATGAGGAAGCTCTTCAACTTTTTAGTTTGAAAGCTTTGAAAATGGACCATCCACCTGAAGATTATGGAAAGCTATCTCAAGCTTTTGTAAATTATTCTAAGGGTCTTCCTTTGGCCCTTGAAGTTTTGGGTTCTTTCTTGTTCGGAAAAAACATTGATGAATGGCAAAATGGATTGGATAGGCTCAATGTATTTCCTGAAAGAAGAATTCTCGATGTGCTTCAAATAAGTTTTGATGGACTACAACCAATAGAACAGGAAATTTTCTTAAATATTGCATGTTTTTTTAATCACGTGCATCAAGATATTGTCATAAAAATACTAGACTATCTTGGGCTTTATCCTAAGATTGGATTAAGGGTTCTTATTGATAAATCTCTAGTAAAATTGCAAGAAAATCAATTGTGGATGCATGATTTACTACAAGAAATGGGCCGAGATATAGTTCATCAAGAGTGTCCTAAAGACCCTGGGAAACGTAGTAGATTGTGGTTGTTTGAGGATATTGACAATGTGTTGACAATAAATACGGTAAGGGATTATTGAAAGAAACTAAGCATATATCTTATTTTATTATTCAACATATATTTTTTTTTAGAAAGAATGATATGGAGTTTAAATTATATTAGTCTAGTAATAATATAATACATTTTATACTAATCCCTCTTATTCTTATTAATAGGTAACAAAGGAAATTCAAGGCATAGTACTAGAGTTGAATGAACCAAAAAAGGTATATTGGAATCCTAAAGCCTTTTCAAAGATGCAAGATTTAAAATTGCTTAAAATTTGTGGTGTTCAACTTATGCATGATCTCAAACATCTTCCTAATAGCTTAAGAGTTCTTGATTGGAGAGGGTACCCTTCAAAATCGTTGACATCAAATTTCCAATCAAAGGTAATTTAGGTACCCTTATACTATTTTTTTATATATAATAAGTTTGTTTGTAGAAGCTAATTGTTTCTCTTTTTCTTTTTTCTTTTTTCTTTTTTGGCTTTTAACAGAGTTTTGAGAATTTGAAATCCATTAAGCTGAGTGAATCTCCAAAACTTATTGAAGCCCCAGGCATCATTGAAGTCCCAAATCTTAAGAGTATGGTTCTTAAAGATTGTATAAATTTACGTAGGATTCACCCATCAATTGGAATTCATAAAAAGATTACTATTCTTAATTTAAATGGGTGTAAGAACCTCACAAGTCTTCCAAGGAAGTTTGAAATGGAGTGTCTTACGGAACTCAATCTTTGTCGGTGCTCTAAAATAAAAAAAATTCCAGAATTCAGCAAAAACATGAAACATGTACAGAGCCTTTATTTAGGAGATACTGCAATTACAACACTGCCTACGTCGATTGAGCATTTGACTGACCTTGATTGGTTGGATTTACGTAATTGCAAAAATCTTATGCATTTACCTGATACCATTTTTAATTTAAAGTTGATTAGAAGAGTCGATCTTGATGGATGCTCAAAACTAGATAGACTGCCAGAGAACCTAGGGAATGCCAGAAGTCTAAGGTCGTTGGCTTTGGGCAACACTACTATAAGAAAGGTCCCTTCTTCCATTGGTCTCTTAAAAAATCTTGATTCGCTATCTTTTTTTCAATGCAAGGGGTTATCATCTAATAAATTGTGGTATGAGCTCCTCCCGTTTTATTCAATGCCAACTAGTCCTCGTCCCATGGACTTGCTATTCTCTTCTCTATCAGGTGCGTCTTCTTTGACCCATTTGTGCTTATATGATTGCAATCTCAAGGCAATCTCCAATGATATTGGTTCCTTATTCTCTTTAGAACGGTTAGATCTAAGTGGAAATGATTTTGTTTGCCTTCCGGAAAGCATCATTCGACTTTCGAAATTAACATGGATGAACTTGAATAAGTGCACAAGTCTTCGATCATTGCCAAAGCTTCCATTGAATATTGAATGGGTTGAGGCAGAAGGTTGTATCTCACTGGAAATGTTAGCAGATCCAATAAAACCAAGCGATTCATTGGAACCATCTCTTGGTCTTCATAATTGCTTTCAATTGGCTGACAATCAAAGCTACATAGACAGGTTTATCTCAGGGATAAAAAAATCTCTCAAGCTCTCTCCCTCTCTCCCTCTCTTATTCCTAGAAAAGGAATATAACATTGTTATTCCTGGAAGTAAAATTCCTGAGTGGTTTAGCATAAGGAATGAAGTGAAAATAAAACTACCTTCTCATTTGTGTAAGGAAGTGGGAATTGCTATTTGCGTTTTGTTTTGTACGCATGATAATCCATACCCCTCTCTTAGCTATTGGTTGATAGCCAATGGAAAAAGAATTTATATTTGTAACTCTACCTCAATTGGTAAGGCTTCGTCAGATCAGCTTTGGCTAGTCTATCTGACTCCTCAATACTTCAACATGGAATTTAATAAATTATTGTGGGAAGATGACGTGAATGGATTCAGTCAGATTAGAATCAAAATTGAAGACGATATTTTAAGGTTGAAGGTAAAAAAATGGGGGTTCCGAATGATATACAAGAAAGACATAGAAGATCTTGACCGAACAATGGTCCAGTATAGCAACAACGACATCACTCTTTATGATGGCATGGATGTTCTCCATCATAATTTCGGCAATTCGTCAGTGGCAGTGGAATGTCACGAAGTCAAGCGCAGTCATGATGATTACAATGGGGTTGGACCCAGTGGAGAAGGAAGCTCTAATGACATAACAAACCCAAAAAGGATTAAAAGGCACACAGAAGCCCATGGTAAATCAGATTGTGAGGAGTCAAGTGAGTACAAGGAATGTGATGAGGAGTTAAGCGATTGGGACGAATCTAATGACAGTAACCCCGACGCTTAATCAACTTTTCAGTAAGTCATCGTCTTTCCTCTATTGGTTTCTGCATTTTCTTTTTCTTTTTCTTTTTCTTTTAGTGTACATTTATTAATGGATTGCCCACCACATGTTTGACTAGAGTTGTCAATGAGAGCAATTTGAAACAAAGAATGGCAATACTCCTAGCTAATTTGATATGCTTATAAAAAAACAGAGTCTTATGAAATAAACAATGATTAGGGTCATCTTGGTTTAGTGATTGTGTTGCTTGTGCTGGTTGCCCCCTTGATGTTGGATTATTGGACTATTTCATGAGGTGAATCTGTCACATGGCCAAGAGACAAAAAGATAAGTGCAGTCCGTTGAATGCTTTGTAATTTCTCTCGTCATTGATTTAAAATTTTTCAAGGTGCAAAAACATTATATGCATGCCACTGCAAACATTAAAATCAAAATTAATTTTTATATCGATACATATTATATATGTGAAGTCATGCATATATCGCAGTCAGAATGATTAGTCTAGCTAGGGGTAGTATCTAGCTTCCTCCTTAGTTGAAAGTTCTCTTAAGTTGTGTACTAACCTTCAACCAAAGAAAATGCTTTTTTTTTTTTCTTTTTTCTTTTTCTGTTTAAGAGAATAGCTGAGTTTTCTGTTCTTGTTCCTTTTAGTTTAGTTTTGCTCTGAAAATTCTTATTATGAACATTAACTCTGAATAAAATTATTGACTGAAATTTGTACTTACCCATTTCAAATCATGACCAGGGCAAAACTGTTCATGCTTATTTCACAGGATAAAACAAACCAGAAGACTTATCTCCATAGGTAACCTAAGCGTACAACAAACTTAGCCATAAATTACTAACCCAATTCTCTGGTGCATAGTCAATCAGGCAAGCAACTGTGCAGAAAAGGTTGAAAAATAGAGAAGGCATCCTACTTGGATTAGTATGCCCTGCTCTAGATGTATTGTTGTTTTGATGCCTTACATCCACAATTTAAGTTGTCATATTTTTTGGCTTGGTTTTGTCTTTTTAGTCTGATGTATTGTGTTTTGTAGTGGAAAGATCCTATAGTTTTATTTTGATGTGTTTGTCCAGAATTTAAGTTTAGTCATGTATGTGTGTGTCAATGTTTTTCAATAATACAAAAAATATTATTTTGCTAGGTTATAAAAACCATACTTTAGGAATCCCTCAATTAATTCAAAATAAGCTACTACTATTAATAGGTATTTAAACTTATCTTTACACTTTGGCTTGAAAACAGGACCTGAGTAGAGAGCTATACTCTCCCGAAGTGGCTGCTCAAATTTTAGCTATCCCTAGCTCAAACTGTGGAGTTACTGATAAGCTGCTATGGCCTCATACAACACAACTTAGTGAGTGAAACCAAGTGTCTTATGCAAGGAGGGAGACAACTTGGATCGTTTATTCCTGAAGCACAGTCTTGCTTGGGCTGTATAACCTCAACACAGTGATGTTTGAGGGTGCAAAAAAGTGTACTTATCATGCTAATGCTCAGTAAAGCTTTGTTTTGTAGGTATGCACAAGCCTATGATGCACAACATGTTGATTAGAGTAACTACTGGAGAGTCCCAAAGCGAGTGTGTCCAGTCGTGGAGGGATGGCAAGTGTTGCTGACAATTGAGGGGCACTGGCAGAGCAAATGCAAATGGGGTTGTTTTGCCTATGTAGCTAAATAATGGGCTGGCAGATAATTTCTCAAGCTGTTCCAGTAATGCTGTATGCAAACGAGTGGAAGCTTACTGTTTGAGAAGCATATTTTCCCGGCTTGTTTTGGTTAGTGGAAAATTGGAGAACCTGTGGAATAGAAGAAGGTTCCTTGGGAACTTGCTGTGCTGACTGAAGAACACGAGTGCAAGGAAGTTAGAGAACACGAGTGGTGTACATTTGCTGTGCACGGGAGTCACCAATGAGGCTAGAGCCCTGGTTAGTGGTTACTCTTGCTTCTAACTCTTTTATGAACATTTTTTGGGCTTGTAACTCTATTACTAGAGAGTTAAATTTAGCAGTCTGGATAATATATAGCCAATTTGTTTCAATAGTGGTACTTTAGAGTTACTTTCAGCAAAACTGTTCATGTTTAGTAGATATTCATCACATGTTAATAGACAGTCAAAATTGCCAATGAGCTGGTTAGCTCAATGGTATTTTCTATCCTCCAAATTATATACCAAGTAATCACAAGGCTCAAAGGTAATTTAGGCACCTGACACAATTTTTTTTTTTTTTTTTTTTTTAAACTATAAGGTTTTGTTGAATCTTTCTTTTTCTTTTTTTTTTGGTTATTTCAGAGGTTAAAATCCATCCGATTAAGCAAGCCTCTAAAACTTACTGAAACCCGTCTTCACCGAAGTCCTAGTCCTTGAGAAATTGGTTCTTGAAGATTGTTTAAATTTATCCAAGTTGCACCCATCAACTGGAGTTCATAACAACCTAACTCTTCTTAGTCTGAAAGGTTGTAAAAATTAAAAACTCTTTGAAACAAGTTTGAAATGAAGTCTCTTGAAACCCTTATTCTTTTTGGATGCTCAAAAATTTTAATAAAAAAAATTTCCAGAATTTGGGAAAAACATGCAATGTGTATTGAAAGTTTAATTGGATGGAATTGCTATTACAAAACTACCGACATCAATTGGGCATTTGAACGGCCTCGCTTTTTTGAATGTAAGAGATTGCAATAGTCTTACATGTCTATCGAGAACACTCTTTAATTTAAAGTTGCTTGAAGACGTAAATATTTCTGGATGCTCAAAACTTTGTTTGGTTTTATTTTAAATTCTAAAAAGTATTTGCGAGCTGCGGCTTAGCTTTGCTATTGGCACTTATTCCAACAACAACATCATTGAAGATTGTTGAACTTCTTGTCTTTTTTCTTAGTCAACTTTTTCTCTATATTACCTGTAAGTCATTGCTTTTTCTTCTCAATCAAAGCTTTTCATGGGTTGCTCTGCATTATCTTTTCTTTTCCCCTTCCTTTGGACACATGTACTTAACTAATATTAACTTAAAAATATAATTTTACTATCTGTGTATTAGCTTCATTTTGATCACTTATTCCTACTCTCATCTGTTCTGTTTCCTTGATCAAATAACACAAATTTGTGCACCTAGCTAATTAATGCATATTATTAAATCTTATGGATTGGTATAATTGATAAAAAAAAAAAATCACCTCCCTTCTTGAAGCTACTCATTTAATCCACAAAAAAAAAAAAAAAAAAAAAAAAACATAGTTTTACAAAATAAAAAATGATTAGAGTAATTTTGGTTCACTGATTGTGTTAGTTGTTTGGGTTGGTTGCCCCCTTGATGTAGGATTATTGGACTTGTTCATGAGGAGAAACTGTCACATGGCCAAGAGACAAGAAGGCAAGTTCAACCCATTTTATGCTTCTGATTTTTGCTAGCCATAATAGATTGCAAGGTAAAATCTGCACTCTTGTTGCCTATATAGTTTATCGTTTTAAAAATTTTCTAAGTGCAAAAACAATATATGCATGCCATTGCAAACATTATAATCTGAGTTAATCATTATGTCATTTCTTATCGTATATGTGAGCTCATGTATAGATCGCAATTAAAATGATTCTAGCTAGATGTAGCATCTAGCTTTCTCATTGAAGATTATCTATAGCTATGTACCCACCTTTAACCAAAAAAGTGCTTTTTCCTGTTTAAGAGAATGACTGATTTTTCTATTCTTGTTTTGCTTTGATATTTTTCTTATTTTAATGTAGGATAACAATTAAAGATGTTATAAAAATGATTTTGTATTACATGTTTGAGGACATTGGTAATGTAACTCTCATATGTTTAAAATTTCAAACATTCAGAGTTTGATCATAATTTACATTTTATGAGGAAATAATGTAGATATGCAAAATTTCCTCATTGACCAAATCATTCAACTGAGTTCCTGATATATCCAAGTATCATCAACATTGTTCATAATTGAGTGATCTGCACCAGCATAAGTTATGTTTTTCATAATTTTCTTAAGCTATCATCATTTGGAACCTAAGCTTGTGCCTATATGTAAATAAATGTGTAATAACTAACTAAATATTAATCTCTCATAGGAGACCATCTTCAAAGCTAAAAGCAATTAATTTAATTTATCTTCACCAAATAAATGTTATGAATGACTATAAATTGTTCAATTGTTAGACATGCTGTGATGGATCAGTGATTTATCATAATTGAATATTGAAATGTAAGCAGTACTAAATGGCCTTAAGCCATGTGCTGCTTTTATTCTGCAATGTAAGGAAATCATCATTCTTGTCATTGTACCATGTAATGCTTGTGTAGAAGCATTGGTGAGACCTAAATAATATTTCAATCCCATTTAAAAGTAACGACTTTTTCCTCTGTGTTTTGTTACTAGGAGATACATACATACATACATACATACATCCCCGTCGAGTTTAAAAGAAAATAAGTGCTATGACATGAATTTAACAGTTTAAAACTCTTTTTAATATGAAACAGCTCTTAATTTTTTAACTGCACAAAACTTTTGTGCTTTTGCCTCTTGATGTACTTGAAATTTTTTCTACCTTTCTAAAACCTTCACTCTGAAACAAATTATTGACTGAATGTTGTCCTGCCCATTTCAGATCATGATCAGGCAGAGCAGAAACAAACCAAAAGGCCTATCTCAAAATCGTAACTTAATTAGCTTACACCCTGTCAAAGAGACTCGACTAGAATTAGAATTAAAGGACAGCAGTAGACAGTAGAGAAACCCAACCATACAACAAACTTGATTATATATCACTAACCATATCATCTGAGCCATATTTGTCCTTACAGTAATCAGACTCAAGCAAGCAAGCAACTCTGTAGACAAGGTTGAAAATTGGAGAAGGTAGCCTACTTAGATTGGTAAGCACTCCTGTTCTAGTTGCTATCGTTGTTGTACTACATCTAGAATTTAACTTTTCTCACTTTCTTCCCATGGGGTTTGTTATTTTAGCCAAATGTATTATATTTTATACTGGAAAAAGATGCTACACTTTGATAATCAATGTCATTAATTTTTGAGAATTTTATATTTTTTTTAGGGAAGTCAAAAAAATCTACATCTATTAATAGGTATTTAAAGTTATCTTTACACTTTGACTTGGAAACAGGACCTGGTTAGGCAACAATACTCTCCTGAAGTAGTGAAGTGACTGCTCAAATTTTAGCCACCCCTATCTCAAGCTGAGGAGCTACTAATAAGCAAATATGGCCTCGATGTAACACGTGGTCGATATCAAAATTAGGCTACCATTGAAAGTAGGGGGAACTCAGGTAATGGATTCTCATTGGAGGGTCACAGCTCTTAGATGGAGACATCTGTGGGAATTGAAGCTTCCTTTGAAGTTAATAATTATTATGTGGAAGTTCGGCATGAGGACTTACTTATTAAAAATTTAAAACAGAATAGTGAAATGAAACATAGTGAGTGATAATAATTATGTGAGGAAGAGGAAAACTTGGTTAATTTATTCCAGAAGTGCAATCTTGCTTGGGCTGTATTGTTTGGACAGATTTGATCCTTAGAACTGAGTTCATTTCTCCTTGCTCTTTGAAGCAGTGGTTGGCTCAGTGGATGGAGGATCTTAATTTTCAAAAACAGGAATATATTATGTTCTCTAGATTGATGTTTAAGGGTGCAAAATAGCTTCTAAAGAAGTGCTAATGCATTGTTTTGCAGGTCTGCACAATTCTCTAATGCACAACAAGCGGATCAGAGTAACTGCAGGAAAGTACCAAGGCGAGTGTGTTAAGTTGTGGAGGGTTGTATGTGTTGCTGAAAATTTAGGGACACTAGCAAAGATAGTGTGAACGGGGTGGTTTTGGCTTTGTAGCAAATCAATTGCTGGCAGGCTGTTGCAGTTCTTCCATATGCAACCAAATGGCATGCAGCTAGATGCCCCTTTGTTCGGAAAGCATTAACTAAGGCTATATGGCTTGGTTTTTGTAGACTTGTTTCCATAATTTCTAAGAGTGGAGGACCTCTTTTTGAAAAGAAGGTTTCCTTTGCAACTTGCTGTGCTGATTGAAGACCACCAGTGCATGGATGTTGGAGAATGGTAGTGGTTGTATATTTTGTAGATAAGAGAGTTGCTACGGATGTTGGGGCCTTGCTTCAAATTCTTTTGAACATTTTTGGACTCTCCTACCAGCCAACGCTTCAGACATTATTGTATTAATAAACCATACCCAAAAAGAAAAAAGAAGACGAAAAGAAAGTAGTTAAATTAACACCTTTTCTGGACTAATTGAAGCTATGGCATGCAACTACATGCAATCATTAACATTGTAAGACATCATATAAGAGATTCATGTCCTTGCGTGAAAATCATATTCAACTCTACTATCTAATGGCTCTGACTGATGAACATGCTTTTATTTTTGTGCCCTACAAATGGATTGTTCTGTCAAACGTATATCAAATACAGAAATTGAAATTTCTCTTCCTTTTATGAAGGTTGTTATATACTTAGATTGTTTTTATTTTTCCCCACGATAATGCAAAATATTTCATGTGTCTTTTTGGTCAGATTAAATATTTTTTTATCAGAAAATGTTGGCTCCGGCCAAAGTCCCATTAAATAATTTTTTAGCATAAATACTTGGGTCAAATTGGCTAGGGGGTAATGATAAGAAGATAAATGATGTTTAGAATGACAGACTTTTTGTTTGTTAATGGAAGGTTGAAATTTGCTTAATTGATTTCCAATTTAAAAAGGATCTAGGGCAAAATCATCTAATCTTTTCAAGCAAAAAAATGGTTAATTTTTGCTATGTTGCAAAACATGAGCATTTGGTTTCATTCAAGGTTAGGCAAAACATATTAAGAAATCTCATTAGTACTTGTTTTTTTTTTTTCTTCAATAAATATCATCAGTGAACTTATTGAAACTCTCATATAGCTCATGATGCAAGTCCATGTGCAAAGTCAAAAAATTTTATGAAAGGATTCCCACTCAATTTTTAGATTACATTTTCAATCTTCAGATATTATAAATTCTCCAAAAAATAAATCCTTTAGATATTAAGAATAATTTGAAACAGTTACATCTAAAATCAGCAATAAGTCTTCGACTGCCTTCTAAATCCCCTCCCCTCCCCCTGCCCTCCTTCCTTTTCCTTTTTTTAATCTCTTTTTCAACGAACGCGGCGAGCTTTCTCTTCTTGTCCTATCCCTAGTGATTTTTGGGCATTTGCTATACCTTCTGGATCTACAATACAACAAATCACATAACAACATTACACAACGAAAATCAGCTATTCTGTAACAATCATCAATGCATTAATGGAAGGGAAACATGTCAAAGGTTTGATTGCATGATACAATTTTTTTTTTTTTTTTTTTTTTTTTGTGACTTTCAAAGAACTTGAGTGCAATCATGAGACCAAGATTAGCATTTTTTTTTTATAATAAGCATGAGACAAAGTTAGCTATTGTTTGCAAAGATCAAACCAAAATATAGAATCAAGAGAATTGTCTACCAATTCTAAGTCTAAAAGTTTTGCAATTTAAATTACTTGATTGGACATTGAAAATCTCTCAAAACCAGTTGTATTCCCTGAATTTATACTTCTTAGTCCTTCTAAAAGATGTAGGAGTCAAGCCCATTGTAACTTCCAGTGAAGTTATAGACTTGATAGCCCCAAATGCATTGAAAAAAGGTTCAGACCTTCCACAAGCATACTCATTATGCTGCATAAATTGCACAACTCTAGATTCAGTGAAAGAAACAGATTACTAGAAAAAGAGAGAAAAAAGAGAGAGAAAAGAGCCAAGGGGAGCAGAAACAGAAGCTGCAAAGGAAGACTAGGAAAAAGAACCCTCAAAAGTAATTAAGAGTGACATCGTTATCTTGTTCTATGAATTTGTAATATATACCATCTTCTCTACTACCTATAAATGGCACAAAGAAATCAATACTCACCAAAGAACTGAGTGAAAATTCGCGTAAAGAAGTTCAAGTTGCGGGAAACATTGTAGGCCATGGCAGGTGGAAGAGGTTTCACAATGGTGTCAATGCTGAATACTCGTTGAAGAAACTGCATACACAAAACTCAAAAGAAGTACCATATCACAAACTCAATTATGAACGGATTTAGATGCAAAATTATACAAAGGAAGCAGATGGAAGAAGAAAAGAGGAGTAAAGATATTATTGAGAGCCAAACAAACATAGATGTAAACTGTATAATTCCAAGCAATAAGTGATGAATAGGCTATAAAAGTGTCAATCATGCCCTTGCCATAATAACAATGTGGATATTGATGGCGTTCACACGCACACAAAAAAACCCTCAAATCAATTTCTGTGATCTACATTATAGCAGGCACAAATACGTAACCTCACTTCATAAATTGAGCCTTCAACCATATTAAGAATCAACTATATGAAGCCTCAAATAATAAGAGGCTTCAACCCCATGTTAGTTTCCTTACTACCTATAACAAAAGCTTAAACTATTAAAAAATAGTAGATTTAATGTTTTAACTATTATTACAACATTTTCTCTCACGTGTCGGTCCATACTCCCCTTTAATAAGTAAAGCCCAACATATTTGATTTTTAACTTTTTTTAAAATGAGAGGGTAGAGCAAAGATAGGGTTTGAACTCAAAATCACCTACTTTGATACTAAACTATCAGATGTCCTAAAAGCTTAAATAGTTAGAAAATAGTGAGCTTAAGCTTGGTTTGGATACAGCTTATAACGTCCACGTCTTGAGTTTTCTGCGTTTTCTGTTTTTTTTTTTCTTCTTCTTCTTCTGCTGTTGCACGGGTCAGGGGGGACAAAGGCTACTGTTCATGTACTGTGCATGAACAGTAGCCGCATTTTGCTGACTTTTCAGCACATCTATGGGTCCCGTGTACTGTTCACAGGACCCACAAACTTCACTTTACCGAATTTTTTTATTAAAAATGGGTCCCACGGCACTATTCATACATTTAAAAATTATTTTGCTACAGTGTTTTCAGTTTTCAGCAATAAGCTCTATCCAAACGGACCCTTAATCATTTAATCATTATTCTAACTGTTTGAAACAAAATGACCTGCCATGGTCAGATGGTCTATCAACTTGAAACTTTATATTAGGTAAAAGTTCTCATCCGCTACAAGAATAAATTTCTTCTTTCCTTCCTTCTGTTTTCAGTTTTCTCTGCAGGGTAGAAGTTATCAACCACTACTACAATGGGTTATCCCCAGTTGTATTTCTAATTTGGTTTATTATAGTAATATTGAGGCTTTGAGTAGTTTAACCCGGAGATATCATAGAGTTGCAACACATTGGCCAACTGGTAGGAGCTCACATTCCCAATTTATTCTTAAACAAATTAACAATCTCTCATATAACACATAACTCAAATCTATTACACAATTGAGAACATCCAAGAATCCCCCAACACTGCGAAAGGGTACACTACTAATGACAAAGACATGAACTTTAAACAACCAATAGCAAGTAATCAGGAAACTAAGAATTGGGTAACCAAAGATACACAAATTAAACCAAGTAATCCAAAATTTTCTCAACTGGGTAACCAAAGAAACACAATGTAAAGCAAGTAATCAAGAAACTAAGAATTGGGTAACTAAAGAAACAAAATTTAAAGCAAGAAATCAAGAAACTGATAATTGGGTAACCAAAGAAAAAAATTTTAAAGCAAGAAATCAAGAATTCTTTCAACTGGGTAAGCAAACAAAAACAAAAAAAAAACCAAGAAACGGAAATGAAAATCAAGAAAATAGAGACCTGGTAGTTACGTTGAAAGCTGTAGCGGAGCTGGGGGTCAACCTCGACGAGGGAATCATCATCGTAATTGTCATGGTCGTGGCGTTTGGACTTGTCTTTCTTCTTGCGAGGCACGTGCATCACTGACTCGGCTCCAAGCTTCTGCTTTGTGACTTTGAGCTTTGCGTCTTGGAACTCTTTCGTGGCTTCCTCTTTGCCCCTCCATGGCGCCGATGACATCAACTTTTTCTTCTTCACTGTTGTCATTTTCATTCAATTGTTGTTAGAGAGAGAGAGGTAGTGTTGTCGGAAACTCGGAATACATTATAGAAAGAGTAATTACCGTGAGGATTGTCGGCTCTACCCGTACGTCTCTCTTTCGGCTTGGAACTTAGGGCTTGGGTTGGCGAGTTGGGTCGGCGGAAGGGGTGGGTCGGAGTTGGGCAGGCAATCTGAGTCTGTGGCGGCGTGTGTCGGCGGCGTGGGTCGAGGGTGGTGGCATGAAAGGTCTAAAAGTTGAGAGTAGAGAGAGTTGAGAGTTGAGAGTTGAGAGTTGTGAGGGTTCTAAGAAGAAAAGAAAAAAAGAACTTTTAGCTACCGTTCACATCTATTTATAGATGTTCACTGTAGCAAGAAGGTAAAAAAATTTAACTAGAGCTCTACTGCTGCAATTTTTTGCGTTTTGGGTAACTAAAATAGCTAAAGAGCTATTTATCTACACGGCAGCAAATACTCTTACCGTGAGAATTGTTTGGTAAACCTATTGTTAACGCTTTTATCACAGAAGCTTTAAGAAAACCAAAAAGGACATAATGGACTGAGGTGGACCGAATAGGACCAAAGTGGATAGAATAAACCGAAAGGTACTAAATAGAACCGAAGTGTACTATTCTCACTTCCAAGTTCCAACAAAAAAAGTCAAGCCCATTTGAAATTTGAAGCATTGGTTTGTAATCTGCATTTGGTTTCATTTGTCAAAAAGCAAATGATGAAAGCCCAACCTTTTTGAAATTTGAGGCACTGACTTTGACCGAAAAGAAAACAAAGCTTGCAAAGAAATAGTTAGTGTTTAGTGAATACGCGTGGGTGAAAAAGTGTGAAAATATGTATAATA
Organism: Castanea sativa; assembly: GCF_040712315.1. Taxonomy (NCBI): domain Eukaryota; kingdom Viridiplantae; phylum Streptophyta; class Magnoliopsida; order Fagales; family Fagaceae; genus Castanea; species Castanea sativa. The sequence continues at coordinate 2,846,356 of NC_134024.1, read as the reverse complement.
TTGTTTAAACACTGAAAACTGCTATTTTAGTTACACTACCAAACAGCCCCAAATTTTTACGATTTGGAACTCGAGTTCCATGTGGTTTATTTATTTATTTATTTATTTCCACGTCAAATCTATAGTAGTTGGGGCTCGAGTTTGTTAAACTCAATTTTGAGTTGGAACTTGAGTTTGCTAAACTCAAGTTTCAAAAACAATCTACATAACTAAATAACTTCAAACATATGCTATTCACCTAAAATTATCTTAAAAAGTTACCATTCAGCAACTTTTCCTAAGAATTGTTTGGCAAACCTATTCTTAACGCTTCTATCACACAAGCTTTATGAAAATCAGAAAGGACAAAATGGACTGAAGTGGACCAAATAGGACCAAAGTAGACATAATAGACCAAACGGCACTGAATAGAACAGAAGTGGACTGTCAAGGACAAAATAGACCAAATAAGACCAATATGGACCGAATAAAATCGAATGGACCCAAGTAGACCCAATAGGACTGAATAATTCAGAAGTGAGTTTAATTGGTTAATAGTTTGATTTGTTCAAACGTAGGCTTAATAAGTCTCAATATAATTTAAAAGTCATGATATTTGAAATATCCTAAATTTGCATGTGCAAATATTTTGTTTTTGATTTTAGGTTAAATACATAGTTGGTCTCTAAACTTTATAGCCTATAAAAAAAGTTTTAGTCTATAAAATATAAAATGATTGCTTTTAGTAAAATGATATGACCAAACTAAAAACAAAGCGTGTGCATGATTGGCTTAAGTTTGAGAAACCTTTTATTCTATATTAACCTCATGAAGGCCAAAAATTTCTCACTCAAGCTAACATAGCCCAAAATAGCTCTAAAAATCAACTCGACCTAACCTGTAAGGGTAGATTGGAGCCATTTGGTAAGGTCTAATTAAAAAAAAATCATTAAATCATTTAAATTCATTATTAAAAGAATTTACAATTTAGCCTAATATTTGAATTATATTAAAAAACTATCCAAATATTAAAATAAATAAAACCATCAAATTCATACCAAGTATTTTTTTTTTAATTAAAAAAAAGATAATAATCAACCAGACCCAAAGGCCAAAGTCATAATTTTACGAGTGGTGTCAGTGGAAAGAAATTATTTAAGCAAAGCTGAATATGACAATTATCCAACAAGTGGACTAGGTGAAAAAATGTGGGTTGCGAAGGACATTGAAGCAGCGGAAGGTTACGAAGCGAAGAGAAGCCGTGAAGACTAAGATGGGGCTGGAAGCTCTAATGACAAGTGAGTACAAGTGAGTACACGGTAACTCTGACTGTGAGGAATCAAGTGAGTACAAAGACTCTGGTGAAGACTGAAGAGGTAAGCGAAAGTGACCTTGAAGGTTAATCAACTTTTTTCCCTGTAAGTCACTGTCTTTCTTCTTAATTCAAGCTCTGTTCGTTGCTACAATATCTTTTTCTTGTGTAAAAATATTCATGGATTGCCCACCATATGTTTGATTAGAGTTTTTAATGAGACTCCTAGAAATTTGACGAAGACGAACAAAAGATTGCAACAAAAAGCTTCTTGTTGTTGTTTATAAAGCGGAGAAATAATCTGCTTGAAAGCTTTTGCTGCCAAACGTACTCAGTAACACTGCCACATTTTCTCGTTTTTACCAACCCAAGGTGCTATCTCCATAAGTGTTCTGTCAAGGGAGTGGAGGCATCTCTGAACTCTTGTCCCCATTCCTGACTTAGGCCCATACTTAGACTCTTTGCTTTGTGGATATAATGTTCATAATTTAGACTCTTTGCTTAACCAAATGTCTTTCCTCCTACATTGACACATGGTCTGCACCACCATTCCACATGTTATGGAAAAGCTTGATCTAACCATTACTAATCCTTTGGTGGGGCTGCCTTTCTGTCTCTTCTTTTCTACAATGTTAGTGCCTCTGAGTTTGATAGGTAATATTTTTCTCAATCCTCCTTCTGCTTCTAGGTTCCCAAATCTAAGGATTCTAGTACTTGGATCTGTAGAGTATGCAAACTCTGAATCTCTCCCCACCCTCCTCACTGCCCTCCTTGTCCTCATTTTAGAAATCCACAAGCACAACCTCATTTTGTTTCCATGGCAGGTTCTTCAAAATGAATAAAGTAGAATTGCATGAATTTATGATTGTAATTGAGGAAAAAGTTCGGAAAGTTAATAATGTCACTAATTGTAATCAACAAATTAGGTGAAGATGCAAGAGGCATGCACCATGAATTAATAATTGCAATTGAAAAAAACAGTTTAAAAAGGTAGTATTGTCACTAATGGAAATCAACAAATTCTGTGAATAATAGATAGTATTGGACACGATGTATTACAAAGTGGCCTTAGCCACGTGCTTCCATTGTTTTGCAATGTTAGGAAAACATCTTACACCTCATCATCCCATGTAATGCTTGTGCAAAGGCACAGGTCAGATCTTAATAATATTTGAATCTCATTTAAAAATGAAATATTTTTTTAAATTAGATTTTTCGTTCCTTTCTTTATTTTGTTCCTTCCTGGTATATTTTTTTTTTTCAGACATTCAGGAGTTTAATAAAATATTTGTAATGTCAATTTTGAATGGAAAGGCTAGTATCAACCTATCACTTGCATTGCCTCATTGATTTGTAATATTAAAAGTTTAAACTCATTTTATACATAACATTGTTCGTTAATTATGGAAATTATTACCATATGACTTTTGTGCTTTGGGGCCTTGATATTCAAAAAAATTTCCAGACTTATTTCAAATCATAACCAAGGAAAACCATCCATGTTCATTTCATTTTTCTTTTTAGTAATTAGACTCATGCAGGCAAACAACTGTGCATTGGAGAGCTGATTAGATTTGTAAAACCTGCTCTACTTGTTATCTCTGTTGATGCAATTGTTTCTTTGTCATTTTAACTTGATGAAATACATTTCATAGTGAATTGATAATACACCTTTTTAGACATCAGTGTGTGTGTGTGTGTAGGGTTCCTATTTTATTGGTTGTACCCATAGGAAAAGTGATGTCAAATGAAATTGCTTTGGCTCTCTACATGGTGTGGCATATGTGCTAGTCAAAGATACTTTCAGGTGAAATTTTGAATTAGTTTGAAAACCCTATAACCAAAATGATTCCGAGGGAATTTCGCAAATTCCTCTTTGTGTTGCTGCCAAGCTCATAAGGTCTCATTCCAAATCTGGGGTTTATTTGGTTGAAAAGGATAGTGGCTGTTGCATACTAGGAATTGTAGAAACCAAGCTGGCAGGTCCTTTATTAATCTCACTGGCACAACCATAAGTGAAGACCCTGAGCAGGCTGAGCTTTGGAACTAGCTATGTAGGTTACAATTTCCTTTTAAAATGATTGTTGTTCTTTGGAGAATTTTATTCAATTTTCTTCTTGTGAGGGCAGAATTGAGAAGGCATTTGAGGACTTAGTCCTTTGACTCAAAGATACTGAAAGACCATATATTTTTTTCCTTTTCATCTAGAGAAATCAGGTTTGGTTTGATCTGTACATTAGGACTGATTTCATCCAGCCTTATTTTATTTAGGCATGGTTGAAGAGCTGGTTGAAGGGGAGGGAGATTTGGGGATCTTAAAGTACTTATCATTGCCTTTTTTTTTTCTCTATTTTATGGTCTATTTGGACTTAACAGGAACAAGGCAACTGTGAAGAAAGAACCTTTCCATGCCACTAATGTTGTCTGGTATTGTAAAAGTTTGATTTCAATGTGCAGGGTAACTGACATTTCAAAAAACAAAGAAAAACCTTGACAACAACAAGATAAGCAAGGGTAGACCTTTAGAGAGTGTCACAACTGGCAACCAATCCTGTTGGAGTCAAGCTGCAAGGGTAGGAGAAGGAAATACAGGGGATCCAAGCTTTTTTTGAAAAAATAGAGTAGGTGCATGTCCATGGCTGGTTGTTTTAGCTGAGCTTTTTCTTCATTTTTAATCTTTTTGTGGATATTCACAAAACAACATGACACTTCCACTAGTAGATATTGCCACAGATTTTCAAGAATAAATTCCATTAATTGTATATGCATGCATGCAAGTCAAATCCATATTATACATGAACAGAATGTAGATATTGCATTCCCCTTTGAACCTCCTAAGTCCTAACACCAATCAAGTGACTTTGTACATTTTCATAACATTGTTAAATGATTGCTATTCACATATAGATTGACAGGCCTCACACCTAGAAGTGATCCCCATAGCTATAATATCAAAAGAGTAATGTAAATAACATAAAAATAAATAAATAAAATGAAAATTTTAAGCAAAAGAATCTATTGCTGATCTAGAAGCTCCAGGAAAGCCTACTTGACATGCCATCCATTCTTTAACCTCAAACTATTTGGATGGTCAAAATGACATCATCCCCTTAAAAAAATGCAAATATATTTGACACACACACTAAAACAGAAATGGGGATCATGAGAATGACACATATTAACTAAACGACAAAAATATATATTCCAGCTTTTAGGATGCTCCCTATTGGCTATTACATCACTTCTTCTAGTTTGTCCAACTCTTCCTTTATAGCATCTTCAGGCTTTGAGATTTCTCTCTGTTTGTATGCTTATAATTAAGAAATAGGTGGCAAAGTTGGCCAATAGAGAGGTTGTGGTGAAGGACATTTAACAGCTTACAAATGTTTGGGTTTGACAGGTGGACATATGTCCTGGTGGAGCCTTGATCCCTAGTAACCATTGCCCCTAAGTTCTTTATGAACAATAGCTTGGATATAAACCTCATTCTTCCATCTGATGCTTGTGCAGAAGCATTGGTGAGTCCTCAATAATATTTGAATCTTATTTAGAATGGACATATCTTTTTCCTCTGCTTTTTCATAATTATATTATTCTTTCTTTCTTTCTTTTGTTTTGTTTTTTTTTTTTCCCAGACATTTAGGAGTTTAATAGGTTACATCATATATGTGTGTCTGATGTCAAGTTTTGATGGAAATGGGTGCTGCCACATGTAAGTTCCCTGTTAATTTGTAATATTGATGGCTAAAAACTCCTTTTATGCAGGATTGTTCAGTTTAATTATATCGGTTTACTGATAAGATGATATGGCCTCATACAACTCCTAAACATGGTGAGTGAAACTATATCTTATGCTATGAGGAAGAGGAAAACTTGGATCATTTATTCCTGAAGTGTAGTCTTTCTTGGGCTGTATGGTTTTGGTCAGATTAGACCCTTAGAACTTTGTGCATTTATCCTTGCTCTTTGAAGCAGTCGTTGACTTAGTGAATGGAGGATCTACATTTTCAATAGCAGGAATATGTGATGTTCTCTAGATTGTCATATCTTAAATCTGTTGACCTTGTGGTACAACCTCAACAAAGTGATGTTTGAGGGTGCAAAACAGGCTGGCTTATGAATTGTTAATGCTCAGTAAAGCTTTTTTTTCCAGGTATGCACAAGCCTATCATGCAGATTTGGATCAGAGTAACTGTAGGAGAGTACTGAGGCGAGTGTGTCCAGTTGTGGAGGGATAGCTGGTGTTGCTGACCGTTAAGCGACACTGGCAAAGACGGTGCAGATGGAGTGGTTTTGCCTAAATCATGTGCTGGCAGGAAAATTTTGAAGGTGTTGCAGTTCTGCCATATGCAGCTGAGTAGCTGCTAGAAGCTTATCTGTTTTGCTCTGCATCATTCGTCTCTTATAACATTAAAGAAATTTCCAGTAGAACTTGGCTTGGATAGGGTGATGATTGTTGATCACAAAGTGTTTCAATTCAAAAGAATCTAGAAGAAAACTTCTATAAGCATATTTTCTTGCTAACCACAGAAAGGAGTATCCCCTATTGAATTTCTAATTTGCTATGCATGAAAGAAAGTGTATGAAACAGCATGACATTTCTTTTTTTGTTTCCTTCTTTTTTTTTTTTTTTTAAATCAGTTTTGGTTAAGTGTACTAATATTAAGGTTTTAAGTTCCCTAATCCAAAGTAATATTAAAGAGTTGCAACACATCAGCCACTGGTAGAATATAGGACTTCTTAAACTTGGAAATCTGTACAGAGCTCACATTATTCCCAAATCATCATTTAACATTTACAATCAAAATTATTTGCAACAATCAAGAACAACCATTTATTTACCCAACTGCCAATGCTACTGAAAGGGTTCACCACTAATGACAAAGACCTGAACTTCAGACAACCAACAAGTAAGCAAGTAAGCAAGAATTCTCTCTTTTTTTTTCTTTTTTTTTGGTGAATAAAAAAAAATGTAATCCAAAAATTAATGAAACGCCCACAAAATAGAAAATGGAGGCCTGGTAGTTACGGTGAAAGATGTAGCCGAGCCGAGGGTCAATCTCAGCTACAGACTGCTTTGTGACTTCGAGCTTCGCTTGAGATTTTTCATCTTTACATCAAGCTCGTGGCCTGAGTAAACTTTTTGTAAAACATTTTATCACATTATACTAACTCAACCAGGAATACGCTTTCTAAAAAGAGTTTAATTGGTTAGCAGTTTGATTTGATAATACTTCTCACTATTATTTTATGGGTCTTGTTAGGTTAAAATTTTATAACACAATCAAATCACTTTTTTTTAGGAGTCAAGGCACTCTTTAACTAAAAGTTCATACTTTTATGAATTTTTACTATTTCTCAAAGTAGGTAGAGCCCGTTTGAACTTTGAAGCCTCTTTAATGATTGTCTAAGACACCTGCGAACAAAAGCCTAATTTTAAAAATCATGCTATTGAATCAAATTTTCACTTGATTGTCCCTTTGCAACTTATATGATGTGATCCATTTCACAGTTGATTTCAATGCTTAATTGTTGATAACGTGGCAACTTCTTTCATAATGGGAAATACTGTTTGGGATGATAGGTTACTAAAATAATCGTTATTCATGTGCATTAGGTATTCTTTGTGATTATGATAGCTCAAAGCAATAACAATTCTGATTTATCTTATTGAAAAATCCAACCGTTTAAGTTGCGAAGATGTAAATTTGAGATATTATTTTAGTTGGTTTATACTTTAAAGTGTCTGCCTTAAGAACTAGTGCACAATCCTCATATACTATCGTCCTCTACTATAAATTCAACAGATAAATATACATATGAAGATTAAAAAAATACATTTAATTTTGACATATTATTGATATTCAGCTAATCATTTTGTTAACGGATTTTGGTGAGGACTCAAATATAATCTTAATTCATTGCTGAGCCTCAATTCTCTCTAGCTCTTGAGAAGCTTCCTTGGGTCCATGGTTATGAGAAAAGAGTGAGGCCTTTGGTGTCTTTGAGTCGAAGTGAGCTTGGGTTTTCAGTAATCTTTGATTTTGGTGCTGAGCAAGATTAAGAGAGCCTTCGTCCATTTTTCCTAAAATTTCCCCTTCTCTTAATTGGTTCTTGCTTCTTTGAATTACCCAGAGAACCCATGCCTTATGCTTCATTGAAACACCCATATTATTAGCCCATTCATATTTCAAGCCCAAAGCAAGTGTTGGTGAGACTGAAATCACAGAGCCATTTATCCAGTGATGTTCACTACAGTCAAAACTTCCAGGAGTGTCATTAGAGTGCCAGGGGTTCTGGTCTTTTGCAAGCAAGGAGTATTGGAGGAAATCACTATTGAAGGATTCCAAAGATTCTAGGACAATTACGGTAGGAAGGCAAGCCGCGCGCTTGTAGAGGTTATATAGAGTTTGTACCTCAATGGTGTCCCCTTAGTGGAACCAATGAAGTCACTTCATGAGAAGGCATGTAACAGATTTAGTTGCTATTACCAGTCTCGATTTTTTGGACACCCCTTCATTAATTGGCATGTTTATTTTTTTAAAGAATAATTACGTTATTTGCAGAGTGATCCCATTATTCATTTTAAAGATTCATAATCATTAGTTTGAAAGGGTAAAAATTATTCAGTTGATGTCAAAGCAGCTCTAATATAAATAATCTTGATGTCAATTACAAACTGTGCTTGCTCCTAGCCTTCACTTTTTTTTCCCTACATTATTTTTTACTCTTCATTTTCAGTTTTTAAATGTCTAAGTCACCCTATCTGTGTACTTCTATAGTTTATTTGCACCATTTGCCTTTTGTCATAAAATTATTCCTACTTATCATAGAGAGACCAAAAAAATCAGCCTTACTAAGAAACCCCAAATGAAATTACTCTAAATAAGAAAGAAAAAAGAGAAACATAAACCAAGTGCAAACACAATCACACATCCTTATCATTGTTATCAATGACCTGAAGTGCATAATTAATTTGCACTCTACTTATATTAAATTAGTTAGAGGATGTATTAGTCATAGAGTTTCCAGATTCCACTAAGCATTTAAATAAAAATAACTTTATAGTTTATCAAAAAGAAATTAGAGCAGGGCTTCTAGGAAATTACACAGAATGTGTAGGAGTAATTATCATCAAATTTTCACTACAGTGCTAATCCAAAAATAATAAAAATATCATAAAAGCATGATAAAGCGTAAACAAGACTTTACTAGTTACTTGAAACTTAATCTTTCTTGTTTTTTTTTTTTTTTTTTTTTTTTTTGAGAGAGAGTTTCAAAATCTCGTATTTAACTATCAGAGACTTACCAATTGAGCTAACTGAAATCCATTTTCTTCTCTTTTTCTTAATGGGAGAGTAAAAACTTATATATAGCTCTAATAAAGTCCACTTCTCTAATTTATCTTCCTTCAACTTTTTTTATTTTTTACTTCAGTTTTAAATTTTATTTGAATGTACTTATTGTATAAATAGTGGTTCTGAGATAACTATGAAGCTAAATTTTTTGTCCCACGATTTTTTTATTTTATTTTAAAGCCTATTGCCCCTAAAAACTTGCTATTAGAAAACTTAAGTTATTATAGAAAATTTTATGCTACAAAAAGAAGAAGAAGAAGTTATTATAGAAAATTTAACATAACTTTAGAATATGTTTCAAAATATAATTGTAACTTTAATATACTCACACAAAACATTCATTAAAAAGAATTTAGAAAGAAATAGAAATCCATAGAATTTTAAGATTACAGTTTGCTGTTTAAAGAGAAATTCCTTATGATATATGTTGATGACAACATACGATAAGGTTGTCATTTTAGTCTCTCATAATTATCTTCCTCTTTTTTTTTGAGAAAGTAATTATCTTCCATTTTGTTTAACATAGTTGAATAAGTTTCTCACTTTCACATCTACTTACTTTGTTTTAACAAATGATTTGTGGACTCTCTCTTTGATTTCAATACGGCAATACCCAATGCCCATTCTTAAATTTATTAGTAGAATAATCCTAGTTGTTTATGATTCTGCTTTCTTAAAACACGAAAAGCCCACTTCTTATTTTTGAATTTAATGGCTCTTTACGTTGGAAAATTATTGAATACTCCGAGAGTACTGTAAGGACACAATTCGAGCCCGGACCCACAATTAGAAGGGAATGGGCCTGAAAAGCCTTTTTACAATAAATTTGTAGAGAGTGGGTTTGAAATCTAGGTTCTAATGATATTTTAAATAACAAAGAATGATGGCTTTGGTCACAATGGCACTCACAAGGATTTATTTGTATGAATATGAATGTAAACCCCTCCTCGGACCCAATCCGAGGATAATTTATATTACTGCTTCCCAAAAATAGACTACAAATGTGGATAGTCAGGTTTACAATGTACTTTTTTCTCTTCCTTTCCAAAAAGTTCCCCCTGTTACCGAAGGTCCTTTCTCTCCTTTATACTCCCTTGTTCCTCCCCTTTTCATCCTCCACCTCATGGTTAGACCGCTGGTTTAGATACTTGTCTCATCCACCTTCCGTGAAGTCTCTGGAGATAGGGACCAAGTTTCAAACCTGATACCCAAGTCTCACTTCTCCATTAATGTCGCCAGAGTAGCAGTTGTAGAGTCTTCAATGCAGGGGCGGTGGTAACAGCTTTATCTTATATATTTCACCGTCCTTCTTCATATCTTCCACTTTTACCATTGTTACCTTTGCATGCAAGACTTTTCTAGACCATAGCCTATGAAAGTTTTAACCAGGTCTTCATCTACCTCGGCTTTACATAGCCGAGGACACAATCATCCTCGGCTTGTTCCCTTGGACATACCTATTCAGGCGTTACCTCATTTTTGTTCAGTATTGTTTTTGAGTTGACTTTCACCCATCTTCGGACCATTCGAGGTCCTCGGATTGGGCCTTTAGCCTAAAAGACATTCTTGGGCCACCCTACACATATTCCTAGGCCTAATGATCCTACAATAGCCCTTCGAGATTCTCATTTTGCGATCCCCAAAGGAAATGAGGATCTCGACATCTGTCACCTCTTAACCTGTGGACATCTTGCACCTTTGTTGACAGGGATGATGATTTTTGAACTGCCCACCGCATATTCCCGACGTTTCGGCATGCGAAGCGTCCCTAAATTAAATTCTGGCGTCTTTCTGTCCCTCACGTTCAGTGATGTGACACGCATCCAACGGTTGAGGATTACCTTTAGACAAAGGCAGGAACTCTCCCACTTCATAATTCCCAATGACATATAAATACTAATATTTCAAACCTTCTCACACATTACAACGCTCGTACAACGTATCTGCCACACTTCGCAATCTATATGTGCTTTCTCACTTACCAAATATCTGGCCGAGGTGATTTTGTCATTAAAGTAAGTTCTCCCAGACTATCTCTCTTTTTTATCAGCTTTTTGTTTTTCCTCCTTCTTTCTCTTGTGTTTCTTTATCCTCGGCTCACCTATTTTCTTAGTTCTTCCAACACACCCACACCCTGTTTCCCAAAAATGGGTAGATTTGCATCTCTAGTAAATTCAGGTGAAAAAATAGAACAATTTAAGGCTAAGTACCAAATCCCATCGGGGGTATCTGGTACGTACTGTACAGAAGATGAGTATTTAGTAAAAAGAAAAACGGGAGAAGTCGTAATTCCGATGATAGCATTCATCGAAGGAGGGATGAAAATTCCTATGGGGACCGTTACCAGGGATTATCTTAGGGCCTTTAGACTAGCTCCTACCCAGTGCGCCCCAAATGTATTTAGGATTCTAGGTTCCATAGATGCCCTAAATGAGAAGATGAACCTAGGACTCACTTACCATTACGTGAATTGGGTTTATAACCTCCACTTCCTGAAGAAAAAAAGGAGAATTGAATATTACCTAAAATCTAGACACTCAGAAGTTAGGTTAATTCAATGCCTCCCTGAATCCAACAAGGGTCTAAAAAATGATTTCTTGATCATATCAGGGAATTGGCACAACGGCGTGCCTTGTCCGACAAGGGAGGGTTCACCAGGTGAAGTTTCAGATCTATTTGAACCCTTTGCAACCATCCTTTTTACCTTTTATTTATTCTCACCTCATTTTTCTTTCTTTCAACCAATTTGCAGACCCACACGCAGCAGATCGTCATCGTCTCCTTGTTGATTTCGGGAGACTAGACAGAATATTACAAGCTGAGGTGTTTGTACATTCAGACGGCCAACTCCGAGCGTCTCATTTAATCCTTGGTTACGATCCCATTTCCAAAGCTTTTCAGGTGCCAAAGTGTGTGATCAAAGCCAAGGACCCACGTCTACCTCGGATAAGCGTTGCCGTTGAAGGTTTTCTGCTACCTGAAGGGGCTTCTATTCCTCAAGGTACCTTGGTTACCCAACCCATACAACCCCCACAACCCGTTCTGGACGGCATTCCCCTAATCCCTCTTACAACACAACACACATCTGGTGAAGCAACCTCTTCCCAACCCGGCATAAAGGAAGAAGAAGAGATTGTTGAAGTATCCGATTTCGAGAACGAGTTCAAGGTTTTTAATCAACCTCACTCCCCTGAAGACCAAGTTTCTGTCCTCGGCACATCCTCTTTAACCCTACAAGACATCACCCAAAAACCTGATACCATGGGCATCCAATGCAAACCAAAGCCGAGTCTCAAAGATGTACTGGAAGCTTAAGTAGGGACCCAAGAGCTTTCTAAGATACCTCGCACCAAGGTCCAAGATAAAGGCCCTGAATCCAGGCTCCCTCCTTCTCCCCCTCCTTCCCAATCCCAGCATACCAACCAGGCTGACCACAAAAGAAAACGGGACCAGCAAAAAGGGAAAGAAGTGATGGAGGGAGGGAAAGACTCTCTTCCTAAGGAGCTAGAGCTCGAAAAAGGAGGAAAACAGGCACGCACCATGCATACGAGGTCAGATAGACGGATTGAATCTCACGCGGCTGTACATACTCCAATCTGGGTCCCCGATATGACTATGGATGACCACGCAGTCACTGTTGACGCATCCATCAGGAATTTCGATGAGGGAATGGCCGCTTGCGTAGCAGACGTATTGGAGCAAGCTTTGCTATTACCTGAGGATATGGGTGAGCTCAGAAAAATGAGAGATCAAAATGTCTTCATGATTTTGAAGAAGGAGCTTGCCATGGTAAGCATCTTGTCCAAGTCTTGTTTACTTCTATTTCTGTTACTTTATAAAAATTTTAACTTTGCCTTATTATTTTGTTGTCTTTTACGCATAGGCTGTTCAGTCTGCTCATAGGGCAGAAGAGATCGCTATTAACTTGTACAAGTCCTTAAAGGCTGAAGAATCAAGGTGTGAAAATGCCCAAAGGATCCTTGACCTACAAAAGAAAAAACTACAAGGGGTCACAGATAAACTTACCAAGGCAGAGAGTGAGAAGTCCAGCTTGGATGCCGCTCTTAAAAAAAACGCGAAACAAACCAAGGACCAAAGACTACTGCTCAGGCAAACTGATGAAAACCTTGCTGCCACAAGAAAGCTGATTAAGGATCTTAAAAAAGACTTAAAGGAGTCTGAGAGGGCAAAGGAGGAGGCTATCAAGGTTAAAAAGGAGGCTGAGAAGGCAAAGGATCAAGCTGAGCAAGAGGGTTATGAGGTCGGGGTGGCAGAGACCACTGAAACCTTCAAAGCCCAAGTCGCTGAGGTGTGTAGGGATTACTGCCTTCAAGTATGGAATGAGGCACTCTCCCGAGCTAGTATTGATGCTTCTTCCATTCTTTGGAAGGCAGAAAATGTCTACTTCCCCCCAGCCATCCGAACCTCTGCTCCTCCCCAAATCAAGGATGGTGCTGTTGCTCAAGGAGTCGAGGATAAACAAAGTGATGCAGTCGAAAAACCTATCTCTATTGAAAGTCAGTTTCCACCGCGTGCTGAACCAACAAAAGGGGCGGCCTTTAAGGATATACAGCCCCCAAGTGATCCCAAGGAATCCTCCAATAACAAACAGACTGGCCAAACAATGGAGCTTGTGTTAGCAACAATTCCTGTAACCTTGAAGGAAGATCCAAAAGGAAAAGGGATAGCTGCTGACTCCTCGGCGCAACCTTAGCTTCCAACAAACCCTAAAGGGCCCTTAAAGTTAAAGCTGAAGCCATAACTGCTCTACTTTCCTCCATCTTTTTCCTTATCTCTTTTAATGTAATTTTTGGCAACTTGCCAGCAAATGTATCTCTTAAGAATTACAAATTAATGAAAAAGAGCAAGTTATTTCTACCACAGATTCCAATTTTATTGCCTTTCTTTATATTTATAGTTGGTATCCTTTTCATCTTACCTTAAGTTTGTCTATTATATTAAAACAATAGTCTGTTTTTCTTTTTAGAAATCTATTAATACATCCAAGGAAACAACCTGTAATGAATTAGGCAACAAATATGTTCAATATACTTGCAAATGCTTTAAGTTATGTTCATGGGCTTCTACCCTTTTATCACTATCTTGGGGGTCTTCAAAATTTAAACGTAATTAAATTTTAACCAATGCTCAATCAGAATATCAACATACTTGATATATATTGATGGCAAGAAGTGTTAATTTTTCCAAAATAGATGATCTAAGGACCAGACATAACTAAGATTCTGTTTAACACTTGATAAGATATCAATTTAGATGAGGTATGTGGTTTGAGGATTCAGGCAAGACCAAGTTTCAGTTTGATACTTAGAAAAATGAACTGAAGTGTCAATTTCTCCAAAGTAGATGGTCCGAGAACCAGACATAACTAAGGTTCTGTTCATCACTTAATAAAATATCAATTTAGATGAGGTATGTGGTCCGAGGAGCCAGGCATGACCAAGTTTCAGTTTGATACGTAGAAAAGTGAATTGAAGTGTCAATTTCCCCAAAGTAAATGATCCGAGGACCAGACATAACTAAGGTTCTGTTCAAAACTTAATAAAATATCAATTTAGACGAGGTATGTGGTCCGAGGAGTCAGGCATAACCAAGTTTCGGTTTGATACTTAGAAAAGTGAACCGAAGTGTCAATTTCCCCAAAGTAAATGGTCTCGAGGACCGTACATAACTAAGGTTCTGTTCAACACTTAATAAAATATCAATTTAGATGAGGTATATGGTCCGAGGAGCCAAGCATGACCAAGTTTCAGTTTAATACTTAGAAAAGTGAACTGAAGTGTCAATTTTCCCAAAGTAGATGGTCCGAGGACCAGATATAACTAAGGTTCTGTTCAACACTTGATACGATATCAATTTAGATGAGGTATGTGGTCTGAGGATTCAGACATGACCAAATTTCAGTTTGATACTTAAAAAAGTGAACTGAAGTGTCAATTTCCCCAAAGTAGATGGTCCGAGGACCAGACATAACTAAGGTTCTGTTCAACACTTAATAAAATATCAATTTAGACGAGGTATGTGGTCCGAGGAGCCAGGCATGACCAAGTTTCAGTTTGATACGTAGAAAAGTGAACTGAAGTGTCAATTTCTCCAAAGTAGATGGTCCGAGGACCAGACATAACTAAGGTTCTGTTCAACACTTAATAAAATATCAATTTAGACGAGGTATGTGGTCCGAGGAGCCAGGCATAACCAAGTTTCAGTTTGATACTTAGAAAAGTGAACTGAAGTGTCAATTTTCCCAAAGTAGATGGTCCAAGGACCAGACATAACTAAGGTTTTGTTCAACACTTAATAAAATATCAATTTAGACGAGGTATATGATCCGAGGAGCCAGGCATGACCAAGTTTCAGTTTGATACTTAGAAAAGTGAACTGAAGTGTCAATTTTTCCAAAATAGATGGTCTGAGAACCAGATATAACTAAGGTTTCGTTTAACATTTAATAAAATATCAATTTGGATGAGGTATGTGGTTCGAGGAGCCAGGCATGACCAAGTTTCAGTTTGATACGTAGAAAAGTGAACTGAAGTGTCAATTTCTCCAAAGTAGATAGTCCGAGGACTAGACATAACTAAGGTTCTGTTCAATACTTAATAAAATATCAATTTAGATGAAGTATGTGGTCCGAGGAGTCAGGCATGACCAAGTTTCAGTTTGATGTTTAGAAAAAGATGATAATCAATGAAATACAGTGTTAATAAAAATAAAAATGGCAGAAGTGCCTTTCACTTAATAATAATACTTTCGTAGGTTATTACATTCCAAGGATGTTGTACAGCATATTCATCTAGATCTTCAAGATTATAAGCTCCTATGCCCGCGACTGAGGTAATACGATAAGGTCCTTCCCAGTTGGGCCCCAGTTTTTCCTATGTTGGGTTCTTTGTAGTACCCAAAACTTTCCTCAGTACTAAGTCTCCAGGTACAAGAGGCCGTAACTTTACATGAGAATCATACCCCTACTTGAGTTTGTATTGATAATAAGCTAGCTGAACCATGACATTCTCTCGTCGTTCTTCAACTAAGTCTAGATTTCTCTCCAATAGATTATCATTGCTGCCTAGAGTGAAGGAGCTCGTCCTTAGTGTTGGGAACCCAGTTTCTAGAGGTATTACTACCTCGGCTCCATAAGTCATGGAGAAGGGTGTTTCTCCTGTGGACCTTCGTGGTGTAGTTCGATATGTCCACAAGACGTGTGGCAGTTCTTTCACCCATCTTCCCTTAGCATCATCTAACATTTTCTTGAGCCCATTGACTATCACTTTATTGACCACCTCGGCTTGCCCATTCCCTTGAGGATAAGCTGGAGTGGAATATCTATTTGTGATGCCCAGATCACAACAGTATCTTCTAAAGGTCTTACTATCAAATTGTAAACCGTTAACGGAAATGAGAGTATGAGGGATGCCAAACCGGGTGACAATGTTCTTCCATACAAACTTTTTGCTTCCATGTCTCCGACATTTGATAATGGCTCACTTCAACCCATTTGGTGAAATAGTCCATTCCAACGAGTAGTCACCTCCTATTCCCTCGCCGCTTTTAGGAAAGGCCCAACAATATCCAAGCCCTATTGAGCAAAAGGCTAAGGACTAGACAGAGGATTAAGAACACCCCTTGGTTGATGTATGTTAGGAGTGAATCTTTGACATTGGTCACATTTCTTCGCATAATCCCGTGCTTCTCTCTCGCATATTGGGCCACCAATATCCTTGAGTAAGAGCTCTATGAGCTAAAGACCTTCTTCCAATGTGGCTTCCGCAAATCCCTTCATGCAACTCTTCTAAAAGTAACTCGTTGCTTCGGGTGGATACATAGCAAATATGGTCCTGAATAAGAGCGCTTATATAATTTCTGGTCCTCGGATAGCCAGAACTGAGGTGCTTTCCTGCGTATCTTATCTGCTTCGAACCTTTCCTTGGGCAAGACATCATCTTTGAGGAATGTCACAATTAGATCCATCCAACTAGGCCCCATCCTAATTTGATGAATTCGAATAGCGTCATTACTCGTCCCCGTGGGTTTCCACAGATCTTCAACAAGGATAACTCGAGGTAGGCTTTGCGTCGAGGATGTTGCGAGTGTGGCCAAGGAATTAGCATGGGTATTCCCAAACCTGGATACATGTAATAAAGAAAAAAACTTAAATTTGGATTGTATATACCTGACCTGGGTTAGGTCTCCTTGCATTCTTGAATCTCTTGCCTCTAACTTTCCTTCCACTTAACCTACCACCAATTGTGAATCCGAGAACATTTATACCATCTTTCCTCCTATTTTATGAACCATCTTCATTCCGGGGAGGAGAGATTCATATTCTGCCTCGTTATTGGTGGCCGAGAACCTCAATCTCAAGGATTTCTCAAAAGTAATTCCCTCAGGGGATACCAAAACTAGCCCCACACCAGATCCTCTTTGATTTACTGCTCCATCAACGTATACCTTCCATAACGGAGGCTCTTTGCACGAAATCATGCCAACCGATTTTTCATCCATGCTTGATCCCTTAATATATTCTTCTAACGAAGGCTCAGCAAACTCCGCCACCAGATCCGCAATGACTTGCCCCTTTATAGAGGTGCAAGGCATATATTTGATATCAAAAGCCCCTAGGATAGTACCCCCACTTGGCAATCCTTTCCGTGTAGTCTGCACTCCGAAGTATTGACTTAAGAGGGAGTTGAGTTAGGACAACAACTGTATGCAACTGAAAGTAGTGGGGAAGCCTGCGCGTAGCGTGCACCACTGCCAGGATTGCTTTCTCCAACGGTAAATAATTCACCTCGGCCTCATGTAGAGACTTGCTTACATAATAAACTGGCCTTTGTACATTATCATCATCCTGTATAAGAACCAGACTAACTGCATGATTAGCTACCGCAATATACACGAACAGAACTTCATCAATTTTTGGTCGAGACATAACGGGTGGTCGCGATTCTTTAAGTTGTTGAAAAGCCACCGCACACTCCTCGGTCCATTCAAATCCCTTCCACTTGTTCAACAACTGAAAGAAAGGCCTACACCTGTCCGCGGATCGAGAAATAAATCGGTTGAGGGCAGCAGTCATTCCTGTCACCCTCTGAACCTCTTTTGGATTCCGAGGTGAGTGTAAGTTGCTAATGGCTTTGACCTGGGTAGGATTAACCTCAATTCCCTGGTGAGTTACCATGTAGCCTAGAAATTTGCCCGACCCCACACCAAAAGAACATTTAGAGGCATTGAGTCGCAATTTGTACTTTCTCAGCGTTTGAAAAGTGTTGCTTAGATCTTCTAGATGCGTGGAAACCGCTTTACTTTTCACCACCATGTCGTCCACATATACCTCAATAGTTTTTTCCCATCTGTGGCTCAAACATCCTAGTCATCATCCTTTGATAGGTAGCCCCTGCCTTCTTCAAACCGAAGGGCATTACCTTATAATGATAATTTCCTGTGGGAGTGACAAATGCAGTCTTTTCCTGGTCCTCCACAACTAAAGGTATTTGGTGATAATCTTGGAAAGCATCCAAAAAACTCATCCGAGGATGCCCAATAGTAGCATCCACCAACTGATCAATCCTATGCATTGGGAAAGAATCTTTGGGACAAGCCTTGTTTAAATCTGTGAAGTCCACACAAACTTTCCACTTCCCATTTTTCTTCTTTACCACCACTGTATGAGCTAACCATTCAGGAGAAAAAACTTCTTTGATAGCACTCACCTTCTTGAGTTTGAGCACCTCCTCCTTAACAGCCTCAGAATTCTCTTTGGAGGAGCGCCGAGGTGGTTGCCTCCTCGGTACCACAGCTGGATTGACATTTAAATTATGACAAATAAAACTCGGATCAACCCCAGGGGCTTCGTAAGCATTCCATGCGAATACATCCACATTTTTCTTCAAAAACATAATCAGCTCTATCTTCTCCTCCTGTGGCAATTAAAATCCCACCTGAAAGAATTTCTCAGGGTCGTCGTCTATAAGAACCCTTTCTAGTTCTTCACATGTAGGTTCTTCTACCGATGGTACCTTGGTTGTGGCTAGAGACTTTGATTGCTACGACTTTCCGTTAGCTGAGGCTGAGGACTCCAGTTCAGGCTAACGCAGAATTGCAGCCGTGACATATTGTTGAGCCACAGATTGACTTCCAAGCAGTTCCACCACCTGATCCCTAGAAGGAAATTTAACCTTGACATGCAAGGTTAAGGAAACGACACCCAAAGCATGCAACCAAGGTCTTGCCACAACAGCTGTATAGGAAGAATAGGCGTCTACCACAATGAAATCTACGTTTACCACTTCTGGGCCTGATTGTATAGGCAGCTTAATTTGCCCCTTTGGTATAACAGTCTTTCCCTCAAAGCTTATTAAGGGTGAATCATAAGCGATAAGATCTTCAAGCTTTAAGTTCAACCCTTTAAATAGGTCAGGGTACATGATATCTGCGCCACTCCCCTGATCAACCATCACCCTCCTCACATCGTATTCCCCTATCCTTAGGGTAACAACCAAGGCATCATCATGTGGTTGGATAGTCCCGATTTTGTCCTCTTCCGAGAAACCCAAAACTGGTAAGACATTCGCCTTAATCCTCTTCGGTTGATCCCTAGATTCCTCGGCCAGGGTCCGAGCTACAAACATCACTTTGGATGGATTTGAGCCAGTCCTTTCAGGTGCAGCAAAAATAACATTGATTGTACCCAGAGGAGGCCTTGATGAAGTGCCATTATGGTTCGTCGCCCCTGAGTCATTTCCTTGCCCATTAGGCTGATACAAGAATTGCCTTAACTTACCGTCTTTAACCAATTGCTCCAAATGATTACACAGAGTTCTACAATCCTCAGTGGTATGACCCTTCTCCTGGTGATAATGGCAATGGAGGTTTTGGTTGCGTCTCAAAGGGTCCCCTGCCATCTTATTGGACCATTTGAAGTATGACTCATGCCTGATTTTTAGCAACAAATTTGTTGCACTGGTTCCTTGAAAATGGTGTTGACCACCAGTGGGACTGTAAAACCAGCTTGTTTGGAAAAATCTCTCCCAGGCCTGTTGTTGTTGTATCTGTTCGACCTGAAATCCCTCCTCTCCTGAGGGATAACCTTCGCCTTACCCTTTTCTTGCTGCTGATCTTCCTCCACCCTCTTGTACTCATCGATGCGATCCATGAGCTGACGCACGCTCTTGACAGGCTTTTTGGTCAAAGATTTCCTTAAGTCATGCTCCGTAGGTAGGCCGACCTTGAAGGTCCTTATCGCCACATCATTGAAGTCTTCATCAATCTCATTGAACATCTCCCAATACCTGTTTGAATACGTTCTCAGGGTTTCTCCTTCTCTCATGGCCATGGACAATAATGAATTCAAAGGCCGAGGAACTCTACTGCATATGATTAAACGAGAGCCAAATGCCCTAGTAAGTTCCTTGAAAGAATTGATAGAGCCTGCCCTCAAGCCATCAAACCACCTCATCGCCACCGGTCCCAAGCCGGAGGGAAACATCTTGCATATCAAAGTCTCATTCTTGGAATGTACCGTCATCCTTTGGCTGAAATGACTCACATGCTCCACAGATCTCGTTCGGCCATTGTAAATAGTGAAGGTTGGTTGTGTGAAGCACCAAGGTAGCCTCCCTTCCTCCAACTTGAGTATGAAGGGTGACCTGGAGATTTGATGCAATGCCCTACCCATAGCATCGTTTCCCAAGCCCCTAGAGGAATAGTTTTTACCCTTCCGCCCATGCAGGTTGTCTTCCTCGTAAGAGAAAGAGTCATCTGGGGGAGTTCTAGACCTTTGCCGTAATTGTCATCCTCGGAACCCTCGAAGAGGGATCGGAGACAAGGAGTTCGCTTTCGCCTTTCGTGACACAACTTCCTTTTTAGGTTGTCAATTTCTTTCGCATGGCCTTGGTATTTTCCTCGTGAGGAGCTTTGCTTCCCCCTCGTGAGTGACTCCTACTTCTGGTAGTGTGCGTAGTATATACACTACCCTCCTGGTCTTCTTCGTGCTCAAGATGCAAGGAGTGATCCTCATGCTAGGACCCCACAGACTCCACGCGGTGTTGTGGTCCTGAACCCACCATGATGTTAAACCCCGTTCAAATACTAGATTTCCCACGTACGGCGCTAATTGTAAGGACACAATTCGAGGCCGGACCCACAATTAGAAGGGAATGGGCCTGAAAAGCTTTTTTACAATAAATTTGTAGAGAGTGGATTTGAAATCTAGGTTCTAATGATATTTTAAATAACAAAGAATGATGGGCTTTGGTCACAATGGCACTCACAAGGATTTATTTGTATGAATATGAATGTAAACCCCTCCTCAGACCCAATCCGAGGATAATTTATATTACTGCTTCCCAAAAATAGACTACAAATGTGGATAGTCAGGTTTACAATGTACTTTTTTCTCTTCCTTTCCAAAAAGTTCCCCCTATTACCGAAGGTCCTTTCTCTCCTTTATACTCCCTCGGTCCTCCCCTTTTCATCCTCCACCTCATGGTTAGACCGCTGGTTTAGATACTTGTCTCATCCACCTTCCGTGAAGTCTCTGGAGATAGGGACCAAGTTTCAAACCTGATACCCAAGTCTCACTTCTCCATTAATGTCACCAGAGTAGCAGTTGCAGAGTCTTCAATGTGGGGGCGGTGGTAATAGCTTTATCTTAGATATTCCACCGCCCTTCTTCATAGCTTCCACTTTTACCATTGTTACCTTTGCATGCAAGACTTTTCTAGAACATAGCCTGTGAAAGTTTTAACCAGGTCTTCATCTACCTCGGCTTTACATAGCCGAGGACACAATCATCCTCGGCTTGTTCCCTTGGACATACCTATCCAGGCGTTACCTCATTTTTGTTCAGTATTGTTTCTAAGTTGACTTTCATCCATCTTCGGACCATTCGAGGTCCTCGGATTGGGCCTTTAGCCCAAAAGACATTCTTGGGCCACCCTACACATATTCCTGGGCCTAATGATCCTACAAGTATCATAAATGCATACTCTCTCATTTCACATGAATTGTGGGTCTTACCATAAATTTAAATAGTGAAACCCACAGTTATGTAAGAGAGAGGGAGTACGCATTTATAGTACTCCGAGAGTACTCAATAATTACCTATTTACGTTAAACAACACCGTTTTATAATTTAATGGCACTACGGAGTCTAGATTTTTTTGCCATTAAAGAAGAGCATATATGTAATTGAAAAGTATATTAAAATCATATTGTGTCATTAAAAAAAAATAATTAATTTTTTTACTTTTTCAGCTTCTCTAAATAATACTTATTTTCCTTCTTTTTGGTACCGCTAGTTAACTTGGAAAAAAGTAATTTTGTAAGTGCAAAATTTGTACCCGGACCCAAACGAGTGATGGGCTCAAGCCCAAAGAGCCTTATAGAATGAAATTTGTACAGTATGAGTTTGAAACCTAGGTTAGGGATATTGAAAAGTTGATAAATAGGCTAGAATGTCGCAATCTATACAAGTAATAGATGAATATGACAAAAAACTCTCCTCGGACGTAAACCGATGGCAATTTGTATAGCCTTTCTTTCTCTAAACAAAAGGTTACAATTTGTGTTTTTTGTTTTTCCAAAAAGATCCCCCCCTTCTTTCCTCTCTCGTCCTCTTATACCCTTCTTCTTTTTCCCTGTTTCATCCACATGTAACACAGATTTTCCTCCTAGATACTTGTCTTATCCACCACTTTCTTAAAGTCTTCAAATAATAGCTGGAAGGCTGAATACTACTGTTCAGAGGTCATTTCTCCATTAATGTGGCCAAAGAGGTAGATGCAGGGCCTTTAATGCAGTGGTAGCAGCCTTTTCCTCAGATATTTCTCACACATTCCTGCTTCTAACAGGTGCTTGGATCACGCCTTTACCCAACATATCTTCCAGAATTCTGTCTCTAAACCCTTCAACAAGTCCCATGGCCTTTACTGGGCCTGTCCGAGGAGATACTCCTCCTCGGACAACTCCTCGGACCATTATAGTGCGGACTGACCTGTGGGCCTAGAAGACTCTTATTAAACAGACTTATACCAACTAACCAGGCCCAAGGCCTAAACGTGCATTTAAGCATTTTTACCCCCCACAATAATTATTATATATAAATACTAAAAATATTATGATTTTTTTTTATCCTTAAAATATATTTGGGCTACCCTAAATTTTTTTAGGCCCAACATAATTAAAAATAATTAATTGAATTAAAAAAAAAAGATCTCTAAATTTATTACTAGCAATTAATATACAAGTTTTTTTTTGTTTGAGAGAGTTTCAAGTTTCAACCTATGGCGTCCACTTCTAATAATAACTCTTTTATCGTCAAACCAAGACATCAATCGATTTTTAATGTAGGCGGGAATTAAACCTCAAATCTCTTATTCAACCATTATAGACTTTACTAGTTGAGCTAACTAGAACCCACTAAGAAAAAAATTAAATAAAAAAATTTAGTTCCCAAATAAAAAGCTTCCTCTAAAGCAAGTGAAAAAGTTCTAATAAAAGCAAAATAAAGTGTAATCAAAATACTTTATTCTGGTTCCTGTGTGTGTGTTTCTCAAAAAATACTTTATTCTGGTTACCATGAACTTACACTTTCTTCACTTCTATTTTTTTTAATAAGGGATTAAATTATTTGCATATTGCACTAATTAAGTTCATCCCATATGATATGGCACCTTTAAAGAAGAAAACCAAAAAAGCAAAGTCAGGAGTAAATGCATTTAAGAATAACTGGTCGGGGTATTAATTAAAGATAAAAGAAAAGTAACTTTAGAACGGTATGCAGAAGCATTGTTTTAAGAGGTTCTAGAGCTTTATATCCAATTGTACACATTTATGTCTTTTATTTCCCTCCTTGAAATAAAAATCTCCACAACAAAATGTTTTCCCTCTTCTCTAATTTATCTTCCTTCTAATTGTTTTACTTCAGTTTTAAATTTTATTTGAATGTACTTTTTGTATAAAATTGTGGTTCTAAGATTTATTGGTATATACTACGATTTATTCCTTTGGGTTTAGTGGGTCGGTGGATTTTGTGATTTGGGTCAATGCAAAGTAAAGTATTAAAACCAAAGTAGGTAGAATTTTCCACCGAAAGTACTGGCATTTAATATTTATTGATGATCAAGCTTTTCAACTTTCCACAAAGTACAGGCTTTTCCATGTAGCATAAGTGAAAATGACGAGGAAGGAATCATGTAGACTTTTCTTTTCAGGTCAATTCGCTGAAGGTCAAGAAGGGGACACCAATGGAGTTCCCTCTCCTTTAACGGAAGATGCTGAGAAATTATCATAGTGAGGAAAAGTTGTTTGGTAATTGCAGATAAAGTGGCTTTGTAGAGGTCACAAAGTGAATGGATTGCTTTTGTTTTTATTAAAGTAACTAATCAAGATTAATGCTGCAAGGGAATCTTTATCCAACTATCTGAACTATATTACATGGTATAGTTGAAATAACATTAGATTATTTATTTATTTATATTTAAATTAAAAATAAAATAAAATCTGCAATAGATATGCTCTTTCTTTTTTCTTTTTTTCTTTTTTGATAAAGTTTCAAACTTCAACTTATGGTATTTGTTTCTGATGATTATATCTTTTATCATCAGAAGAAGACACTAATTGGTTTTTGATATAATCAAAAATTGAACTTTAGATATCTTATTCAACTATTAGAAACTTCGGACTTTGTATTGGCCTAATTTAGTCGTGGTTAACCAATTATGGGTATGTGGGGTTCCAACTACAATAGAACCAAGGGAATCTAGCGGGTTTCTGTTATATCAAATTAAAATCTAATGTTCACAAGTTATAAAAAAAGGTAAATAAATAAATATAGAAGAAAAAATTATAATTCAAGAGGAAAAAGATATAAAACTAATTGTCTACCTTTCAAAAGTGTTATGAGTTTAACTTTAAATTATTTATGTTTTGATTTTTTTTTCATAAAAATGTATAACTAATAAAATTTGGAACTAATTATATAAACTTAAAAGAAAATGATATTCTTTTCTTTAAAAGTTTAGACGCACAAATGGTTACTATATGGTTTAAAATTGTAATAATTTAATCATTTTATGAGTCTAACAAAAACGGATATAAATTGTATTTATGATCATGAAATTATTAAAAATCATTATTGAGAATTATAAGTGAAATTTTGACTAAGAAAATACAATACAACTTACTCTTTTATATATATATTTTGACTGAGAAATAGTTTGATGAGACAAATTTCTTATATCCAAAAAAAAAAAAAAAAAAATCAAATTATGCTTACCATTCCTTATAATAGCCTCTATATTATATTATAGAAAAGCAAAATAAATTGGAATTTTTTCCTGGTCACACACTCACGTGATGACATCATACAGGGGTGTGTCTTGATGGTAGGGGTCCTTATCCCAACACTCAGAGATGACTGGTTTGAGCGATAGCACTAACAAGGGCCGTTTGGTACACATAGTATTACCTATTGCCGTTGCGTGGTGTGGGGTTGATGAGCCCATGCCGGAAACCCTTTTTTTCATTCAGCAGACAAAAGAAAAAAATTACTCACATGATGACAATGTGTGTCTTCTATTTTCTCTATTTCCACACATGTACATGTCTCACATGGTTGAAAATAGATGCCCCATCATATCATCTTTTCCCAAAAATGGGTCATGGAGGTGAACACAAAAAATCAAAAAGAGCACGAAAGTCTCGTCAAAAAAAAAAAAAAAAAAAGCACGAAAGTGCATAGAGTTTACCTCACTCCATTGGATAATCTTCCCTGGAACTAGAAGTGGGCCAAAGTAGAACACTACAATCAAGGAGAGTAGAGTTTTCCTCCCATATTGATGATCAAATTCTATTAAAGCATTTTTGCATCCACACTATGATTACTACTTCTAAATAGAAAAAATCAATATCAACATACTTTTAGCAGATAACCATGAAGCTACACCTATTTTCCCACTTCCCTTTTTTTTTTTTTTTTTTTTTTAAAGCCGATGACCCCTAAAAAATTACTATTATAAAGTTTAGAGTAAACTACGTATTTGGTCCCTATCTTATACATCATATTTCAATTTGATCCCTAACCTTTTAATTGTGTCAATTTGGTCCCTAACCTTTCAATACCGTGTCAATTTAATCCCTACAGTTATCTTTTAGATGAAAATTAATGACGTGTCTAATGACCAAAATAAAAAATTAGCTTCTGTTGATGTGACAATAAACTAAAATTTTATTTTGGCTGTTTGCTATGTAAGAAATTTTCATCTAATATATAATGGTAAAGACTAAATTGACACGACACTAAAAGATTAAGGACCAAATTGACATAATTGAAAGGTTAAGGACCAAATTAAAATATGGTGTAAAGGTTAGGGACTAAATATGTAGTTTACCCTAAAGTTTAATATAACCTTAGTATACAACAGATAATATAACCAGTTGTTTTAATTGCTGGACTTCAGTGTATTGTTCTTGTTTAATTGGTTGGTAGTACCAATGAGCTAAGTAGTAAGGAGTTTTTTTTTTGTTGATGGGAAGTAGTAAGGAGTTGTGTCATATGTTTAATGGTTGCTCCACCAAACCAAAGTGACCAACTTATTAGTAAACTTATTATAAAGAATAGAATTCGCTAAAAAGCATTATGAAAAGAATCTAAAATTGTTCAACAGTTTAATTTGTTAAAATTTCGCCTTCGCCTCAGTATATAAGTTTCATGGTCAGATAATATTTTTGTTTTTATTTTTTTAATAATTCTTAGAGATTTCACGTTATGAAAATCATGAAAAGAATAAAAAGTCAGTAACTTTGATATTTTTAATTATTTTAGGAGTGGAGTAAGTGGAAGGAAATCAAAGAAAGCTCAATTATCTAGTCCCAACAATCGACTAATTTCCGATCAATTTTACTCTACTCCCTTTCCCTCCCCTCAATTTAAAGGAGCAATAAAAGTCAGATAATATATTATTTTGATTTTAGAAATTTTACATGATCTCTTTCTATATATATACATATATATATATATATAATTTTAAAAAATATTAAAATCATATTGTGTCATTTAAAAAATTAATTAATTTTTTTCTTTTTCAGCTTCTTGGAATAACACTTATTTTCCTGCTTGACCACTGGCTAACCTAAAAAAAAAGTAATTATTGCATATAAATTTTAAAAATATTATGATTTTTTTATCCTTAAAACATATTTGTGACATTGACCATCTTAAAATTTTTTAGACTCAACATAATTAAAAAATAATTAATTGAATTTAAAAAAAGATCTCTAAATAAATTTGTTACTAGAAATAAACCAGTTATGACAAAAAACTTTAGTCCACTAATCTCACAAGTAAACAAAAAATTTATATAAAAAAATTGTTAGAATATAATGAAATAATACAACAGGAAGTTGAGAATAAAAAATAATTATAATGATGTTCAAATAGATTGTAATATAAAAATTCTTGATAATAACATCAAAATATAAGAAAAATAAATTTTAAATAAAAAATTATTAATATTTAATAGAGATTTAAATAATAAATAAAAAACTCCTTTTAAAATAACACGTTTGGCCTCAAATAGCTTGAGCCAGCCTGTATATAGCATTAAACAAATCAATAGATCTTTTCTTGGGTCTATCTTTTTTCTTGGGTCCGTCTAAATTAATTATGGAATTCACCATTATCATGACGTCACTTTTTCTTATTTAATCATTGTCATGATGTTACATAATTGCTTCAAATAATCGTCAATGACTTATTTCTTAAAAAATATATATATATATATATATATATTTATTTTGATAGGATCCAAAAGATACGTTGCTATGACTAGACTTATTTACCTTATGAAAATCATAAAAAGCATAAATAAAGTTATAATTTTGATAAATAGAGGAAGGAAAATAGGGTGAAAAATACTGTTTTTTACTGTTCGTTTGGGAAAGGAAAATAGGAAGAAGAGAAAACTGGGGAGAAAGTTTTCTCTCCGGGTTCACATTTTTTTTCCTTCCAAATCGGAAAGAAAATCTGGAGAGAAAAATGTTATGGTAGCACTTTTACAAAAATACCCTCTTCCCACATTTTTTTTTTCAACGTTCTCTTCTCTTTCTTTTTCTTTTTTTCCTTTTTTTTTTCAATGTGACCTGATCTTCAACGTTCTTTTTTTTTTTTTTTTTTTTTTTCAACGTTCAGGTAATGTTTCTCTTCTTCTCAACATGACCTGAACGTTTTTTTTCTTCTCAACGTGACCTGAACGTTTTTTTTTCTTCGACGTAACCTAATCTAATTTTTACATTATAATAATAAAAATAAAAATTTATATATATGATGTGATAAATTTTATATTATGTAATGAATATAAATAAATATATTTCTTATATATTATGTAACAAGGGTATAATAGTCAATTTATATAAATTACATTTTTCATCCTTTCATTTTTCTCTCCAATCGAACAAAAGAATTTTCCACCCTCCTACTTTTCCACCCCTCCAACCGAACATACAAGAGGGAAAACTAATTATTTTCCATCCTCCCACAATATTCCATCCTCCCACTTTTCCACTCCTCCAACCGAACGGACCCTAAGAGTCAATCCGGAAACTTCGAGGAACTTTCCTAAGCTCTCTAACATGAACAAAACTCAACACTTCATTAATGTACAAACCATTATTGTCCACAAGTTCTCGATCCGATAGGTATTACACTGGGTGCAATTCACCTTCCTTTGTCTCACAATTTTTTTTTTCACATTTTACTTCTCCTAAATCTTTTCTTAACGTTTTTTTAATCAATGATTGAGATTGAAAGTTGCTTGTTTACAACTATCAATCTCAACTATTTATAGTAATTGCACTAATGATCTCAATCCATGCTGGCCACCAAGAAGTAAATTCCAATCATGAAGCTTCCTACAACTTTCCTCTCAACTCTTCAACTTAATACTAATAGTTTTCCTCTTCAATTATTGTCTCTCTATTTTTTTTTTTTTTTTTTTGTCTTCTCAGACTATGAAACTGAGCACAAGGAAAGTTTTAGTTAGGTATATAATTTTCCCAAATCACAGTGTCAATCTCTTTGTTCTTAATCACATAGGGGTCTAAACCTAATCATTTATCATATTTTTAAAATCGGTTGATAATCATCTCTCTCTTGAAGCCACTCAATCAATCCAAAAATAACAATTAAAAATTAAATACATTCTTATAAAATAAAGTGACTAGGGTCTTATAAAACGGAGTCTTATAAAACGGATCTAGCGAAGGTAGAAGCATTGCCTTACAGTATCTTCATCATACATTGTCCTAGTGAAAGGTATGAACTTTGTACAAAAGGGAAAAGATTAATGGCAACATCACTCACAAAGTTCAAAAAATGACAAATTGTGCAGTTATATACATACTTTGCAATCTACAAAGAAATAAGCCCAATATAATCCTACTTGGTGAAATTTTTACTTTTTACCTCATATAAATGTAAAAGTTTTTCTCTAAAATTTGAAAAATCGACAAACAATTCAATGAAAAAAATGGAACCAATGACAACACTTCATGAAAAGGCATGGAACAGATTAATTTGCTATTACCAGCCTGGATTTTTTGGACACCCTTTCATTAATTGGCATGTTCAATTTTTTAAAGAACAATTAGGTTATTTGCCGAATGATCCTAGTATTCATTTTAAAGAAGCATAGTCATCAATTTGAAATGGTAAAGATTCTTCAGTTGATGTTAAAGCAACTCTAATATCAATGATCTTGATGTCGGCTATGAACTTTGCTTGCTTCTAATTCTCACTTTTTTTTCTCACATTATTTGTTCTTAAATAAATGTCTAAGTCACCCTATATGTGTACTTTTTTTCTCAAATTATTTGTGACCTGAAGTGCATAGTTATTTTGCACTCTGTTTATATTAAATTAATTAGTGGTTGTTGTAAGTGCACAATTGCACCTGGACCCAAAAACACACGTGGGCTCAGGCCCAATGAGCTTTAAACAATGAAATTTGTAGAGTGTGGGCTCGCAATCTAGTTTAGTGATATTTGAAACTTGATGAACAGGCTAAAATATTACAGTATTTGCAAATAATAAACAAACGGGGCAAAATAAACCTCTTCGGACGTAAGCCAAGGACAAATTATATATTATTTCTCTTTTTTCTCTCAAAGGTCACAGTTCTTAATATTTGTCTCCCCCCTTTCTTTGCCCTCTTTTCTCCTTAAATACTTCTTCTTCTTCCCTCTTTATCCACGTGTAACACAAATCACCCTATTAGACATCTGTCCCATCCACCACCCTCTGGAAGTCTTTAAATTATAGCAAGAAGGCTGACTTCTACTATTCAGGGGTCACTCCCCCATTAATGCGGCCAGGGAGGTAGGTGCAGGGTCTTTAATGTGGAGGTAGCAGGCTCTTTCTAAGATATTTCTCTCACACCGTTGCGTCTGGGGGGTGCTTAAATCCCCCTCTTAACCAACAGTTTTTCCAGAACTCTGCCTTGATCTTTTTGGCGAATCCTAGGGTCATCGTGGGTCTGTCTGAGGAGATATTCGTCCTCAGACGAATCCTCGGACTCTGAACTCATGGGCTGACCTACAGTTCTAGGAGGTTTTTAGTCTAAAACAAACTAGCGCCCATCAACAAAGCCCAAGGCCCAAACACTTACTTAGGTCCTTTTAGTCCCCACAGTTGTATTACTTATAAAGTTTCCAGATTTCACTAAACATTTAAATAAAAATAACTTTATAATTTTTCAAAAAAAAATTAGAACAGGACTTCTAGAAAATTACGTAGAATGTGTAGAAGTAATTGTCATCTCATTTCTCATAAAGCCTAAACAATACTTTACTAATTAACTGAAACTTATCTTTCTTCTCTTTTCTTAATGGGAGAGTAAATTACTTGCATATAGCTCTAATTAAGTTCATCCTATGTCTCACAAGAGCACAAATTAGGTACTCTCGGAGCACGGAGAATGGTGCTCCCTCCTCTCACATTCATGGTAGGGTCTGTTCATTAAATTCATGGTGTGGTCCACTATGAATGTAAGAGAAGGGAGCACCATTTCATTATACTCTGAGACTACCTAAGAATTTCCCATCTCACAATATCACATGTTCGAAAATGGTTTTGCTCCATTAGATAATCTTTCTAAAATAATTGGTCAATGCAAGGTCAACACACAAAAAAAAAAAAAAAAAAAAAGCACCGAAAGTCCATAGAATTTACCTCTCTCCATGAGAAAATTTCCCTGGAAGTGGAAGTGAGCCCCACTTGGAGGGTAGAATTTTCCACCGAAAGTACTGGCATTTAATATTTATTGATGATAAGCTTTTCAACTTTCCACGTACAAAACTGGTATTTAAAAATAAAATAAATAAAAAAGTTTTCCGCTAGAGCATTTATGCAGTCCACGATGAAATGAAATTGAAGAAAACAATATTAACAAACTTTACAGCGGATAACCATGAAGCTAAACCTACTCTGTTTAAATAAATAAACAAACGAGTGTTGTTGACTGAAAACAGAGGATGTGAGTCCCCCTCTTCTCTTTCACAAACACACAAATAATAGAGGCCATTCCTTTATTAAAAAGGCAATTATATAATAGGATCTGAATCCGACATTGTTTCCAAAAAAATTAAAAATATCTCTAAACAAAACTTTATACTAGTTACCAGCAACTTACTCATTCTTATCTTATATTTTCTTTATGGAGTAAGTTACTTGCATATAGCACTAATAATTACGTTCATCCCACATGCCCCACATCTAAAAGAAACCAAAAAGCAAAGTCAAGAGTAAATGCATTTAATAAGTCGGTGGTAGTAAGGATAAAAGAAGACATTGGAATCTTTTTTTTCCTCATACAAAGGTGAGAGCATTGCCTAAGCACAATGACAAATACTACAAAATAAGAAAATTTTCTATTACAACTCTATTCAGGAGCGTTGTTTCAAGAGGTTTTAGAGCTTTACTTCACGACAGCCAATTGCTGCAGTTCTCCATATCCGTAAGTTCTTACTCTTCTACTTCTTGCTCGTATTCATGTCTTTTGTTTCTCTCCTTTCACTCCCTCTCTGAAAAAAAAGAAAAAGAAAAAAAAACACATCGAATCGTTTTTTCTTATTCCTTGAACTATTTTCCTATTATTTATTTTCTTCAGTTTTAATTGATACCTAATCTATGCTCTTATATGGTTAATTCCTTAACAATTTGGATGAGAAAATGTCTAATCTGTTGGTGATGTTCTTATATACCAAACACAATCTTAGTGGGTGTTTGTGTCTAGTGAAGCATTTCTGCTGTTCACATCACAATAATTCTGTAGAGATAGTAATAGAACAAAGCAATATGAATAGAGTTTTTTTTTTTTTATAATGAAAATATGAATAAAACTTTATAGTTGGTCAAAACGCAAAATATATATATATATATATATATATATATATATATATATATATATATATAAAACTTATATAACTACCACCAGGAGGTTATTCTTTCCTCTTTTTGGGAACGCTGAGTGTGTTGACACTTGACGGTATTTGTCATCAAATCTTTACTCCACAAAAGTACTTACCTGCGAGAGATACAATTTTAGGCCCCAATATTACAGCTGAAGTCAATTTTAAGCTAATTACATAATTAAGTCCAATTGTTTAAGTCATTAGCCAATAGAAATATGCGTGGACATTAAACACAACAATAAATCCCAATCACAACACAAACACCCCACACAGTGTTTTCAAAGAGAAAAACCCGAAATTTGGGCAAAAAAAACTCTCAAGACCTGTAGCACCAAACAATCCACCAAACCAGAATAATTGCAATACAAATCACTTAACAAAACTTGGTAAGTTAAGTAATGACTATGTACTTGAGCCTCCAGCAACAACTAGCAACTAATTTCTCAAATCTTTTTTTTAAGTTAGTCTCTGGATCTGCAAAATTAACCACCAATATCAAGACAAAGTCTCCTTAGCCACTCAAAGGCCCCTTAGAGATTTAGGAATTGCTTCAATGTTTGGTAGAGTAGTTTGAGTAATGTTGTTTGAGTGTTTTTGATATACATGTGAAGGAAAAAGTGTGTTGAAATGTGTGTAAGTGTGTTTAAAATGTGTTGTTTTGTGTTTGAGTATGCTTACCAAACGGGGCCCAAATAGCACCAAGAACTTAAAAGGTTTCTTTGTGCGTATTGGATTTAGTCTCTTCAAATGGAATTGGCAATTAAAGAGGGAGAAGTTTGATAGAATTGAGAAGGTCTTAGCTCTAGGCTTTTAGGTCACTCCACAGCTCTTCAATATAGAAATTAGGTTTAAAATTTTGTGAGAAATTGGGCTCATAAAGTGGAGTCTAAGGGTCCGTTTGGTTTGAGGAGTGGAAATTAAAGTGGAAGGATAGAAGAAATTTAGTTTTCTCTCTTGTATGTTTGGTTTGAGGGGAAGAAAAGTGGAGAGATGAAAAACTCATTTACTGGGTTGAGAAGAAAAGTGAAAAGATAGAAAATAAAGTTTGTATAAAATTACTCTCATACCCCTATTACATAATATAAGAAATAATTTCCTTCCAATCATTAAAAAAATACTTATTATCAATAAAAATTAAAAGAATAACATATTATAAAAATTAATATACTATTAATATTATATTATTATTTTTTGTTATTTTATTTATATATAACAATTAGAGGTGCTTTCTTAAATATATAAAATAAAATAAAAAGAGTGAAAGCCCCCCATTTGATAACACCACCGTTGATTAAAAAAAGGGAAAAACAAAAAGCCAAATATGCAAAAGCAACTGTTTAAAGCTTTTGAATAAAAATGCAATACGAATTCAGAAAAAGAAGAAGAAGAATAAAGCAAGACATTGAAAAGAAAAAAAAAGAACACAATGTGAACGTAGTTCAATGCATAAACAATATGCATAGTCATTACACTGAAAAGAGGGGTAAATCTAGTATTAGGCTAGCATGGTGTTTTTTCCCAAATTGAGGATAAAACATTTTGGTGGGCTCGGGGAGAAAATACTCTAACCCCACCAATTTTTTTTCCTCCTCTCCCTCTAACCAAACAACCATCAAAAGTGTTTTCTCTCCCTTTTTCTCTCCTTTTTTTTTTTTTTTTTTCATCCTCCCTAAAATCCACCCAACCAAACATACCCTAAGGGCCCATTTGGATTGAAGGAGGAATGAGGGCGAACAGAATAGATTTAGCTGAAAATAGACTAATAAATTATAACTAATTTCTCTCGAGTTTTGAGTAGTGAGAGGCGACAAAGAGGCAAGGATGCTGCCTTTGGCTTTCAGTAATAATTTAAACACTTTTTTTCAATAAAGTATTACATTTTATATAATATACTTCAATTATATTCCAAAATTTTAAATTTATCAAATCTAATTATCAAAATACCAAAATTAATCAAACTAAAAAAAAGAAAGAATATAAAATAAACTCATATGCATAGTGGGTTGGGTTGGGTTATATGGGTTGAAAAAATTATAAACTTGACATGACTGAAGGCTCCAAACATGTCTTTTTCCAAAAAAGAAAAAAAATAGAAATAGAGTGCAAACAAAGTAACCTTTGTCTTTATCAACGATCTGAAATGCAATATTAGGTAGGCAGAAAAAAGAAAAATAAAGTAATTATGCACTGCTTGTACCTTTCTTCACATATTGCTTATACGAAATTAATTAGTGGATGTATTATTAGTCATAAAGTTTTCAGATTCTACTAGGCATGTTCGGTTAACTGCAATATGCCCTTAATAATACACATTACGATAATGTAACATTAAAATTTTGGTTTTTTTTTTTATTTTTTTTAATATTACCATAATTTAAAATTACAAAATATATCACACTACCTTAATCTCATCACATTTCTAAACAATGTAATATTGTATTCTTGTATTGAGATTACATTAATATAAGATTACAATAACGTAAAATTACGGTGTAATGTAACATCACGACGAACCAAAAGCCCCTTAAGCGTTTATGCGTGTCACATCACGATCAATGGCATCTGGAATATATAGAAAGATAGCAATATGAATAAAACCTTATAGTTTTTTTTTTTTTTAAGTGAATAGAACTTATTGTCCCGTCTCAAAAAAAAATCTTTATTGTTGATAAAAAAATCAATATAAATACTATAAATACAACTTTATAGCCGCCAGGAAATTCCTTGTCATCAAATTTCCACTAAAGCACTCAAAAATAAAAAAATTTCACTAAAGCAAGTAAAAAAAGCTAGAGAAAGTAATATAAAGTATAAACAAAACTTTAGTTAAAATTTAAAAAGACCGAATGAGATTGGTTCAATTGCAAACACATTCCCTGCACTTTTAATTTTGTATTGTTCATTTCGGTAATGACAAAATTCTTATTTCAAGTGATCATGTATAGTGCACGTGACCATTTTATCATATAATCATTAAAAAAATTATTGTTTGTAACGAATTATAATAATAAAAATTCTTTCTAAATTAAAGTTTAATAAACAAATTCTTGAAATGCAAACGGGCGGTATTGGTTTGAGGGCTATTTGTATTTGGTGGCGTTTCCATGGATTTATGGGTCATTACTGAAAGCCTTAAGGTGTATAATACAAAATTAAAAGCACAGAGGGTGTGTTTTGAAATTGACCCAAACCTCGGGGATATTTATGCAAATTGTTTGTCCTCTTCGCCAATCTATTTTCATTTTAAGTACTTTGTTTCTTCAATTTTGACTGATTGTACTTTTTATCTAATTTTTGGTTCAAGATTTTCTAGGATGATTTCAATGGCTTCCATGAGCACTGGAAGAGCCTTCTCACCATCATCATCTTCTTCTTTTACACCTCGATGGAAATATGATGTGTTCCTAAGTTTTAGAGGCAAGGATACCCGGAATAATTTTACAGACCATCTATATTTAGCTTTGAAACAGAAGGGTATTTTCACTTTTAGAGATGACGAAAAACTAGAGAGAGGAAAATCAATTTCACCAGAGCTCTCAAAAGCAATAGAAGAATCAAGGCTTGCTATTGTCATATTCTCAAGAAACTATGCATTTTCTACATGGTGCCTAGATGAACTTGCAAAGATCATTGGATGTGTGAAAGAGACGGGAATGACAGTTTTACCAATTTTTTATAATGTGGATCCATCTGATATACGAAAACAAATTGGAACTTTTGCACAAGCTTTTGCTAAACACGAAGAACGTTTTGAGGAGAACATAAAGAAAGTGCAAAAATGGAGAGATGCTTTGAGAGAAGCGGGCAATCTCTCTGGGTGGCACTTACAAGATAGGTAATTTAATTTGAGATATATTTTTCTTCCGTATGTGTCAAACATCTCTCCCTATATTTACCATGTGAATTATACTGCCAAACATATACTCAAGATTTTGACTACAGTATATTCCACATTTAATATGTGAACATTATACTTCTTATGTAATCTATACTGTATCAATAAAATAGGATTTTTTTTTCTCAAAAAAAAAAAGAAAAGAATTTGATGGTTTCGCTTTTAATTTAGGAAAACAATATTCATTAAATAATAAGAAATAAAATTATAGAATTTGAAAGAACAAAATATCATGACCTTAAATGTCGGATAATAATAATAAAATGTTGGAAAGTGTGAG
Source organism: Castanea sativa (assembly GCF_040712315.1). Lineage (NCBI taxonomy): Eukaryota > Viridiplantae > Streptophyta > Magnoliopsida > Fagales > Fagaceae > Castanea > Castanea sativa. Next base: position 2,810,048 of record NC_134024.1, on the reverse strand, counting down.
AAAAACACAGAGGTATAAAGAGGTGGCTATCTCTTAAAATCAAACTATCCATACATACATATAAAGTGGAGGAGTTAATGATAGTTATAAAAATTAGGGAAAATAAAAATTTATTAAAAAAATATCTCCAAATAAGCTTTTTACTAACTTGTAACTCTACATATTCACGGACACATTTAAGAATAAATACAATTAGATAAATATTAAACATTCATATCTAAGCTTAATACAACTGATATTCATTTTAGTATTTTTGTTAATTCTTTAACAATAATTTGTAATGATAACTTTGAATAGAGTATGCAATTTTTTATTATGAATTCCTTGATTTTATTTTTTATTTTGAAGAAAAGGGTAATTTGACTATTTATATACTTAAGTTTGATTTACATTTGAACGTAATTTTTGTTAATTTTAACAGAATGAAATTACTTAATGTTTAAAATTTCAAATAATGAATATGTTATGAAAATTGAGTTTATATAAAAATATAAAGAAGATAACAACCAATTCTTTAGAACACTATAGAATTTTTCATTGACATTTATGCATGAATTAAAAACAAGTTTTAAGGCCAAAAAGTTCAATTCAAAAAGTCTATATTTTACCCACAATAGAAAACTCTAAAACAAATAAATTCAATCTCAAAATCAAAGCACATAGTAATTCATCTTATCTCCAAAATCAACATGGGTGACTCATAGTATGTTAATAAATTCAATAGATGTTAACATAAAAATTAGCTATGTATATAGAAACAATAGCTCATATCATATGAATAGCAAAGAATAAACTTAGTATCACAAATAAGACATTTAAGATGTCATGTCATGTGTATAGTCCCTACAGGATGGGTCACACCCACATACTGCCCCCATCGATAGGGTCACTAGAAAATAAACAACTGCCAATTAAAATCACAACATCACAACTTCCACAACGCGAACGAATTATAATACGGATAGTGTACAAATACGATCAAAGGAGTTTCACAAATGCAATAGCAATAGCTCAAAGATATAAGAATGGAATTTGAGATTAAAAGGGTCACATGAGATGGTACAATGTGTAAAGAAAATGGCAATGAGTTGAGGACACTCAAAAAAACATGGAAATTTATCAAGAATGAACTTTTAAATGGGTTCATCAATGAATATGGTAAAAGAAGAGGAATAGTGTGTAAAGTCCCACTTATATATTTGGATCTATAAAAACCTCAAGAGGAGAGATTGTTATTTATATAAATGTATGGGAGGAGCGTCATCTTGATTCTTGATAAAATTTGAGGAATGTTGGTGGAATTTACTCTAATTTTAATTATTATAGTATATGTATGATATGATTTTGAGATGAGCTTATATATATAATATCTAATTTTAATGTGAATGTTTTGGTGCCAATAACTAAATGACTAATTGTTATATAATTCTAAAACTCTCATATATTGTACCAAATATCTTATAATTTCACATGGAATGATTTTTTTTAAAGATAGGTTTGAGTCAAAAGTTATTTCAAATTTTGTTATTTTTAGTCAATAGTAACTTATTAAGGGCACAAATCGAAACAATTAAAAAGGTTAATGGTTTTAGTTGAAATTTTAGAAATTGAAGGTTAATTTGAAACCAATCCAAGCCTTATGGGAATTATGTAATTTATAACTCTAACACAACTCCTAATTAGATTAATATTCTGACAATCAAAATAATTCCGCTATTAGATCACACGTTCTAGTAGGTGTAATTTTAAGTTGGCTTTCCACTGTTCAATGGCCAACAAGGATAATGACCATTGCTATCATAAGAAATAGGATTGGATGATGACATTAAATTTCCTCATTTCTAAATATTTTGCAGCTGCTCTCTTCCCTCTCTTTTGTAGGCTTTCTTCTTCTTCTTCTAATTGTATAGTTAAAATACGGGTAGTTCTTTGGATTTTGGCTTGAAGCATTCATTTACATTATTATAAAAAAGAAAAGAAAAAAAGAGGCATTCAATTACATAAATTCAACCCAATTTCAGATTTAACCAACTAAACTTAATGCCACATGTCTACATAATTTTTTTGTTGGATATATCCTGTCCTCGTAAATTCAGATTCACAACTTATTGTTCTCTCTTCTTTGTAGGTCTGAGGCAGAATGTATCCAAGACATTGTGCGAGAGATATTAAATATATTGAGAAATACATTCTCAGCACATACAATGGGACTAATAGGAATAGAATCCCGAGTGGAGAAATTGAAGTCATACTTAGCTATAGAGTCAAATGATGTTCGCATTATAGGAATTTGGGGGACAGGAGGAATGGGTAAGACAACTCTTGCAAGAGTTGTTTATAGTATGGTTTCCAATCATTTTGAAGCTTGCTGTTTTATTGCTAATGTTAGGGTAGAATCTAAAAAATGTGGTTTATGTAAGTTACAAAAAATACTTTTGAAAGAACTTTTGATGCTAGAAAATTTGAATCTACAAGATGTCGATGATGGAGTTCAAATGATCAAGAATAGGATACATAACAAAAAGATTCTTCTTGTTCTTGATGATGTAAATGAATTAGACCAATTGAAGAATTTAGCTGGGGAGCATTGTTGGTTTGGTTCAGGTAGTAGAATTATGATAACAACAAGAGATAAGCATTTGTTGGTGAATCCTGAAGTAAATGAAATATATGAGGCTGAAGTATTGAATCATGATGAAGCTCTTAAACTTTTTAGTTTGAAAGCTTTTAAAAAGGACCATCCAGCTGAAGATTATGAAAAGCTATCTCAAGCTTTTGTAGATTATTCTAAGGGGCTTCCTTTGGCCCTTGAAGTTTTGGGTTCTTTCTTGTGCAAAAAAAACATTGATGAATGGGAAAGTGAACTGAATAGGCTCACCGAATTTCCTGAAAGAAGAATTCTCGATGTGCTTCAAATAAGTTTTGATGGACTACAACCAATAGAAAAGGAAATTTTCTTAAATATTGCATGTTTTTTTAATCACATGTATCCAGATTTTGTCATAAAAATACTAGACGATCTTGGGCTTTATCCTAAAATTGGATTAAGGGTTCTCATTGATAAATCTCTAGTAAAATTGCATGAAAATCAATTGTGGATGCATGATTTACTACAAGAATTGGGCCGAGATATAGTTCATCAAGAGTGCCCTAAAGACCCCGGGAAACATAGTAGATTGTGGTTGTTTGTAGATATTGACAATGTGTTGACAAAAAATACGGTAAGGGGTTATCGAAATAAACTAAGCATATATCTTATTTTATTATTCAACATATATTTTTTTTTATAAAGAATGATATGGAGTTTAAATTATATTAGTCTAGCAATAATATAATACATTTTATACTAATCTCTCTTATTCTTATTAATAGGGAACGGAGGCAATTCAAGGCATAGTACTAAAGTTGCATGAACCAAAAAAGGTATATTGGAATCCTAAAGCCTTTTCAAAGATGGGAGATCTAAAATTGCTTAAAATTTGTGGTGTTCAACTTATGTATGATCTCAAACATCTTCCTAATAGCTTAAGAGTTCTTGATTGGAGAGGGTACCCTTCAAAATTGTTGACATCAAGTTCCCAATCAAAGGTAATTTAGGTACCCTTATACTACTTTTTTTATATATATAATAAGTTTGTTTGTAGAAACTAATTATTTTACTCTCTTTTTCTTTTTTGGCTTTTAACAGAGTTTTGAGAATTTGAAATTCATTGGGCTGAGTAGATCTCTAAAACTTATTGAAACCCCAGACATCAATGAAATCCCAAATCTTGAGAGTTTGGTTCTTGAAGATTGTAGAAATTTACGTAGGATTCACCAATCAATTGGAATTCATAAAAAGCTTACTATTCTTAATTTAGATAGGTGCGAGAACCTCAGATGTCTTCCAAGCAAGTTTGAAATGGAGTGTCTCACGGAACTTAGACTTTCTGGTTGCTCAAAAATAACAAAAATTCCAGAATTTGGGAGAAACATGAAACGTGTACACGGCCTTAATTTGAGTGGTACTGCGATTACAACACTACCCACGTCAATTGAGCATTTGACTGACCTTTTTTGGTTGGATTTACGTAATTGCAAAAATCTTGTGCATTTACCTGATACCATTTTTAATTTAAAGCGGATTGCAATAGTCAATCTTGAGGGATGCTCAAAACTGGATAGACTGCCAGAGAACCTAGGGAATGCCGAAAGTCTAAGAATGTTGTTTTTGAGCGAAACTGCTATAAGAAAGGTCCCTTCTTCCATTGGTCTCTTAAAACATCTTGATTGGCTAGATTTCAGAGGATGCAAGGGGTTATCATCTAATAAATCGAGGTATGAGCTCCTCCCGTTTTATTCAACGCCAACAATTCCTCATCCCATTGACTTGCTATTCTCTTCTCTATCTCTATCACCTGTGTATTCTTTGTTCGGCTTGGATTTAAAAGACTGCAATTTCAAGGCAATCTCCAATGATATTGGTTCCTTATTCTCTTTAGCATTGTTGGATCTAAGTGGAAATGATTTTGTTTGCCTTCCTGAAAGCATCATTCGACTTTCGAATTTGCAAGAGATGTACTTGAATAATTGCACAAGTCTTCGATCATTGCCAAAGCTTCCATTGAATATTCGACTCATTCAGGCAAAAGGTTGTATCTCACTGGAAATGTTACCAGATCCATTAAAACGAAGTGATTCATTGGAACCATCTCTCTATCTTCAAAATTGCTTTCAATTGGCTGATAATCAAAGCTGCGTAGACTGGTTTATCTCAGGGATAAAAAAATCCCTCAAGCTCTCTCCCTCTCTCCCTCTCCCAGTCCTAAAACCCTACCATTATTATCCATATGTCATTGTTATTCCTGGAAGTGAAATTCCTGAGTGGTTTAGCCACCAAAGCATGGGGAATGAAGTGAACATAAAACAACCTTCTCATTTGTGTAAGAACGTGGGAATTGCTATTTGCGTTGTGTTTTGTACAAATGATGATCCATATCAATTCACCTCCCGTCTTAGTTATTATTTGATAGCCAATGGAAAAAGAATTCTTATTAATTACTATCCCTCAATTTATAAGGTTTCATCAGATCACGTTTCACTAGTCTATGTGGTTCCTCAATTCTTCGATGAGGAATCAAATAAATTATTATGGGAAGGAGACGTGAATGGATTCAGTCAGATTAGAATTAAAATTGAAATGGCTGATTCAAGTTCGAAGGTAAAAAAATGGGGGATCCGTATGAAAGACATAGAAGATCTTGACCGATCAATGGTACAGTACAGCAACAGCAGCATCACTCCTTATGATGGCATGGATGTTCTCCATCATAATTTCGACAATTCGTCAGTGGCAGTGGAATGTCACAAAGTCAAGTGCAGTCGTGATGATTATAATGGGGCTGAACCCAGTGGAGAAGGAAGCTCAAAAAGGATTAAAAGGCACACAGAAACCAATGGTAACTCTGATTCTGAGGAGTCAAGTGAGTACAAGGACTGCGATGAGGAGTTAAGCGATTGTGAAGAATCTAATGAACGTAACCCTGATGGTTAATCAACTTTTCAGTAAGTCACTGTCTTTCCCCTGTTGGTTTCTGCATTTTCTTTTTCTTTTAGTGTACATTTTTTAATGGATTGCCCACCACATGTTTGAGTAGAGTTGTCAATGAGACTCCTAGTGGTTTGACAATAAAGAATGGCAAGAAAATGCTTTTGTTGGTGTTTTAAAAGCATGCTTTTAATGTGATTAAAAGTGAGTAAACATCAAAACTGGAAGTTTTTGCTGCCAAATCTCATCTTAAATAGACATATCTTTTACCTTTGCATTTTCTTAGCTAGACTTTTTTTTTCCTATTCTATTTTTTCCTCCCCAGACATTTAGGAGCTTAACAGAATATATATAATGTCAAGTTTGAATGGAAAGGGTGCTATAGCCTATCACATGTATTGCCTCCATCTGTAATATAATTACCTCATTTATCTGTGATATTAATACTTTAAAACTCATTTTATAATTGCTTTTTAATTATGGAAGTGTTTGACATATGATTATTGTTCTTTGGCTCTTGATATTCTTGAAATTTTCCAGGTTGTTTCGGATCATGACCAAGTTCAACCACCCATGCCCATCTCACATGTTCATCTTTATAGTAATTAGACCCAAGCAGGCAAGTAAGTATTTAACAAGATTGAAAATTGGAGAAGGTAGTATGCTTAGATTTGTAAACCCCACTTTACTTGTTATTGTCATTTTGATGCATTATGCCTACAATTTAAGTTTTGTCACATTTTCGTCATTGTTTTGCCATTTTAGCCTGATTTATTACCTCTCATAGTAAATTGATAATATACCTTTATAGACATCCTAGTATATACATATGGTTCCAATTTTTTGGCATGTCAATAAAGGGGTGTCCTATGAAACTGTTTAGTTTCTGTAAATGTTGTGGCAGATGTGCTAGTCAAAGATACTTTTAGCCCGGGTGGAATTCTGGATTCGTTTGAAAACTCTATAGCCAAAATGATTTTTAGAGAATTTTACAAATTCATGTTTGTGTTATTGACAAGCTCATAAGGTCTCATTTTAAATCTGGTGCTTATTTAGTTGAAAAGGATAATGGTTGTTGCTTAGCAGAAATCATAGAAACCATGCCGGCAGGTCCTTTTTTTATCTCACTAGCACAACCATAAGTGAAGACCTTGAGCATTGGAGCCATTTTGTAGGTTACAATCACCTTCTAAAATTATTGTCGTTCTTTGGAGGATTTTATTGAATTTTCTTCTTGTGAGGGCAGAATTGAGAAGAATTGTGAGGACTTTTTTCCTGTGTGTCAAAGACTCAAAGATGCAGAAACCTTAGACCTTATTTTTTTCCCTTGTCATCTATAGAAATCTGGTTTGGTTTGATCTGTCCATTAGAACTAATTTCATTCAACCTTACTTGATTCAGGCATGGATGAAGAGAAATCAGGGCAATTTAGAGAACTTAAAGTATTTATAGGAACAAGGCAACCGTGAAGAAAGAGTCTTTCTCTGCCACTAATGTGGCCATGTTTTTTGAAATTTTGTTTGATTTCAATGTGCAGGGTAACTAATAGTTCAAAAAACAAAGAAAAGCCTCAACAGCAGCAAGAAAAGCAAATCCAGACCTTTAGAGAGGGTTCAACTGCAACCAATCCTGTTGGAGGAGAGCTGCAAGGGTAGGGGATGGAAATAGCTGGGATCCAATTTTTTTTTTTAAAAAAATAGAGAATATGCATGTCCATAGCTGCTTGTGAGGAGTCAAGTGAGTGATTAGTGACCTGAGATTTTTTCATTGGAAGGAATTTTGTGAAGTGACCTAGAAGGTTGATCAACATTTTTCTCTCTATCGCATGTAAGTCACCATCCTTCTTAATTTGAGTTTTGTTGGTTGATGCATCATCGCTTTCCCTTTCCTTTGGCATATACTTGTACTCTTTTGGGTTAATTTTAACTTCAAAAAAGTTTCTTGCTAGCTGTACCTTAGTTAATTATTAGCACTTATTCAAACTCCCTTCTGGTTTGTTTCCTTAATCATAAAACACAAAGCAATACTCCTAGCTAATTTGATACGCATATAAAAAACAGAATCTTATGAAATAAACAATGATTAGGGTCATCTTGGTTTAGTGATTGTGTTACTTGTTTGTGCTGGTTGCCCCCTTGATGTTGGATCATTGGACTATTTCATGAGGTGAATCTGTCACATGGCCAAGAGACAAAAAGATAAGTGCAGTCCATTGTATGCTTTTTAACTTCTCTCGTCATTGTTTTAAAATTTTTCAAGGTGCAAAAACAATATATGCAGGCCACTGCAAACATTACAATCAAAATTATTTTTTATCTCATTACATATTATATATGTGAAGTCATGCATAGATTGCAGTCAGAATGATTAGTCTAGCTTGGGGTAGCATCTAGCTTCCTCCTTAGCTGAAAGTTCTCTAAAGTTGTGTACTAACCTTCAACCAAAGAAAATGCTTTCTTTTTTTTTTTTTTCTTTTTTTTTTTTTCTGTTTAAGAGAACAGCTGCATTTTTTGTTCTAGTTCTTGTTCCTTTTATTTTTGTTTTGCTCAGAAAATTCTTATTAATTTAAAGTATGACAACAGTTATATAACTTTTCCCCAATCCACTTGCTATATAGCTTAAGACAATCAGGATTCCAATTCTAAAATGTACAAACTTTACAATCAAATGTAGTTATAAATTTAAAATCTTCCGCAATGAGGAACTTGATGATAACTTTTATGAGGAATTAATTTGGATATTTAAAATATCTGTAAAGAACAAATCATTAAAACAAGTTCTTGATACATCCAAATATCGACATTCTTGACAATTGATCGTATTGGAATAATTAGTCTTCCTAGAGGTTGTGTCTAGCTTCCTCCCTTGTTGAAGGTTTTTTAGGGTTGTTTACTAACTTGAAACCAAAGCAGATGCTCTTTTTCTGATTAATAGAATAACTGATTTTTCTATTCATTTCTTTTCATTTTTTGCTTTTGCTTTTCTCTGAATTTATATTATTTAAAAGTACGACAACAATCATAAAGTTACTAAAATGACTTGTATTAGCATGTTTGAGGACATTGTTATTGCAATTCTCATAATGCAAACAATCTTTAGAATCAAATCATGGTTAGTGATGGTTCAAAATTTTCAACCATGAGGAGCTTGATCATAACTTTCCTTAATAGGGATTTAATTTTGATATGCAAAATTTCTTCAATGACCAAGTCACTACCATGTTCTTGATATATCCAAATATTGTCATGTTGTTGACAATGGATCAGTTCATTGATCAACAGAGAAAGGTCTGCTTCAGCAGCAATAATATTCTTGGTGAACTGCTTAAACTATCAGCATTGGGAACCTAAGCTTGTACCTATATGTTAATAGATTTGCCATCACCAACTAATTGAGAAGCTCTCATAGGAGACAATCTTCAAAGTTAAAAGCATTTAGTCCAATTTTATGTGTCACCCAAAAAATGTTGTGAATGACTGCATATTACTCAATTGTTAGACATGTCTTGTCAGATCTGTGATTTACCATAAGAGAAGCGCGTTTGGATCTATTACTAAATGACCTTAGCCATCTGATGCCTTTATTCAATGTTGGGAAATCATCAAAGACTTCATCTTCCCATGTAATGCTTGTGGAGAAGAATTGGTGAGACCTTTATCATATTTGAATTTCATTTTTAAAGTGTCATATCTTTCTTCCTTTGATTTCTTATTTAGATATTTCTTTCGTTCATTCTTTCTTCTCCTTCCTCTTTTACTTCAGAGATTTAGGAGTTTAATAGGTGCCCTGTGACATATCTTTTTTCTATTGTGCTTTCTTATATATATAATTTAGTAGACAGGTACTACCACATGTAAATGCCCCGTTACATTTTAATAATAATAGTTTAAAACTCTTTTTATATGTAGTACTGCTCTTTAATTGTTTAAGCTTTTACCAAATAAATTTTGTGCTATTTCCTCTTGATGTTCTTGAAGTTTTCTAACTTTTATACCTGTAACTCGAAATGAAATTATTGACTGAAATTTGTACTTACCCATATCAGATCACGAGCAGGGCAAAACTGTTCATGCTCATTTCACATGATAAAACAAACCAAAAGACTTATCTCCATAGGTAACTTAGCTTGGCTACCCTATCAAAGTGACTCAACTAGAATTAGAATCAAAGGATAACAGAAATTAAACCTGAGCATACAACAAACTTAGCCATAAATTACTAACCTAATTCTCTGGTGCATATTCAATCAGGCAAGCAACTATGCAGAAAAAGTTGAAAAATAGAGAAGGTATCCTGCTTTGATTGATAAGCCTTGCTCTAATTGTTATCATTGTTTTGATGCGTTACATTCAGAATATAAGTTTTCATATTTTTCTGCTTGGTAGTCTTTTTAGCCTGATGTATTGTATTTTGTAGTGGAAAGATCCTACAGTTTTATTTTGATGTGTTTTGTCCAGAATTTAAGTTTAGTCATGCATGTGTGTATCAATCTTTTTCAATAATACAAAAAATATTATTTTGCTAGGTTATAAAACCCATACTTTTGTAATCCCTCAATTAAGTCAAAATAAGCTACTACTATTAATAGGTATTTAAACTTATCTTTACACTTTGGCTTGAAAACAGGACCTGATTAGAGAGCTGTACTCTCCAGAAGTGGCTGCTCAAATTTATGCTATCCCTATCTCAAGCTGTTGAGTAACTGATAAGCTGCTATGTCCTCATACAACAAAACATAGTGAGTGAAACCAAGTGTCTTATGCAATGAGGAAGAGAACTTGGATCGTTTATTCCTAAAGCACAGTCTTGCTTGGGCTGTATACCCTCAACACAATGATGTTTGAGGGACGAGGGTGCAAAACAGTGTACTTGTGATGTGCTAATGCTCAGTAAAGGTTTTTTTTGTATGTATGCACAAGCCTATGATGCGCAACATGTTGATTAGAGTAACTACTAGAGTGTACCAGGGCAAGTCGTGTAGGATGGCAAGTGTTGCTGACAGTTGAAGGGCACTGGCAGAGCAGGTGCAAATGGGTTTGTTTTGCCTATGTAGCTAAATCATGTGCTGGCAGATAATTTTTTGGCTCTTCCAATAATGCCGTATGCAAACGAGTGGAAGCTTACTGTTTGAGAAGCATTTTTTCCAGGCTTGTTTTGGTTAGTGGAAGATTGGAGGACCTGTGTTTGGAAAAGAAGAAGCTTCCTTGGCAACTTGCTGCGCTGACTGAAGAACACGAGTGCAAGGGAGTTGGAGAACGCCAGTGGTATACATTGGCTATGCATGGGAGTCACTAATGAGGCTAAAGCCCAGGTTTCTCTTGCTTCTAACTCTTTTATGAACATTTTTTGGGCTTGTAACTCTATTACTAGAGAGTTAACTTTAGCAGTCTGGATAATATATAGCCAATTTGTTTCAATAGTGGGACTTTAGAGTTACTTTCAGCAAAAATTGTTCATGTTTAGTTGATATTCTCCGCATGTTAATAGATAGTCAAAATTGCCAATGAGCTAGGTAGCTCAAATGGTATTTTCTACCCCCCAAATTTTATACCAACAGGTAATCACAAGGCTCATGAGCCTGAGAGTTGGCTTGGAACGTCAATCAACAAGGCTAGCCAAATTTGGATAACATTAGTAAATTACTGATTCTTCTAAAAGTTTAAGCTGTTAGGAAATTGTGAATTTAATTATTTAACTATAATTTTAACACTTCCCCTCACATGTAGACCTAAACCTCTTTCTAAAAAGTAGGGCCCAACTTGTGGGGTTTTTAACATTTTAAATTAAAGATAGAGTGGAGACAGGATTGAAATAAGGATCTCATGCTTTTATACCATAGTAAATTACATATTCACCTAAAAACATAATAATTACTTAATTAGTAATTTATCAAAGAATGGAGACAGGATTGAACTAAGGTATCTATACTTAATTAGTATAGTTGCAAGTTGCAACTCAAGAGTTATCTATAGCAAAGTAGAAAATTACTAGATTATAAACGAATCTAGCTAAGGAAGAAGCATTGCCTTGCAGGCTTGCATTTAAAGCAGATAAAACATTAGCTCACAGTTTCTCTTAGCATCATCATACATTTTGTCATAGTGAAAGGTCTGAACTTTGTACAAAAGGGCAATGATTAATGGCAACATCACTCAAAAAGATCAAAAATTGACAAACAATGCAATTATATATAATCCTATCTAGTGACATTTTTACTTTTTACCTCATATAAATGTAAAAGAAAACTAAAGTAATATGACCTGCTTGAACACTTTCTTCAGCTACTTTACACTGTTAATACTAAATTAATTAGTGGATGTATTAGTCATAAAGTTTCCAGATTCCACTAAAGCATTTGTACGTGATACATCATGGTGGAACCTTGATTGTGAATAGATAGATAGAAAGAAAGCCATATGAATAAAAATAGGTTTATAGCTTCTCAAAAAAAGTAATACGAGTAGGACTTTATATAGCTGGGCACTAGGAAATTACGCAAAATGTGTAGGAGTAATTGTCATCAAATTTCCACTACAGTACTAATCCTAGAAAATGGAAAAAAAAAATTAAAAAAAAATTTATAAAAGTATGATAAAGCATATTCATCCCATTACCACCACCACCAGCAAAAGATTTTGATTCATTAGAATCTACTCATGCATGTGTCTCACTCTCTCACATGTTTGAAAATAGTTTTGCCCCAATAGTTAATCTTTTTGAAAAATGGGTCAATGCAAGGTCAACACAAAAATTTACACTTTGACTTGGAACACAGGACCTAGTTAGGGAGCTATACTCTCCTGAAGTAGTGAAGTGGCTGCTCAAATTTTAGCCACCCCTTTCTCAAGGTGAGGACCTACTAATAAACAAATATCGCCTCAATGTAACACATGGTGATATCAAAATTAAGCTACTGTTGAAAGTAGGGGGGAATTCAAGTAATGGATTCTCATTGGAGGGTCATAGCTCTTAGATTGAGACGTCTATGGGAATTGAAGCTTCCTTTGAAGTTAATAATTGTTATGTGGAAGTTTGGCATGACGACTTCCTAATTAATACAGAATAGTGAAATGAAACATAGTGAGTGATAGTAATTGTGTGAGGAAGAGGAAAACTTGGTTAATTTATTCTTGAAATGCAATCTTGCTTGGGCTGTATTGTTTGGATAGATTTGAGCCTTAGATCTGAGTTCATTTCTCCCTGCTCTGTGAAGCGGTGGTTGCCTCAGTGGATGGAGGATCCAAACTTTCAAAAACAGGAATATATTATGTTCTCTAGATTGATGTTTAAGGGTGCAAAGTAGCTTCTAAAAAAGTGCTAATGCTTTGCTTTGCAGGTCTGCACAAGTCTCTAATGCACAACAAGCAGATCAAAGTAACTGCAGGAAAGTACCAAGGTAGGTGTTTCAAGTTGTGGAGGGTTGTAGGAGTTGCTGACAATTTAGGGACACTAGCAGAGATAGTGTGAACGGGATGGTTTTGGCTTTGTAGCCAAATCAAGTGTCGGCAGGCTGTTGCAGTTCTTCCATATGCAATCAAATGGCATGCAGCTAGATGCCACTGTTCGGAAAGCATTAACTAAGGCTATACAGCCATGTTTTTGTAGACTTGTTTCCATAATTTCTATGAGTGGAGGACCTATTTTTGAGAAGAAGGTTTCCTTGGCAACTTGCTGTGCTGATTGAAGACCACAAGTGCATGGAAGTTGGAGAACGTTAGTGGTTGTATATTTTGTGCATAAGAGAGTTGCTATAGATGTTGGGGCCTTGCTTCAAATTCTTTTGAACATTTTTGGACTCTACTACCAGCCAACGCTTCAGACATTATTGTATTGATAAACCATACCCAAAAAGAAAAAAGAAGATGAAAAGAAATAAGTTGAATTAACACCTTTTCTGGACTAATTTAAGCTATGGCATGCAACTACATGCAATCATTAACATTGTAAGACATCATGTAAGAGATTCATGTACTTAACGTGAAAATCATATTCAACTCTCCTTTTAGATTCAAATAAGAGCAATTGAATTAACTATCTAATGGCTCTGACCGATTAACATGCTTTTTATTTTTGTGCCCTTCAAATGGATTGTTCCGTTAAACTTCTAGTAAATAAAAAAATTGAAATTTCTCTTCCTTATGTAAAGGTTGTTATATAATTCGATTGTTTTTATTTTTCCCCACAATAATCCAAAATATTTCATCTGTGTCTTTTGGGTCACATTAACTAATTTTTTAACAGAAAATTTTGGCTCCAACCAAAGTCACATTAAATAATTTTTAACATGACTTGGCTCAAATTGGCTAGAGGGTAATGATAAGAAGATAAATGAAGTTTAGAATAGCATATTTTTTGTTTTTTAATGGAAGGTTGAAATTTGCCTAATTGATTTTCAATTTAAAAGGATTTAGAGCAGAATTATCTAGTCTTTGAAGCAAAAAAAGAAAGAAAAAAAGTTAATTTCTGCTATGCTGCAAAACATGAGCATTTGATTTCATCCAAGGTTAGGCAAAACATATTAAATTAGTACCATTTACTAATGAGAAATCTCATTAGTACTTTTTTTTTGTTCAATAAATGTCATCATTGAAACTCTCATATAGCTCATGATGCAAGTCCATTTGCAAAGTCAAAAAATTTTATGAAAGGGTTCCCACTGAATTTTTAGATTACATTTTTAATCTTCAGATATTATAGATTCTCAAAAAAAGAAATCTTTGGATATTAAAAATAATTTTAAACAGTTACATCTAAAATCAGCAATAGGTCTTCAACTGCCTTTTAAATCCAACCCCCACTCCCCCACCCCGACCCCCCCCCCCCCGGCAGCCCTCCTTCATTTTCCCTTTTTTTTCTCTCTTTTTCAACGACCGTAGAGAGCTTTCTCTTCCTGTCCTATCCCTAATGATTTTTGGGCATTTGCAATACCTTTTGGATCTGCAATACAATAAATCACATAAACTACATTACACATAAAAAATCAGCTATTTTGTAACAATCATCAATGCATTAATGGAAGGGAAACATGCCAAAGGTTTTATCACATGAAACAAATTTTTTTTTTTTGTTTTTGACTTTCAAAGAACTTGGGTGCAATCATGAGACCAAGATTAGCTTCTTCTTCTTCTTCTTTTCATAATAAGCATGAGACCAAGTTTACAATTGTTTGAAAAGATCAAACCAAAATATAGAATCAAGTTAAATGTCTACCAATTCTAAGTTTAAAAGTTTTGCAATGTAAAATACATGATTGGACATTGAAAATCTCTCCAAACCAATTGTATTCCCTGAATTTATATAGTTCTTAGTCCTTCTAAAAGATGTAGGAGTCAAGCCCATTGTAACTTCCAGTGAAGTTATAAAAGGAAGACTAGAAAAAAGAACCCTAAAAAGTAATTAAGAGTGACATCATTATCTTGTTCAACCTTTGTTGCCCATAAATGGCACAAAGAAATCAAAACTCACCAAAGAACCGCGTGAAAATGCGCGTGAAGAAGTTCAAGTTGCGGGAAACATTGTAGGCCATGGCAGGCGAAAGAGGTTTCACAATGGTGTCAATGCTGAATACTTGTTGAAGAAACTGCATACACAAAACTCAAAATATCATATCACAAACTCAATTATGAATGGATTTAGATGCAAAATTGTACAAAGTAAGCAAATGAAAGAAGAAAAGAGGAGTAAAAATATTATTGAGAGCCAAACAAACATAGATGTAAACTGTATAATTCCAAGCAGTGAGTGATGGATAGGCTATAAAAGTGTCAATCAACAGAAAAACAGAACATGACAATAAAGACCATATCAATTAATTGATATACATCCTACAGACATGCCCTTGCCCATAATAACAATGTGGATATTGATGGCATTTACACACAAACCAAAAAACCCTCAATCAATTTCAGTGATCTACATCATAGAAGGCACAAATATGTAACCTCTCTTCATATATTGAGGCTTCAAGCATATTAAGAATCAACTATATGAAGCCTCAATAATAAGAGGCTTCAACCTTATGTTAGTTGCGTTACCACTTATAAAAAAAGCTTAAACTATTAAGAAATAGTAGATTTAATCATTTAACCATTATTGCAACACTTTCTCTAGCATGTGAGTTTATACTCCCCTTTAATAAATAAAGCCCAAAAGATTTGATTTTTAACATTTTTTTTTAATGAGAAGGTAGAGCAAAGATAGGGTTCAAACTCAAGACCACCTACTTTGATACTAAACTATCTGATGTCCCAAAAGCTTGAAGTGTTAGAAAATAGTGAACTTAATCATTTAACCATTATTCTAACTGTTTAAAACAAAATGACCTGCCAGGGTCTATCAACTTGAAACTCTATATTGGACAAAAGTTCTCATCTGCGACAAGAATAAAAACTTCTTCTTTCTTTCCTTCTGTTTTCAGTTTTCTCTGCTGGGTAGAAGTTATCAACCACTACTACAATGGGTTTTCCCCAGTTGTATTTCTAATTTGGTTTATTATAGTAGAGATATCATTGAGTTGCAACACATTGGCCAACTGGTAGGAGCTCACATTCCCAATTTATCCTTAAACAAATTAACAATCTCTCATATAACACATAACTCAAATCTATTAAAACACAATTGAGAACAACCAGGAATCCCCCAACACTGCAAAAGGGTACGCTACTAATGACAAAGACATGAACTTTAAACAACCAATAGCAAGTAATCAGTAAACTAAGAATTGGGTAACCAAAGATACACAAATTAAACCAAGTAATCCAGAATTTTCTCAACTGGGTAACCAAAGAAACACAATTTAAAGCAAGTAATCATGAAACTAAGGATTGGGTAACTAAAGAAACAAAGTTTAAAGCAAGAAATCAAGAAACTAAGAATTGGGTAACCAAAGAAACAAAATTTAAAGCAAGAAATCAAGAATTCTCTCAACTGGGTTAGCAAAATATTAAAAACAAAAACCAAGAAACAGAAATGAAAATCAAGAAAATAGAGACCTGGTAGTTACGTTGAATGCTGTAGCGAAGCTGGGGGTCAATCTCGACGAGGGATTCATCATCGTAATTGTCATGGTTGTGGCGTTCGGACTTGTCTTTCTCCTTGCGAAGCACGTGCATCACTGACTCAGTTTCAGGAACTCTTCTGCTTTGTGACTTTGAGCTTCGCGTCTTAAAACCCTTCGGCGGCTTCCTCTTTGTCCCTCCATGGCGCCGATGACATCAACTTCTTCTTCCCAATTGCCATTTTTATTCAATCGGAGTTTACACACACAGAGAGAGAGAGAGAGAGAGACAGAGAGAGAGAGGTGTAGTGTTGTTTTGTTTGCATAGGTGATAAGGTTTGTGTTTGGCTACGTGGGTTATTATTGCTTGCATTCTATGTTATGTTAGGTTAAGTCCATTCCTGTTTAGTGTAACCTTTAATTAAGAGGGAATCATTATAGACTTGCTTCAGTATTGGCACTTATTCAATTCAAAAAAGTATTGGCACTTATTCCAACAACTGCGTCATTGGTGTTTGGTAGAGTAATTTGAGATGAGATTTTTGTAATTTTTGAAATACGTGTAGATGAAAAAGTGTGTAAAAATATGTGTAATATTATTTAAAATGTGAAAATGTGAGTTTGGGGTTACGCACCAAACAGGCCCTGAAGATTGTTGAACTTGTTTACTTTTTTCTTAATTAACTTTTTCTCTCTTGATTTTGTGTAAGTCAATGTTTTTCCTTCATAGTTAAAGTTTTATTGGTAGCTGCATTATCTTTTTTTTCCTTTCCTTTGGACACATTAAGGGTGTGTTTGAAAACTACTTATTGCTAAAAATTAAAAACTGAAAATATTGTAGTAAAATAATTTTTAAATTTGTGATTAGTACCGTAGAATCCAGTTTTAAAGTTATATTTGCTAAATTTCATACTTGCGAGTCCTATAAATAGTACACGAGACCCACAGAAAAAAACACAGACGTGCAAAGCAACGCAAATTCGTTGCTCTCCAAACCCAGCCTAATTTTAAGTTCAAAATATAATTTTGCTAGTCGTGCTTTAGCTTCATTATTGGCACTTATTCCAACTCTCATCTGTTCTATTTCCTTGATCAAATAACATTGCAGTACACCTAGCTAATTTAATACGCATAGTATTAAATGTTATGGATCGGTACAATTGGTAAAAGAGTCACCCCCATTCTTGAAGCAACTCATTTAATCCAAAAACATTATTTAAAAAAAAAACATATTTTTATAAAATAAGAAATGATTAGGGTAGTTTTGGATCAGTGATTTGTGTTGGCAGCCCCCTTGATGTAGGATTGTTGGACTTGTTCATGAGGAGAAACTGTCACATGGCCCAGAGACAAGAAGACAAGTGCAGTCCATTGTATGCTTTTTAGCTAATAGATTGCAAGGTAAAATTTGCACTCTTGTTGCATTTTAGCGCATCTTTTTAAACTTTTTTGTTAAAATTACAAAAGCAATATATGCATGGCACTCCAAACATTATTATTGCACTCAATTAAATTTGTCATTACATATTATATGTATCATATATATGAACTCATGTATAGATCGCAATCAGAATGATTAGTCTAGCTAGACATGGCATCTAACTTCCTTGTTGAAGGTTTTCTATGATTGTGTGCTAACATTCAACCAAAAAAAATGCTCTTTTTTCTAATAAAGAGACCGGGTGATTTTTCTATTCTTTTTTTTTTCTCTAAATTTTTATTTATTTATTTTTTAGAGAGTTTTAATACATAACGTCCGCTCCTGAGGGTAACTCTTTATCATCAGATCAAGACATCAATTGGTTTTTAGTATAGGTGGAGATTGAAATTTTTATTCTAATGTAAGATAACAATCATAGAAGTCACTAAAATGATTTGTCTTAGCTGTTCGAGGACATTGTTATTGTAATTCTCATAATGCAACAAACTCTACAATCAAGTCGCAGTGGTGAATGTTCAAAATTTCAAACATTAGGAGTTTGATTATAACTTACTTTTTTATGAGGAATTGATGTGGATATGCAAAATTTCAGCATTGACCAAATCATTCAACCGAGTTCTTGACATATCAAAATAATGTCAACATTGTTCATAATTGATTGATCCATGGGTCAACTAAAAAAAGGATCTGCATCAGCATAAGTTATGTTTTTGGTATTTTGCTTAATCTATCATCATTAGAAACCTAAGCTTGTACCTTCATGTAAATAGATGTGTGATAACCAACTACATAAAAAGTTCTCACAGGAGACAGCCTTCAAAGCTAAAAGCATTTAGTTTCAATTTTTCCTCACCAAAACAGTGTTATGAATGACTATATATTGCTCGATTGTTAGACATGCAGTGATGGTTCAGTGATTTACAATAATTGAAAATTGAATAGTAAGTAGTAATAAATGGCCTTAGCTATGTGCTGCTTTATTCTACAATGTAAAGGAAATCATCGTTCATGCCACCGTCCTATGTAATGCTTGTGTAGAAGCATCTTATTTCAATCCCACTTAAAGAGTAACAACTAACATCCTTTTCTCTACCTTTTGTTACTGGGTTATATATATATATATATATATATATATATATATATATATATATATATATATATATATATATATATAAGATTAGTGATTTAAAACTCCTTTAATATGAAGCGGCTGTTTAATTATATAAGTTTATACCATATGACTTTTGTGCTTTTGCCCCTTGATGTACTAGAAAGTTTTTCCACCTTTTTAAAAACTCTCGCAAATCAAATTATTGGCTGAAAGTTGTCCATACCCATTTTAGATTGTAACCAGGCAAAAGCTGAAATGAACCAAATGACCTATCTCTTACTTAATTGGGTTAGACCTTGTTAAAGAGACTCGACAAGAATTAGAATTGAAGGACAGCAGTAGACATAGAGAAACCTGACCATAAAACAAACTTGATTATATATTACCGACCATAACATCTGAGGCAAAATTGTCTTAACAGTACTTTAGACTTGAGAAGGCAAGCAAATATGTAGACAAGGTTGAAAAATGTAGAAGGTAGCCTGCTTAGGTAAGCCCTCCTATTGTACTTGCTATCATTGTTGTATTATATCTATAAATTAAGTTTTCTCACAGTCTCGAATGTATTAAATTTCACAGTGGAATGATGCTACACTTTGATAACCATTGTCATTCATTTTTGAAAATTTTAAAATCTTTATATAATATTTGGGGTTTCCCTTAGATAAGTCAAAAGAATCTGCATCTTTTAATAGGTATTTAAAGATATCTTTACTCTTCGTCTTTGGAAACAGGATTTGGTTAGGGAACAATACTCTCTTGAAGTTGCTGCTCAATTTTTAGCCACCCCTATCTCAAGGTGAGGAGCTACTAATAAGCTGATATGGCCTCAATGTAACACATGGTTGATATAAGGTCATAATTAAGCTATTATTGAAAGTGGGGGGAATTCAGGTAATGAATTCTCAAGGGAAGGGCATAGCTCTTAGATGGAGGCATCTGTGGGGATTGAAGCTTCCTTTGAAGTTTATAACTTTTGTGCGGAAGTTTTGGCATGAAGACTCATTAACACATAATAGTGAAATGAAACATAGTGAGTGATAGTGAGTGTTATGCAATAAAAAAGAGGAAAACTAGGATTATTTATTCCTGAAGTGCATCTTGCTTGGGCTGTATTGTTTGGATTAGATTTGAGCGTTAGAACTAAATTCATTTCTCCTTGCTCTTTGAAGCAGTGGTTGGCTCAATGGATAGAGGATCCAAAATTTTAAAAACTGGAATATTTGGTGTTCTCTAGATTGATGTTTAAGGGTGCAAAAAAATCTGCTTAAGAAGTTCTAATGCTTTGCTTTGCAGGTATGCACAAGTCTTTAATGCACAACAGCAAGATCAGAGTAACTGCAGGAAAGTACCAAGGCAAAAGTGTCCAGGTGTGGCTAACTATTGTGGGACACTAGCAGAGATGGAGGGTGGTTTTGGTTATGTAACCAAATCCAGCGCTGGCAGTCTGTTGTTGTTCTTCCATATGCAACCAAATGGCATGCAGCTAGATCAGATGCCCAGCTATACAGCTTGGTTTTTGCAGATTTGTTTCGATAATTTGAGAAAGAAGGTTCCTTGGCAACTTGTTATGCTGATTGAAGACCTCAATTGCATCAAATTTGGAGAACGCTAGTGGTTATATATGTTGTGCATAAGAGAGTCACTGTAGATGTTGGGTCCTTGGCTACTCTTGCTTCAAAGTCCTATAAACATTTTTGGACTCTACTACTAGCCAACTCTTCTGACATTATTGTATCAGAAAACCAAACCCAAAAAGAAGAAGAGGAAGTTATCTTTACACCTTTTATGGACTAATTTATGCCTTTGGCACATGTCTGCTTGCAATCATTAGAAGCAACAAATCCTTTTCCTCTGCAATTTATTGGTAAGATTTTTCTTTTTCTTTCTTTTTTTCCTCCCGTCATCTTCTTTTCAGACATTTAGGAGTTTGGTAGAATATATATAATGTCAAGTTTGAATGGAAATGGGTGCTATCACTTGATTTTCTCATCAACTCGTAACATTAATAGCATTGCTCTTAAATTATGCATGTTTTTACAATATGACTTTTGTGCTTTTGACATGCTTTTAAGGCCTCTTTCTAACAGTGTGATTTATTTGGTTTAAAAAGTATACTGGCTGTTGCATGCTAGGAATTGTTGAAATCAAGCAGGCAGGTTTGTTGTTGATCTTATTGACACAAGTTTAAGTGAGGACATTAAGCTTTGGAACCAGTTATGTAGGTTATAATTACCTTCTAAACTACTAAACTAATCAGACTTCATTAGCAATACAAACTAATCAGACATTGCTACTAATTAAACTACCAAACTACTAAACTTGGCTTTAACTACCTTCCAGCTATACTTAACAATCAAATACACAGTCAAGACCCCAATTTGATCAAATTTGTCTTTCTAACTTGCTATGCATGAAAGGAAAAGGTTTGAAACAGCAGGACCGGCCATCGTCTATCACTTGAAACTCTAGTGTACTACAGTTGTACCTAGAAAAAAATGACTTTAAAAAGTTGCGCATTAGCAAATATGCTAAAAAGATGAAAGCTAAAAGCAGATCCAACACGCACTCAGCCAGTCAGCCATTGTATTATAGACTATAGTTCTCATTAACTAGTAGAATAGATTTGTTCTTTCTTTTCTGTTTATCAGTTTTCTCTGATGGGAAGAAGTTCTCATCCTCTACTAATAATTTGGTTTGTTGCGGTAATACTAAGGTTTTAAGTTCCTTAATTCAGAGTCATACTCATATCACAGAGTTACAACACATTGCCAACTAGTAAGAGCTCACATTCCCAAATGATCCTTAAACAAAAACATTAACAACCTCTCATATAACACATAACTCAAATCTATAAAAACACAATTAAGAACCACCAGGAATCCCCCAACACTGCAAAAGGGTATACTACTAATGACAAAGACACAAACTTTAAACAACCAATAGCAAGTAATCAAGAAACTAATAAATGGGTAACCAAAGAAACACAATTTAAAGAAAGTAATCAAGAGTTCTCTCAATAGCACCCACAAAATAGAGACCTAGTAGTTACCTCGACAAGGGAATCATCAATCGTTATCATCCTGGAACTCTTTTGTGGCGCCGATGACATCAACTTCTTCTTCTTCTTCGTTGTTGTCATTTTCATTCAATTGCTGTTACAGAGAGAAAGAAAGTATTGTGGGAAACTCGGAACACGTTATAGAAAGAGTTATTACCGTGAGAATTGTTTGGTCAACGCTTCTATCACACAAGCTTTATGAAAACCAAAAAGGACATAATGGACTGAAGTGGACCGAATAGGACCAAAATAGAGAGAATAGACCGAGTGGTACCGAATAGAAGAGAAGTGGACCGATGAGGACATAATAGACCGAATAAGACCAATATGGACCGAATAAGAGCGAATGGACCCAACAAGACCCAATAGGACCGAATAATTCGGAAGTGAGTTTAATTGGTCAATAGTTTGATTTGTTTAAATGTAGGCTTAATAAGTCTCTATATAATTTAAAAGTTATGATATTTGAAATATCCTAAATTTGCATAAGCAAATATTTTGTTTTTGATTTTAGGGTTAAATACATAGTTGGCATTTAAACTTCATAGCCTGTAAAAAAGTTTAGTCTATAAAATATAAAATAATTGCTTTTAGTAAAATGATATGACCAAACTAAAAACAAAGCGTGTACATGATTGGCTTAGGTTTGAGAAACCTTTTATTCTATATTGACCTCATCAAAGCCAAAAATTTCTAACCCAAGCTAACATAACCCAAAATAGCTCTAAAAATCAACTTAACCCAACCTGTAAGGGTCAGATTGGAGCCATTTGGTAAAGTCTAATAAAAAATTATTATTAAATTATTTAAATTCATTATTTAAAAAATTTACAAATTAGCCTAATATTTGAATTATATTAAAAAACTATCCAAATATTAAAATAAATAAAACCATCAAATTCATACCAAGTCTTTGTTTTTAATTTAAAAAAGATAATAATCAACCAGACCCAAAGGCCAAAGTCGTAATTTCGATATACAATTTTACGAGTGGTGTCAGTAGAAAGAAATTATTTAAGCAAAGCTGAACAAGTGAAAAAATGTGAGTTACGAAGGACATTGAAGACCTTAACCAAACTATGTCTGAGAGAAGCAGCGGAAGGTTACGAAGCGAAGAGAAGCCGTGAAGACTATGATGGGGCTGGAAGCTCTAATGACAAACCTCACCCAAAAAGGATTGCAAGACTCCTAGAAATTATGGCCCACGGTAACTCTGACTGCGAGGAGTCAAGTGAGTACAAAGACTGTAGTGAAGACTGAAGAGCTGAGTGAAATGATTGTTGTGGTAATACTAAGGTTTTAAGTTCCTTAATTCAGAGTCGTACTCATATCACAAAGTTACAACACATTGCCAACTGGTAAGAGCTCACATTCCCAAATGATCCTTAAACAAAAACATTAAGAACCTCTCATATAACGCAACTCAAATCTATAAAAACACAATTAAGAACCACCAGGAATCCCCCAACACTGCAAAAGGGTATCTACTAATGACAAAGACACGAACTTTAAACAACCAATAGCGAGTAATCAAGAAACTAATAAATGGGTAACCAAAGAAACACAATTTAAAGCCAGTAATCAAGAATTCTCTCAACAGCAAAAAAAAAAAAAAAAAAAAAAAAAAACCACAAAATAGAGACCTAGTAGTTACCTTGACAAGGGAATCATCAATCGTTATCGTCTTGGAATTCTTCTGTGGCTTCTTCTATTTGCCCCTCCATGGCGCCGATGACATCAGCTTCTTCTTCTTCGCTGTTGTCATTTTCATTCAATTGCTATTACAGAGAGAGAGGTAGCGTTGTCGGAAACTCAGAATACGTTATAGAAAGAGTTTACCGTGAGAATTGTTTGGTAAACCTATTGTTAACGCTTCTATCACACAAGCTTTATGAAAACCAAAATAAGCTAAAAACAAAATAAGCTCTTTACAAAACTTGGACCAAAATCATATTAAAGCCGAGAAGGGCCAATAGGCCCAATTCATGAACTCGCCGTAAGACCAAACTGGCCTAGGCCTAGAAACAGTCTTTAGTTTAACATAAGATTGGGCCTTATCCAAAATGAGCTCAGTTTATACGAAAATGGCTAGGCCTAAAAGCATTGACTTTGCTTTTAATAAGATTATGTCCAACCCAAAATGAGTTAAAAGTTCAAAAATCGGCGTTCGGTCAAAAGTGTTTGAGCCTAACCAATAACGTAAACGTTGAGCCCGCAACTACATAAACCCAACACTTCTGGACCTGGTCTAGAAAAATAGAATTGTAGAACAAGTTTGAATTGGGATAAATTTGAAATTAGAGATTAAACCAAAGTAAAATTTAAAAAAAGGAACAAATTTCAGTCAAACTTGAAGAGTTCAATTTGTATTTTAGCCTGTAGTTTTTTTTTTTTTTTTTTGGGAATCAATTGTGATTGATTTCAAGATGGAAAGATGACAAAATTTTCATCTCTTTGACGCCCCAAATCAGCAGGGGACCAATTTGCTATCAAGGACAGAAAAAAAAAATCATGGGGTTGCTGCCACCAACCCTCCCTAGTTGACTTGTTTTATGTGGACTTGGGCTTTGTTTTAGTTCATACTTCATAGTTCATACAACCTTGGTTGCAGCAAGTCTTGCATAATGTGTGAACGTGAGAGAGAGAGGGATGAGTGTTAAGAGAGAGGGGTGAGAGAGAGGAGTGAGAAACACTAACTGGACGGGAGTCATTTTAACATATTGCCGCATCCACTTTTATGCAGGACTTCCTGCAACCAAGGTTGCAACAAATCCTCGTCCTTAAATATATGCCACAGATTGCTCCAATGCGATTACAGGTGATTGCCTATGAAGTTTTTGCAGACATCATTTGGAGAGTTGTGACAACCTTTTTTTTATTTTACTTGTTCCTTTGCCAAAACAGTTTGGCTGCAAAACTTAAGCTTACTAGGATATCCAATTCCCTACAAGAAGTTTCAAGACTGTTATGTGCAAAAATAATCAATTTCTAAGTTGACTATTGAAGCACCAAGAAGATGGGACACTGAACTACTGCACCAGTTATACTCTCCGGATGATATGGCTCTCATCAATCAAATCCCAATAACACTACCTGTGGGCTGGAATCAAATATGGTCACTTTACAATCAAGTTTGCATATTTCTTGGCTCTTCAGTAGGTCACCAAAGCAGGGTGAAAGCTCAAGTATTGGTCACCACAGACAATTCTGGAACCTTATTTCTTGACTCGCTCACTCATTCAGCCAGTCTGATTTTTATGTTTTTATTTTTTTTATTGTTCTTTCTTAGATATTCTCAATTTCCAAATAGAGTATGAGGGGTTCGAATTTCTATTAAATAATTTAAAGAATTAACTTGCATGTGATTATTGGATGAAATAATTGGAATTTGATGATAGTATTGTATGCTACACATAGGAGCAACTGAGACATGAAATGGCGGCAGAGATCAAGACATTAGGGCATGTTCTTTTATTTGATCTTGCAGACACTATAGATGTTGATATATTCGGTTGGGAGTCAACCTCGACGTGGTGTTTTCAATGATAACCTCATAATCTTATTCATACTCTGAAACCTATGAATACGCAAGAAGTTGAAGTTACTGTGGGAGAACAGGTCGGTTTGAAGGCCCAATGGGACTAGGCCCATATAAGCAAATGGAGGCCTTGTCATTGATAGACAGACCCAATACCAAATGAGTTGTGAGTGAATGTGTCTGTAGAATTACGTTAACAGGGGATTTTATTCTTTAAGGAGGTGTTGGGATTATGCTTTGAAAGGTGGAGTTTATTTTGTTAAGATCGGGTCAGCCCATGAATTTAGTCTATAAAATATAAAATGATTGCTTTTAGTAAAAGGATATAACCAAACTAAAAACAAACCGTGTACATGATCGGCTTAGGTTTGAGAAACTTTATATTCTATATTGACCTCATCAAGTATAGAAATTTCTCACCCAAGCTAACATAACCCAAAATAACTCTAAAAATCAACTCAACCCAACCTGTAAGGGTCAGATTGGAGCCATTTGGTAAGGTCTAATAAAAAATTATCATTAAATCATTTAAATTCATTATTGAAAAAATTTACAATTTAGCCTGATATTTGAATTATATTAAAAAACTATCAAAATATTAAAATAAATAAAACCATTAAATTCATACCAAGTCTTTGTTTTTAATTTAAAAAAGATAATAATCAACCAAACCCAAAGGCCAAAGTCGTAATTTCGATATACAATTTTACGAGTGGTGTCAGTAGAAAGAAATTATTTAAGCAAAGCTGAACAAGCGAAAAAATGTGAGTTGCGAAGGACATTGAAGACCTTAACCGAACTATGTCTGAGAGAAGCAGCGGAAGGTTACGAAGCGAAGAGAAGCCGTGAAGACTAAGATGGGGCTGGAAGCTCTAATGACAAACCTCACCCAAAAAGGATTGCAAGACTCCTAGAAATTATGGCCCACGGTAACTCTGACTGTGAGGAGTCAAGTGAGTACAAAGACTGTAGTGAAGACTGAAGAGGTAAGCGAAAGTGACCTTGGAAGGTTAATCAACTTTTTTCCCTGTAAGTCACTGTCTTTCTTCTTAATTCAAGCTCTGTTCGTTGCTACAATATCTTTTTCTTGTGTAAAAATATTCATGGATTGCCCACCATATGTTTGATTCCTAGAAATTTGAGAGAGGGAGAGATATTTGAGAGCAAGGTCTTGTAGAGTTCCCTCTCCTTTGCTTGACAAAATGCCCTCAGTAACACTGCCACATCCTCTCGTTTTTACCAACCCAAGGTGCTATCTCCATAAGTGTTCTGTCAAGCGAGTGGAGGCATCTCTGAACTCTTGTCCCCATTCCTGACTTAGGCCCATACTTTGGGCGGCAGAATCAAAATCTTAGCTTTGTGGATATAATGTCCATAATTTAGACTCTTCGCTATGCCATTTTCAATCCCATACCCCTACGCATATTGCGCAGCTGTTGCTTAACCAAATGTCTTTCCTCCTACATTGACACATGGTCTGCATCACCATTCCACATGTTATGGAAAAGCTTGATCTAACCATTACTAATCCTTTGGTGGGGCTGCCTTTCTGTCTCTTCTTTTCTACAATGTTAGTGCCTCTGAGTTTGATAGGTAATATTTTTCTCAATCCTCCTTCTGCTTCTAGGTTCCCAAATCTAAGGATTCTAGTACTTGGATCTGCAGAGTATGCAAACTCTGAATCTGTCCCCACCCTCCTCACTGCCCTCCTTGTCCTCATTTTAGGAATCCACAAGCACAACCTCATTTTGTTTCCATGGCAGGTTCTTCAAAATGAATGAAGTAGAATTCCATGAATTTATGATTGTGATTGAGGAAAAAGTTCGAAAAGTAAATAATGTCACTAATTGTAATCAACAATTAGATGAAGATGCAAGAGGCATGCACCATGAATTAATAATTGCAATTGAAAAAACAGTTAAAAAAGGTAGTAATGTCACTAATGGAAATCTAAAAATTATGTGAATAATAGATAGTATTGAACACGATGTATTACAAAGTGGCCTTAGCCATTTGCTTCCATTGTTTTGCAATGTTAGGAAAACATCTTACACCTCATCCTCACCTGTGATGCTTGTGCAAAGGCACAGGTGAGATCTTTATAATATTTAAATCTCATTTAAAAGTGACATCTTTTTGTAAATTAGATTTTTTGTTTCTATCTTTATTTTTTTTTCACATGGTATATTTTTTTTTTAGACATTTAGGAGTTAAATAAAATGTATTTAATGTTATATTTGAATGGAAAGGCTGGTATCAGTCTATCACTTGCATTGCCTCATTGATTTGTAATATTAATAGTTTAAACTCATTTTATACATAACATTGTTCGTTAATTATGGAAATTATTACCATATGACTTTTGTGCTTTGGGCCCTTGATATTCAAAAAAATTTCCAGACTTATTTCAAATCATAACCAAGGAAAACCATCCATGTTCATTTCACTTGTCTTTTTAGTAATTAGACTCATGCAGGCAAACAACTGTGCATTGGAGAGCTGATTAGATTTGTAAAACCTGCTCTACTTGTTATCTCTGTTGATGCAATTGTTTCTTTGTCATTTTAACTTGATGAAATACATTTCATAGTGAATTGATAATACACCTTTTTAGACATCAGTGTGTGTGTGTGTGTGTGTGTAGGGTTCCTATTTTATTGGTAGTCCCATACGAAAAGTGATGTCAAATGAAATTGCTTAGGCTCTCTACATGGTGTGGCATATGTGCTAGTCAAAGATACTTTCAGGTGGTATTCTGAATTAGTTTGAAAACCCTATAACCAAAATGATTCCGAGGGAATTTCACAAATTCCTCTGTGTTGCTGCCAAGCTCATAAGGTCTCATTCCAAATCTGGGGTTTATTTGGTTGAAAAGGATAGTGGCTGTTGCATACTAGGAATTGTAGAAACCAAGCTGGCAGGTCCTTTATTAATCTCACTGGCACAACCATAAGTGAAGACCCTGAGCAGGCTGAGCTTTGGAACTAGCTATGTAGGTTACAATTTCCTTCTAAAATGATTGTTGTTCTTTGGAGAATTTTATTGAATTTTCTTCTTGTGAGGGCAGAATTGAGAAGGCATTTGAGGACTTAGTCCTTTGAGTCAAAGATACTAAAAGACCATATATTTTTTTCCTTTTCATCTAGAGAAATCAGGTTTGGTTTGATCTGTACATTAGGACTGATTTCATCCAGCCTTATTTTATTCAGGCATGGTTGAAGAGCTGGACGAAGGGGAGGGAGATTTGGGGATTTTAAAGTACTTATCATTGCCTCTTTTTTTTTTTCTCTATTTTATGGTCTATATGGACTTAAAAGGAACAAGGCAACTGTGAAGAAAGAACCTATCCATGCCACTAATGTTGTCTGGTATTGTAAAAGTTTGATTTCAATGTGCAGGGTAACCAACATTTCAAAAAACAAACAAAAACCTTTACAGCAACAAGATAAGCAAGTGTAGACCTTTAGAAAGTGTCACAACTAGCAACCAATCCTGTTGGAGTCAAGCTGCAAGGTTAGGAGAAGGAAATACAGGGGATCCAAGCTTTTTTTGAAAAAATAGAGTAGGTGCATGTCCATGGCTGGTTGTTTTAGCTGAGCTTTTTCTTCATTTTTAATCTTTTTGTGGACATTCACAAAACAACATGACACTTCCACTAGTAGATATTGCCACAAATTTTCAAGAATAAATTCCATTAATTGTATGTGCATGCATGCAAGCCAAATACATATTATACATGAACAAAAGCTCTATGTAGATATTGCATTCCCCTTTGAACCTCCCAAGTCCTAACACCAAGCAAGTGACTCTGTACCTTTTCATAACATCGTTAAATGATTGCTATTCACATATAGATTGACAGGCCTCACACCTAGAAGTGATCCCCATAGCTATAATATCAAAAGAGTAATGTAAATAACATAAAAATAAATAAATAAAATGAAAATTTTAAGCAAAAGAATCTATTGCTGATCTAGAAGCTCCAGGAAAGCCTACTTGACATGCCATCCATTCTTTAACCTCAAACTATTTGGATGGTCAAAATGACATCATCCCCTTAAAAAAATGCAAATGTATTTGACACACGCACACTGAAACAAAAATGGGGATCATAAATGACACATATTAACTAAACGACAAAAATATATATTCCAGCTTTCAGGATGTTCCCTATTGGCTATTACATCACTTCTTCTAGTTTGTCCAACTCTTCCTTTATAGCATCTTCAGGCTTTGAGATTTCTCTCTGTTTGTATTCTTATAATTAAGAAATAGGTGGCAAAGTTGGCCAATAGAGAGGTTGTGGTGAAGGACATTCAACAGCTTACAAATGTTTGGGTTTGACAGGTGGACATATGTCCTGGCGGAGCCTTGAACCCTTGTAACCATTGCCCCTAAGTTCTTTATGAACAATAGCTTGGATAACAGGCAGCAAACTCTGAAACGTGTACTCTTTTCTTCTTGTGCTGCTTTGGTTTCAATGTGCGAAAAAAGAATGGCTAGACAAAGCTTTTTCCTGGTGTTTTAAACAGAAGTAGAAATCATTTGCTAGAAAGCAAGTAAACATCAACACTGGAAGCTCTCACTGCCAAAGGTATATTGATTTATTGTTCTATTCCATGTTTTTTTCTTACATTTAGAATTAGGCTTCTGGGTTGTCCTTATTTAGAAGTCCATAAACACAAGCTCATTAGTAAAGTCATGAGAGATAGACAGGTAGTTCAAAATGAATAAACTTGAATTCTAATTTGTATATATTTCCTTCTTGTCCTTTCCATATATTATGGTTTGCTTTATGTTAAAGTATGCAAAGGGGTTTTACTTATTTGGAACTTTTAAAATGCTTTTTTTTTTTTGTTTGGTTTGATCTGTCCAACAAAATAAGAATCTCTCATACAGCTATTCTGAAAAGCTAAAATCATATACTTCCATTTTATCAGTCACCAAAAAAAAAAAAAATTGTTGTGAATGGCTACATATTACTTGATTTGTCATATCAGTGATTTACCATGAGAGAAGTATCTTTTTGCAAACATTAATGTATCATATTGAGTGGTAAGTATTACTAAATGGCCTTGGCCATGTCCTGCTTTTATTTTTAAAGTTAGGAAATCGCCATAAACCTCATTCTTCCGTGTGATGCTTGTGCAGAAGCATTGGTGAGTCCTCAATAATATTTGAATCTTATTTAGAAGAGACATATCTTTTTCCTCTTCTTTTTCATAGTTATATTATTCTTTCTTTCTTTCTTTCTTTCTTTTGTTTTTTTTTTTCCCAGACATTTAGGAGTTTAATAGGTTACATCATATATGTGTGTCTGATGTCAAGTTTTGATGGAAATGGGTGCTGCCACATGTAAGTTCCCTGTTAATTTGTAATATTGATGGCTGAAAACTTTTTTTATGCAGGATTGGTCAGTTTAATTATATCGGTTTACTGATAAGCTGATATGGCCTCATACAACTCCTAAACATGGTGAGTGAAACTATATCTTATGCTATGACGAAGAGGAAAACTTGGATCATTTATTCCTGAAGTGTAGTCTTTCTTGGGCTGTATGGTTTTGGTCAGATTAGACCCTTAGAACTTTGTGCATTTATCCTTGCACTTTGAAGCAGTTGTTGACTTAGTGAATGGAGGATCCACATTTTCAATAGCAGGAATATGTGATGTTCTCTAGATTGTCATATCATAAATCTGTAGGCCTTGTGGTACAACCTCAACAAAGTGATGTTTGAGGGTGCAAAACAGGCTGGCTTATGAATTGTTAATGCTCAGTAAAGCTTTTTTTTCCAGGTATGCACAAGCCTATCATGCAGATTTGGATCAGAGTAACTGTAGGAGAGTACCAAGGCGAGTGTGCCCAGTTGTGGAGGGATAGCTGGTCTTGCTGACAATTAAGCGACACTGGCAGAGACAGTGCAGATGGAGTGGTTTTGCCAATATAATGTGTTGGCAGGAAAATTTTGAAGGTGTTGCAGTTCTGCCATATGCAGCTGAGTAGCTGCTAGAAGCCTATCTGTTTTGCTCTGCATCATTCGTCTCTTATAACATTAAAGAAATTTCCAGTAGAACTTGGCTTGGATAGGGGGATGATTGTTGATCACAAAGTGTTTCAATTCAAAAGAATCTAGAAGAAAACTTCTGCAAGCATATTTTCTTGCTAACCACAGAAAGGAGTATCCCCTATTGAATTTCTAATTTGCTATGCATGAAAGAAAGTGTATGAAACAGCATGACATTTCTTTTTTTGTTTCCTTCTTTTTTTTAAAAAAAATCAGTTTTGGTTAAGTGTACTAATATTAAGGTTTTAAGTTCCCTAATCCAAAGTAATATTAAAGAGTTGCAACACATCAGCCACTGGTAGAATATAGGACTTCTTAAACTTGGAAATCTGTACAGAGCTCACATTATTCCCAAATCATCATTTAACATTTACAATCTATGATGTAACACATAATTCAAAATTATTTGCAACAATCAAGAACAACCATTTATTTACCCAACT
This sequence comes from Castanea sativa, assembly GCF_040712315.1. NCBI lineage: Eukaryota > Viridiplantae > Streptophyta > Magnoliopsida > Fagales > Fagaceae > Castanea > Castanea sativa. The sequence continues at coordinate 2,777,866 of NC_134024.1, read as the reverse complement.
GCCAATGCTACTGAAAGGGTTCACCACTAATGACAAAGACCTGAACTTCAGACAACCAACAAGTAAGCAAGTAAGCAAGAATTCTCTCTCTCTCTTTTTTTTTTTTTTTTTTTTTTTTTGGGTGAATAAAAAAAATGTAATCCAAAAATTAATGAAACGCCCACAAAATAGAAAATGGAGGCCTGCTAGTTACGGTGAAAGTTGTAGCCGAGCTGAGGGTCAATCTCAGCTACAGACTACATTGTGACTTCGAGCTTCGCTTGAGATGTTTCATCTTTACATCAAGCTCGTGGCCTGAGTAAACTTTTTGTAAAACATTTTATCACATTATACTAACTCAACCAGGAATACGCTTTCTAAAAAGAGTTTAATTGGTTAACAGTTTGATTTGTTAATACTTCTCACTATTATTTTATGGGTCTTGTTAGGTTAAAATTTTATAACACAATCAAATCACTTTTTTTTAGGAGTCAAGGCACTCTTTAACTAAAAGTTCATACTTTTATGAATTTTTACTATTTCTCAAAGTAGGTAGAGCCCGTTTGAACTTTGAAGCCTCTTTAATGATTGTCTAAGACACCTGCGAACAAAAGCCTAATTTTAAAAATCATGCTATTGAATCAAATTTTCACTTGATTGTCCCTTTGCAACTTATATGATGTGATCCATTTCACAGTTGATTTCAATGCTTAATTGTTGATAACGTGGCAACCTCTTTCATAATGGGAAATACTGTTTGGGATGATAGGTTACTAAAATAATCGTTATTCATGTGCATTAGGTATTCTTTGTGATTATGATAGCTCAAAGCAATAACAATTCTGATTTATCTTATTGAAAAATCCAACCGTTTAATTTGCGAAGATGTAAATTTGAGATATTATTTCAGTTGGTTTATACTTTAAAGTGTCTGCCTTAAGAACTAGTGCACAATCCTCATATACTATCGTCCTCTACTATAAATTCAACAGATAAATATACATATGAAGATTAAAAAAATACATTTAATTTTGACATATTATTGATATTCAGCCAATCATTTTGTTAACGGATTTTGGTGAGGACTCAAATATAATCTTAATTCATTGCTGAGCCTCAATTCTCTCTAGCTCTTGAGAAGCTTCCTTGGGTCCATGGTTATGAGAAAAGAGTGAGGCCTTTGGTGTCTTTGAGTCGAAGTGAGCTTGGGTTTTCAGTAATCTTTGATTTTGGTGCTGAGCAAGATTAAGAGAGCCTTCGTCCATTTTTCCTAAAATTTCCCCTTCTCTTAATTGGTTCTTGCTTCTTTGAATTACCCAGAGAACCCATGCCTTATGCTTCATTGAAACACCCATATTATTAGCCCATTCATATTTCAAGCCCAAAGCAAGTGTTGGTGAGACTGAAATCACAGAGCCATTTATCCAGTGATGTTCACTACAGTCAAAACTTCCAGGAGTGTCATTAGAGTGCCAGGGGTTCTGGTCTTTTGCAAGCAAGGAGTATTGGAGGAAATCACTATTGAAGGATTCCAAAGATTCTAGGACAATTACGGTAGGAAGGCAAGCCGCGCGCTTGTAGAGGTTATATAGAGTTTGTACCTCAATGGTGTCCCCTTAGTGGAACCAATGAAGTCACTTCATGAGAAGGCATGTAACAGATTTAGTTGCTATTACCAGTCTCGATTTTTTGGACACCCCTTCATTAATTGGCATGTTTATTTTTTTAAAGAATAATTACGTTATTTGCAGAGTGATCCCATTATTCATTTTAAAGATTCATAATCATTAGTTTGAAAGGGTAAAAATTAATCAGTTGATGTCAAAGCAGCTCTAATATAAATAATCTTGATGTCAATTACAAACTGTGCTTGCTCCTAGCCTTCACTTTTTTTTCCCTACATTATTTTTTACTCTTCATTTTCAGTTTTTAAATGTCTAAGTCACCCTATCTGTGTACTTCTATAGTTTATTTGCACCATTTGCCTTTTGTCATAAAATTATTCCTACTTATCATAGAGAGACCAAAAAAATCAGCCTTACTAAGAAACCCCAAATGAAATTACTCTAAATAAGAAAGAAAAAAGAGAAACATAAACCAAGTGCAAACACAATCACACATCCTTATCATTGTTATCAATGACCTGAAGTGCATAATTAATTTGCACTCTACTTATATTAAATTAGTTAGAGGATGTATTAGTCATAGAGTTTCCAGATTCCACTAAGCATTTAAATAAAAATAACTTTATAGTTTATCAAAAATAAATTAGAGCAGGGCTTCTAGGAAATTACACAGAATGTGTAGGAGTAATTATCATCAAATTTTCACTACAGTGCTAATCCAAAAATAATAAAAATATCATAAAAGCATGATAAAGCGTAAACAAGACTTTACTAGTTACTTGAAACTTAATCTTTCTTGTTTTTTTTTTTTTTTTTTTTTTGTGAGAGAGAGTTTCAAAATCTCGTATTTAACTATCAGAGACTTACCAATTGAGCTAACTGAAATCCATTTTCTTCTCTTTTTCTTAATGGGAGAGTAAAAACTTATATATAGCTCTAATAAAGTCCACTTCTCTAATTTATCTTCCTTCAACTTTTTTTATTTTTTACTTCAGTTTTAAATTTTATTTGAATGTACTTATTGTATAAATAGTGGTTCTGAGATAACTATGAAGCTAAATTTTTTGTCCCACGATTTTTTTATTTTTTTATTTTATTTTAAAGCCTATTGCCCCTAAAAACTTGCTATTAGAAAACTTAAGTTATTATAGAAAATTTTATGCTACAAAAAGAAGAAGAAGAAGTTATTATAGAAAATTTAACATAACTTTAGAATATGTTTCAAAATATAATTGTAACGTTAATATACTCACACAAAACATTCATTAAAAAGAATTTAGAAAGAAATAGAAATCCATAGAATTTTAAGATTACAGTTTGCTGTTTAAAGAGAAATTCCTTATGATATATGTTGATGACAACATACGATAAGGTTGTCATTTTAGTCTCTCATAATTATCTTCCTCTTTTTTTTTGAGAAAGTAATTATCTTCCATTTTGTTTAACATAGTTGAATAAGTTTCTCACTTTCACATCTACTTACTTTGTTTTAACAAATGATTTGTGGACTCTCTTTGATTTCAATACGGCAATACCCAATGCCCATTCTTAAATTTATTAGTAGAATAATCCTAGTTGTTTATGATTCTACTTTCTTAAAACACGAAAAGCCCACTTCTTATTTTTGAATTTAATGGCTCTTTACGTTGGAAAATTATTGAATACTCCGAGAGTACTGTAAGGACACAATTCGAGCCCGGACCCACAATTAGAAGGGAATGGGCCTGAAAAGCCTTTTTACAATAAATTTGTAGAGAGTGGGTTTGAAATCTAGGTTCTAATGATATTTTAAATAACAAAGAATGATGGTTTTGGTCACAATGGCACTCACAAGGATTTATTTGTATGAATATGAATGTAAACCCCTCCTCGGACCCAATCCGAGGATAATTTATATTACTGCTTCCCAAAAATAGACTACAAATGTGGATAGTCAGGTTTACAATGTACTTTTTTCTCTTCCTTTCCAAAAAGTTCCCCCTGTTACCGAAGGTCCTTTCTCTCCTTTATACTCCCTTGTTCCTCCCCTTTTCATCCTCCACCTCATGGTTAGACCGCTGGTTTAGATACTTGTCTCATCCACCTTCCGTGAAGTCTCTGGAGATAGGGACCAAGTTTCAAACCTGATACCCAAGTCTCACTTCTCCATTAATGTCGCCAGAGTAGCAGTTGTAGAGTCTTCAATGCAGGGGCGGTGGTAACAGCTTTATCTTATATATTTCACCGTCCTTCTTCATATCTTCCACTTTTACCATTGTTACCTTTGCATGCAAGACTTTTCTAGACCATAGCCTATGAAAGTTTTAACCAGGTCTTCATCTACCTCGGCTTTACATAGCCGAGGACACAATCATCCTCGGCTTGTTCCCTTGGACATACCTATTCAGGCGTTACCTCATTTTTGTTCAGTATTGTTTTTGAGTTGACTTTCACCCATCTTCGGACCATTCGAGGTCCTCGGATTGGGCCTTTAGCCTAAAAAACATTCTTGGGCCACCCTACACATATTCCTAGGCCTAATGATCCTACAATAGCCCTTCGAGATTCTCATTTTGCGATCCCCAGAGGAAATGAGGATCTCGACATCTGTCACCTCTTAACCTGTGGACATCTTGCACCTTTGTTGACAGGGATGATGATTTTTGAACTGCCCACCGCATATTCCCGACGTTTCGGCATGCGAAGCGTCCCTAAATTAAATTCTGGCGTCTTTCTGTCCCTCACGTTCAGTGATGTGACACGCATCCAACGGTTGAGGATTACCTTTAGACAAAGGCAGGAACTCTCCCACTTCATAATTCCCAATGACATATAAATACTAATATTTCAAACCTTCTCACACATTACAACGCTCGTACAACGTATCTGCCACACTTCGCAATCTATATGTGCTTTCTCACTTACCAAATATCTGGCCGAGGTGATTTTGTCATTAAAGTAAGTTCTCCCAGACTATCTCTCTTTTTTATCAGCTTTTTGTTTTTCCTCCTTCTTTCTCTTGTGTTTCTTTATCCTCGGCTCACCTATTTTCTTAGTTCTTCCAACACACCCACACCCTGTTTCCCAAAAATGGGTAGATTTGCATCTCTAGTAAATTCAGGTGAAAAAATAGAACAATTTAAGGCTAAGTACCAAATCCCATCGGGGGTATCTGGTACGTACTGTACAGAAGATGAGTATTTAGTAAAAAGAAAAACGGGAGAAGTCGTAATTCCGATGATAGCATTCATCGAAGGAGGGATGAAAATTCCTATGGGGACCGTTACCAGGGATTATCTTAGGGCCTTTAGACTAGCTCCTACCCAGTGCGCCCCAAATGTATTTAGGATTCTAGGTTCCATAGATGCCCTAAATGAGAAGATGAACCTAGGACTCACTTACCATTACGTGAATTGGGTTTATAACCTCCACTTCCTGAAGAAAAAAAGGAGAATTGAATATTACCTAAAATCTAGACACTCAGAAGTTAGGTTAATTCAATGCCTCCCTGAATCCAACAAGGGTCTAAAAAATGACTTCTTGATCATATCAGGGAATTGGCACAACGGCGTGCCTTGTCCGACAAGGGAGGGGACACCAGGTGAAGTTTCAGATCTATTTGAACCCTTTACAACCATCCTTTTTACCTTTTATTTATTCTCACCTCATTTTTCTTTCTTTCAACCAATTTGCAGACCCACACGCAGCAGATCGTCATCGTCTCCTTGTTGATTTCGGGAGACTAGACAGAATATTACAAGCTGAGGTGTTTGTACATTCAGACGGCCAACTCCGAGCGTCTCATTTAATCCTTGGTTATGATCCCATTTCCAAAGCTTTTCAGGTGCCAAAGTGTGTGATCAAAGCCAAGGACCCACGTCTACCCCGGATAAGCGTTGCCGTTGAAGGTTTTCTGCTACCTGAAGGGGCTTCTATTCCTCAAGGTACCTTGGTTACCCAACCCATACAACCCCCACAACCCGTTCTGGACGGCATTCCCCTAATCCCTCTTACAACACAACACACATCTGGTGAAGCAACCTCTTCCCAACCCGGCATAAAGGAAGAAGAAGAGATTGTTGAAGTATCCGATTTCGAGAACGAGTTCAAGGTTTTTAATCAACCTCACTCCCCTGAAGACCAAGTTTCTGTCCTCGGCACATCCTCTTTAACCCTACAAGACATCACCCAAAAACCTGATACCATGGGCATCCAATGCAAACCAAAGCCGAGTCTCAAAGATGTACTGGAAGCTTAAGTAGGGACCCAAGAGCTTTCTAAGATACCTCGCACCAAGGTCCAAGATAAAGGCCCTGAATCCAGACTCCCTCCTTCTCCCCCTCCTTCCCAATCCCAGCGTACCAACCAGGCTGACCACAAAAGAAAACGGGACCAGCAAAAAGGGAAAGAAGTGATGGAGGGAGGGAAAGACTCTCTTCCTAAAGAGCTAGAGCTCGAAAAAGGAGGAAAACAGGCACGCACCATGCAGACGAGGTCAGATAGACGGATTGAATCTCACGCGGCTGTACATACTCCAATCTGGGTCCCCGATATGACTATGGATGACCACGCAGTCACTGTTGACGCATCCATCAGGAATTTCGATGAGGGAACGGCCGCTTGCGTAGCAGACGCATTGGAGCAAGCTTTGCTATTACCTGAGGATATGGGTGAGCTCAGAAAAATGAGAGATCAAAATGTCTTCATGATTTTGAAGAAGGAGCTTGCCATGGTAAGCATCTTGTCCAAGTCTTGTTTACTTCTACTTCTGTTACTTTATAAAAATTTTAACTTTGCCTTATTATTTTGTTGTCTTTTACGCATAGGCTGTTCAGTCTGCTCATAGGGCAGAAGAGATCGCTATTAACTTGTACAAGTCCTTAAAGGCTGAAGAATCAAGGTGTGAAAACGCCCAAAGGATCCTTGACCTACAAAAGAAAAAACTACAAGGGGTCACAGATAAACTTACCAAGGCAGAGAGTGAGAAGTCCAGCTTGGATGCCGCTCTTAAAACAAACGCGAAACAAACCAAGGACCAAAGACTACTGCTCAGGCAAACTGATGAAAACCTTGCTGCCGCAAGAAAGCTGATTAAGGATCTTAAAAAAGACTTAAAGGAGTCTGAGAGGGCAAAGGAGGAGGCTATCAAGGTTAAAAAGGAGGCTGAGAAGGCAAAGGATCAAGCTGAGCAAGAGGGTTATGAGGTCGGGGTGGCAGAGACCACTGAAACCTTCAAAGCCCAAGTCGCTGAGGTGTGTAGGGATTACTGCCTTCAAGTATGGAATGAGGCACTCTCCCGAGCTAGTATTGATGCTTCTTCCATTCTTTGGAAGGCAGAAAATGTCTACTTCCCCCCAACCATCCGAACCTCTGCTCCTCCCCAAATCAAGGATGGTGCTGTTGCTCAAGGAGTCGAGGATAAACAAAGTGATGCAGTCGAAAAACCTATCTCTATTGAAAGTCAGTTTCCACCGCGTGCTGAACCAACAAAAGGGGCGGCCTTTAAGGATATACAGCCCCCAAGTGATCCCAAGGAATCCTCCAATAACAAACAGACTGGCCAAACAATGGAGCTTGTGTTAGCAACAATTCCTGTAACCTTGAAGGAAGATCCAAAAGGAAAAGGGATAGCTGCTGACTCCTCGGCGCAACCTTAGCTTCCAACAAATCCTAAAGGGCCCTTAAATTTAAAGCTGAAGCCATAACTGCTCTACTTTCCTCCATCTTTTTCCTTATCTCTTTTAATGTAATTTTTGGCAACTTGCCAGCAAATGTATCTCTTAAGAATTACAAATTAATGAAAAAGAGCAAGTTATTTCTACCACAGATTCCAATTTTATTGCCTTTCTTTATATTTATAGTTGTTATCCTTTTCATCTTACCTTAAGTTTGTCTATTATATTAAAACAATAGTCTGTTTTTCTTTTTAGAAATCTATTAATACATCCAAGGAAACAACCTGTAATGAATTAGGCAACAAATATGTTCAATATACTTGCAAATGCTTTAAGTTATGTTCATGGGCTTCTACCCTTTTATCACTATCTTGGGGGTCTTCAAAATTTAAACGTAATTAAATTTTAACCAATGCTCAATCAGAATATCAACATACTTGATATATATTGATGGCAAGAAGTGTTAATTTTTCCAAAATAGATGATCTAAGGACCAGACATAACTAAGATTCTGTTTAACACTTGATAAGATATCAATTTAGATGAGGTATGTGGTTTGAGGATTCAGGCAAGACCAAGTTTCAGTTTGATACTTAGAAAAATGAACTGAAGTGTCAATTTCTCCAAAGTAGATGGTCCGAGAACCAGACATAACTAAGGTTCTGTTCATCACTTAATAAAATATCAATTTAGATGAGGTATGTGGTCCGAGGAGCCAGGCATGACCAAGTTTCAGTTTGATACGTAGAAAAGTGAATTGAAGTGTCAATTTCCCCAAAGTAAATGATCCGAGGACCAGACATAACTAAGGTTCTGTTCAAAACTTAATAAAATATCAATTTAGACGAGGTATGTGGTCCGAGGAGTCAGGCATAACCAAGTTTCAGTTTGATACTTAGAAAAGTGAACTGAAGTGTCAATTTCCCCAAAGTAAATGGTCTGAGGACCAGACATAACTAAGGTTCTGTTCAACACTTAATAAAATATCAATTTAGATGAGGTATATGGTCCGAGGAGCCAAGCATGACCAAGTTTCAGTTTAATACTTAGAAAAGTGAACTGAAGTGTCAATTTTCCCAAAGTAGATGGTCCGAGGACCAGATATAACTAAGGTTCTGTTCAACACTTGATACGATATCAATTTAGATGAGGTATGTGGTCTGAGGATTCAGACATGACCAAGTTTCAGTTTGATACTTAGAAAAGTGAACTGAAGTGTCAATTTCCCCAAAGTAGATGGTCCGAGGACCAGACATAACTAAGGTTCTGTTCAACATTTAATAAAATATCAATTTAGACGAGGTATGTGGTCCAAGGAGCCAGGCATGACCAAGTTTCAGTTTGATACTTAGAAAAATGAACTGAAGTGTCAATTTCTCCAAAGTAGATGGTCCGAGGACCAGACATAACTAAGGTTCTGTTCAACACTTAATAAAATATCAATTTAGACAAGGTATGTGGTCCGAGGAGCCAGGCATGACTAAGTTTCAGTTTGATACTTAGAAAAGTGAACTGAAGTGTCAATTTTCCCAAAGTAGATGGTCCAAGGACCAGACATAACTAAGGTTTTGTTCAACACTTAATAAAATATCAATTTAGACGAGGTATATGATCCGAGGAGCCAGGCATGACCAAGTTTCAGTTTGATACTTAGAAAAGTGAACTGAAGTGTCAATTTTCCCAAAGTAGATGGTCCGAGAACCAGATATAACTAAGGTTTCGTTTAACATTTAATAAAATATCAATTTGGATGAGGTATGTGGTTCGAGGAGCCAGGCATGACCAAGTTTCAGTTTGATACGTAGAAAAGTGAACTGAAGTGTCAATTTCTCCAAAGTAGATGGTCCGAGGAGTCAGGCATGACCAAGTTTCAGTTTGATGTTTAGAAAAAGATGATAATCAATGAAATACAGTGTTAATAAAAATAAAAATGGCAGAAGTGCCTTTCACTTAATAATAATACTTTCGTAGGTTATTTACATTCCAAGGATGTTGTACAGCATATTCATCTAGATCTTCAAGATTATAAGCTCCTATGCCCGCGACTGAGGTAATACGATAAGGTCCTTCCCAATTGGGCCCCAGTTTTTCCTATGTTGGGTTCTTTGTAGTACCCAAAACTTTCCTCAGTACTAAGTCTCCAGGTGCAAGAGGCCGTAACTTTACATGAGAATTATACCCCTACTTGAGTTTGTATTGATAATAAGCTAGCTGAACCATGACATTCTCTCGTCGTTCTTCAACTAAGTCTAGATTTCTCTCCAATAGATTATCATTGCTGCCTAGAGTGAAGGAGCTCGTCCTTAGTGTTGGGAACCCAGTTTCTAGAGGTATTACTACCTCGGCTCCATAAGTCATGGAGAAGGGTGTTTCTCCTGTGGACCTTCGTGGTGTAGTTCGATATGTCCACAAGACGTGTGGCAGTTCTTTCACCCATCTTCCCTTAGCATCATCTAACATTTTCTTGAGCCCATTGACTATCACTTTATTGACCACCTCGGCTTGCCCATTCCCTTGAGGATAAGCTGGAGTGGAATATCTATTTGTGATGCCCAGATCACAACAGTATCTTCTAAAGGTCTTACTATCAAATTGTAAACCGTTAACTGAAATGAGAGTATGAGGGATTCCAAACCTGGTGACAATGTTCTTCCATACAAACTTTTTTGCTTCCATGTCTCTGACATTTGATAATGGCTCAGCTTCAACCCATTTGGTGAAATAGTCCATTCCAACGAGTAGTCACCTCCTATTCCCTGCTGCTTTTAGGAAAGGCCCAACAATATCCAAGCCCTATTGAGCAAAAGGCTAAGGACTAGACAGAGGATTAAGAACACCCCTTGGTTGATGTATGTTAGGAGTGAATCTTTGACATTGGTCACATTTCTTCGCATAATCCTGTGCTTCTCTCTGCATATTGGGCCACCAATATCCTTGAGTAAGAGCTCTATGAGCTAAAGACCTTCTTCCAATGTGGCTTCCGCAAATCCCTTCATGCAACTCTTCTAAAAGTAACTCTGTTGCTTCTGGGTGGATACATAGCAAATATGGTCCTGAATAAGAGCGCTTATATAATTTCTGGTCCTCGGATAGCCAGAACTGAGGTGCTTTCCTGCGTATCTTATCTGCTTCGAACCTTTCCTTGGGCAAGACATCATCTTTGAGGAATGTCACAATTAGATCCATCCAACTAGGCCCCATCCTAATTTGATGAATTCGAATAGCGTCATTACTCGTCCCCGTGGGTTTCCACAGATCTTCAACAAGGATGACCCGGGGTAGGCTTTGCGTCGAGGATGTTGCGAGTGTGGCCAAGGAATTAGCATGGGTATTCCCACACCTGGATACATGTAATAAAGAAAAAAACTTAAATTTGGATTGTATATACCTGACCTGGGTTAGGTCTCCTTGCATTCTTGAATCTCTTGCCTCTAACTTTCCTTCCACTTAACCTACCACCAATTGTGAATCCGAGAACTTTTATACCATCTTTCCTCCTATTTTATGAACCATGTTCATTCCGGGGAGGAGAGATTCATATTCTGCCTCGTTATTGGTGGCCGAGAACCTCAATCTCAAGGATTTCTCAAAAGTAATTCCCTTAGGGGATACCAAAACTAGCCCCACACCAGATCCTCTTTGATTTACTGCTCCATCAACGTATACCTTCCATAACGGAGGCTCTTTGCACGAAATCATGCCAACCGATTTTTCATCCATGCTTGATCCCTTAATATATTCTTCTAACGAAGGCTCAGCAAACTCCGCCACCAGATCCGCAATGACTTGCCCCTTTATAGAGGTGCAAGGCATATATTTGATATCAAAAGCCCCTAGGATAGTACCCCCACTTGGCAATCCTTTCCGTGTAGTCTGCACTCCGAAGTATTGACTTAAGAGGGAGTTGAGTTAGGACAACAACTGTATGCAACTAAAAGTAGTGGGGAAGCCTGCGCGTAGCGTGCACCACTGCCAGGATTGCTTTCTCCAACGGTAAATAATTCACCTCGGCCTCATGTAGAGACTTGCTTACATAATAAACTGGCCTTTGTACATTATCATCATCCTGTATAAGAACCAGACTAACTGCATGATTAGCTACCGCAATATACACGAACAGAACTTCATCAATTTTTGGTCGAGACATAACGGGTGGTCGCGATTCTTTAAGTTGTTGAAAAGCCACCGCACACTCCTCGGTCCATTCAAATCCCTTCCACTTGTTCAACAACTGAAAGAAAGGCCTACACCTGTCCGCGGATCGAGAAATAAATCGGTTAAGGGCAGCAGTCATTCCTGTCAGCCTCTGAACCTCTTTTGGATTCCGAGGTGAGTGTAAGTTGCTAATGGCTTTGACCTGGGCAGGATTAACCTCAATTCCCTGGTGAGTTACCATGTAGCCTAGAAATTTGCCCGACCCCACACCAAAAGAACATTTAGAGGCATTGAGTCGCAATTTGTACTTTCTCAGCGTTTGAAAAGTGTTGCTTAGATCTTCTAGATGCGTGGAAACCGCTTTACTTTTCACCACCATGTCGTCCACATATACCTCAATAGTTTTTTCCCATCTGTGGCTCAAACATCCTAGTCATCATCCTTTGATAGGTAGCCCCTGCCTTCTTCAAACCGAAGGGCATTACCTTATAATGATAATTTCCTGTGGGAGTGACAAATGCAGTCTTTTCCTGGTCCTCCACAACTAAAGGTATTTGGTGATAATCTTGGAAAGCATCCAAAAAACTCATCCGAGGATGCCCAATAGTAGCATCCACCAACTGATCAATCCTATGCATTGGGAAAGAATCTTTGGGACAAGCCTTGTTTAAATCTGTGAAGTCCACACAAACTTTCCACTTCCCATTTTTCTTCTTTACCACCACTGTATGAGCTAACCATTCAGGATAAAAAACTTCTTTGATAGCACTCGCCTTCTTGAGTTTGAGCACCTCTTCCTTAACAGCCTCAGAATTCTCTTTGGAGGAGCGCCGAGGTGGTTGCCTCCTCGGTACCACAGCTGGATTGACATTTAAATGATGACAAATAAAACTCGGATCAACCCCAGGGGCTTCGTAAGCATTCCATGCGAATACATCCACATTTTTCTTCAAAAACATAATCAGCTCTATCTTCTCCTCCTGTGGCAATTAAAATCCCACCTGAAAGAATTTCTCAGGGTCGTCGTCTATAAGAACCCTTTCTAGTTCTTCACATGTAGGTTCTTCTACCGATGGTACCTTGGTTGTGGCCAGAGACTTTGATTGCTACGACTTTCCGTTAGCTGAGGCTGAGGACTCCAGTTCAGGCTAACGCAGAATTGCAGCCGTGACATATTGTTGAGCCACAGATTGACTTCCAAGTAGTTCCACCACCTGATCCCCAGAAGGAAATTTAACCTTGACATGCAAGGTTAAGGAAACGACACCCAAAGCATGCAACCAAGGTCTTGCCATAACAGCTGTATAGGAAGAATAGGCGTCTACCACAATGAAATCTACGTTTACCACTTCTGGGCCTGATTGTATAGGCAGCTTAATTTGCCCCTTTGGTATAACAGTCTTTTCCTCAAAGCTTATTAAGGGTGAATCATAAGCGATATGATCTTCAAGCTTTAAGTTCAACCCTTTAAATAGGTCAGGGTACATGATATCTGCGCCACTCCCCTGATCAACCATCACCCTCCTCACATCGTATTCCCCTATCCTTAGGGTAACAACCAAGGCATCATCATGTGGTTGGATAGTCCCGATTTTGTCCTCTTCCGAGAAACCCAAAGCTGGTAAGACATTTGCCTTAATCCTCTTCGGTTGATCCCTAGATTCCTCGGCCAGGGTCCGAGCTACAAACATCACTTTGGATGGATTTGAGCCAGTCCTTTCAGGTGCAGCAAAAATAACATTGATTGTACCCAGAGGAGGCCTTGATGAAGTGCCATTATGGTTCGTCGCCCCTGAGTCATTTCCTTGCCCATTAGGCTGATACAAGAATTGCCTTAACTTACCGTCTTTAACCAATTGCTCCAAATGATTACACAGAGTTCTACAATCCTCAGTGGTATGACCCTTCTCCTGGTGATAATGGCAATGGAGGTTTTGGTTGCGTCTCAAAGGGTCCCCTGCCATCTTATTGGACCATTTGAAGTATGACTCATGCCTGATTTTTAGCAACAGCTGTTGCACTGGTTCCTTGAAAATGGTGTTGACCACCAGTGGGACTGTAAAACCAGCTTGTTTGGAAAAATCTCTCCCAGGCCTGTTGTTGTTGTATCTGTTCGACCTGAAATCCCTCCTCTCCTGAGGGATAACCTTCGCCTTACCCTTTTCTTGCTGCTGATCTTCCTCCACCCTCTTGTACTCATCGATGCGATCCATGAGCTGACGCACGCTCTTGACAGGCTTTTTGGTCAAAGATTTCCTTAAGTCATGCTCCGTAGGTAGGCCGACCTTGAAGGTCCTTATCGCCACATCATTGAAGTCTTCATCAATCTCATTGAACATCTCCCAATACCTGTTTGAATACGTTCTCAGGGTTTCTCCTTCTCTCATGGCCATGGACAATAATGAATTCAAAGGCCGAGGAACTCTACTGCATATGATTAAACGAGAGCCAAATGCCCTAGTAAGTTCCTTGAAAGAATTGATAGAGCCTGCCCTCAAGCCATCAAACCACCTCATCGCCACTGGTCCCAAGCTGGAGGGAAACATCTTGCATATCAAAGTCTCATTCTTGGAATGTACTGTCATCCTTTGGCTGAAATGACTCACATGCTCCACAGGATCTGTTCGGCCATTGTAAATAGTGAAGGTTGGTTGTGTGAAGCACCAAGGTAGCCTCCCTTCCTCCAACTTGAGTATGAAGGGTGACCTGGAGATTTGATGCAATGCCCTACCCATAGCATCGTTTCCCAAGCCCCTAGAGGAATAGTTTTTACCCTTCCGCCCATGCAGGTTGTCTTCCTCGTAAGAGAAAGATTCATCTGGGGGAGTTCTAGACCTTTGCCTGTAATTGTCATCCTCGGAACCCTCAGAAGAGGGATCGGAGACAGAAGGAGTTCGCTTTCGCCTTTCGTGACACAACTTCCTTTTTAGGTTGTCAATTTCTTTCTGCATGGCCTTGGTATTTTCCTCGTGAGGAGCTTTGCTTCCCCCTCGTGAGTGACTCCTACTTCTGGTAGTGTGCGTAGTATATACACTACCCTCCTGGTCTTCTTCGTGCTCAAGATGCAAGGAGTGATCCTCATGCTAGGACCCCACAGACTCCACGCGGTGTTGTGGTCCTGAACCCACCATGATGTTAAACCCTGTTCAAATACTAGATTTCCCACAGACGGCGCTAATTGTAAGGACACAATTCGAGGCCGGACCCACAATTAGAAGGGAATGGGCCTGAAAAGCTTTTTTACAATAAATTTGTAGAGAGTGGATTTGAAATCTAGGTTCTAATGATATTTTAAATAACAAAGAATGATGGGCTTTGGTCACAATGGCACTCACAAGGATTTATTTGTATGAATATGAATGTAAACCCCTCCTCAGACCCAATCCGAGGATAATTTATATTACTGCTTCCCAAAAATAGACTACAAATGTGGATAGTCAGGTTTACAATGTACTTTTTTCTCTTCCTTTCCAAAAAGTTCCCCCTATTACCGAAGGTCCTTTCTCTCCTTTATACTCCCTCGGTCCTCCCCTTTTCATCCTCCACCTCATGGTTAGACCGCTGGTTTAGATACTTGTCTCATCCACCTTCCGTGAAGTCTCTGGAGATAGGGACCAAGTTTCAAACCTGATACCCAAGTCTCACTTCTCCATTAATGTCACCAGAGTAGCAGTTGCAGAGTCTTCAATGTGGGGGCGGTGGTAATAGCTTTATCTTAGATATTCCACCGCCCTTCTTCATAGCTTCCACTTTTACCATTGTTACCTTTGCATGCAAGACTTTTCTAGAACATAGCCTGTGAAAGTTTTAACCAGGTCTTCATCTACCTCGGCTTTACATAGCCGAGGACACAATCATCCTCGGCTTGTTCCCTTGGACATACCTATCCAGGCGTTACCTCATTTTTGTTCAGTATTGTTTCTAAGTTGACTTTCATCCATCTTCGGACCATTCGAGGTCCTCGGATTGGGCCTTTAGCCCGAAAGACATTCTTGGGCCACCCTACACATATTCCTGGGCCTAATGATCCTACAAGTATCATAAATGCATACTCTCTCATTTCACATGAATTGTGGGTCTTACCATAAATTTAAATAGTGAAACCCACAGTTATGTAAGAGAGAGGGAGTACGCATTTATAGTACTCCAAGAGTACTCAATAATTACCTATTTACGTTAAACAACACCGTTTTATAATTTAATGGCACTACGGAGTCTAGATTTTTTTGCCATTAAAGAAGAGCATATATGTAATTGAAAAGTATATTAAAATCATATTGTGTCATTAAAAAAAAATAATTAATTTTTTTACTTTTTCAGCTTCTCTAAATAATACTTATTTTCCTTCTTTTTGGTACCGCTAGTTAACTTGGAAAAAAGTAATTTTGTAAGTGCAAAATTTGTACCCGGACCCAAACGAGTGATGGGCTCAAGCCCAAAGAGCCTTATAGAATGAAATTTGTACAGTATGAGTTTGAAACCTAGGTTAGGGATATTGAAAAGTTGATAAACAGGCTAGAATGTCGCAATCTATACAAGCAATAGATGAATATGACAAAAAACTCTCCTCGGACGTAAACCGATGGCAATTTGTATAGCCTTTCTTTCTCTAAACAAAAGGTTACAATTTGTGTTTTTTGTTTTTCCAAAAAGATCCCTCCCTTCTTTCCTCTCTCGTCCTCTTATACCCTTCTTCTTTTTCCCTGTTTCATCCACGTGTAACACAGATTTTCCTCCTAGATACTTGTCTTATCCACCACTTTCTTAAAGTCTTCAAATAATAGCTGGAAGGCTGAATACTACTGTTCAGAGGTCATTTCTCCATTAATGTGGCCAAAGAGGTAGATGCAGGGCCTTTAATGCAGTGGTAGCAGCCTTTTCCTCAGATATTTCTCACACATTCCTGCTTCTAACAGGTGCTTGGATCACGCCTTTACCCAACATATCTTCCAGAATTCTGTCTCTAAACCCTTTAGCAAGTCCCATGGCCTTTACTGGGCCTGTCCGAGGAGATACTCCTCCTCGGACAACTCCTCGGACCATTATAGTGCGGACTGACCTGTGGGCCTAGAAGACTCTTATTAAACAGACTTATTGTAATACCCCACATAATATTTTTTATTTTAGAGTTTTCTTTAAAATATAATTGTTGGGCTATAGGCTTTCTTTTAATTGTTGTTGCAGCCCACTACCCACTAAGCCCACATCTTATAATACAAGCTACAGAATAGGGGAAGAAATAATCAGGGTTTTATCTAAGAGGCTAAGAGGTGTTTTCCCTTGGAGTTAGTACACGTACAATTAAAGAGACAATCAGATTGTTCAAGGTAAGATTTCTCTCAATTAGAAACAAGAAAAAAATTAGAATTTTATTAGGTTATTTAGAAATTTGATTTTTGATCCTAAAATTTATATTCTAATGTTTAGGTTTTCCGTTGGATTAGATATTAGATTTGAGCCTGTGGGATTTCACGAATCAATATTTTTTTGTTTAAGTTTTCTATTGGATCGGTACATATAATGAATAGATTGAAGTCAAACAATTCGGCTCTCCTTCTTTCATTGAATTGGTATATATATATGTATTTATATAATGGTTAAAGAAGGTTAAGAAGAAGTCAAAGAAGGGCTACGGTGGATTTGTGTATATATATATAAAGGTTAAAGAAGAAGTCAAAGAAAGTGGCTTGTTCTTCTTGAATTTATATATATATATATATACATATATATATATTGGTTGAAGAAGAAGTCAAAGAAGGTGGCTATTGATCTTTAGTTGGATATATATATATATATATATAATGAATAGAAGAAGTCAAATATTTCGGCTGTGGTTTCTTTGCCTCTGGACTTATGCTATGCCGTGCTGTATATATATATATATATATATACATATTAGGATATTAGGTTAGTTGTAAAGTTTTCTATGGTAAATATATATATATAATATGGCTTGGTTGGGGTTATGTATATTAACTTAAACTCTAAAACTTTAGCTGCTGCCTCTAGGTTCTGATAAATTACTTTGCATTAGTGCTATCATTAGTTCAGCAAAGTATTTTACTAGTGAGTCAATTCTTATAGTTTAGTAAAATTTATATTTCGTAGAGGATATTGAGTAATTTTCATAATTGATTATAGGTCCGATTTAAGAGTGTCTTGAGGCTCTTTGGAGATTATTTTGGCTGGACTTTCAGAGTGATTTGAGTGCGGTAAGTAATTATGCATAATATGCACAAGTTTTGCTCTTTAGGTTCTTAGAAGTTAAAGATTTTCAAAGTTATATTTTTAAGCTTACATTTTTTAAAAAGTTTATCAAAAAGCATTTTTACACTATTGAAAGAGAAATTTTAATTGGCTTTTAAATAATGTTTTAAAAGAAATTTCGAATTTTGAATAACGTTTTGAATGTCTAAATCCCATTTAAAAGATGATTTTTAACTAAACTATTTTCTGAAAATAATTGAGTTTCAAAGTAAGTTTTCTAAAAAGATTTTTGTTCTTAAATTGTTTCAAACCAAGTGATTTCAAAATCATATTCTTGTTTTTCAAATGGTATTTAAGACGTTCCTTTTAGCAAACTGGATTTTCAAACTTATTCAAGAATTGTAAAAATATTTATATAAACTCTTCAGTTCCTATTCGTTCCCTAAGAGAGTCAAGCATCTTTTGATTTATGTTTCAATTTGATATTGTGATATTTAATATATCTTTATTGTTGGAACAATTGTTAATATTGAGAAAATTATTATATGTTGTATAAACTTTATTGTTTGAGATATGTGACTCAAAATGAGTGTTTTTAGAATTGATCAGATATATATGTGTAAATCCGCTCACAGGATTGTATGTGAGAATATGTGTTGATCCCTCACCAGCAGGGGTTAGATGTTGGTATCCGCTCACAGGATTGTATGTGAGAATATGTGATGTGTATATGTGACACTGTGCTCTGATCAATTATTTGTATGTGTTTCCAAAAGATTTTAAGATATGATTATATGTGTATTAAGTGATTCTTTACATGTTTTGAAAACTATATTGGATATTTTGAGTGAATTTGTGAAATCAAACTCGTGCTTTGCTTGACTCTATTCCGTTGTGTATTCTGTATAATTACTTACTAGATGTGTGGCTCACCCCATCAATTAATATTTTCAGATTAAAGTATAGTTGGGAATTAGAACCTTTGGACCGCTTGTGAGGTGCAAGGTAGAGCGTGGAAGTTGTAGGCGGCTTCAGTATTACTTGAAGACTCATTAAATTTTAGTTACCTTTGTTTTGTAGTTCACATTTTATATAATGGAGTTTAACTTCAATTGGTGGAGTTTTGAAAAGATTATTAGTTATTATTATTTTTATTTTCCGCTTAGACTTCACAATATTTTGGAGATTATTATAAATTGTGGATTTTAGTTATTATAAGAAGTTTATCAGAAGCATTGTTTATCTGGAGTTTTATTGAATTAAGTTTAAATAAATTGTGTTTATTGAGCTAAGTAAGGTTAGCAAGTTAGTCAGGTATCTAAATTCATGTTTCATGGATTTGGGTCCTGACACTTATACCAACTAACCAGGCCCAAGGCCTAAACGTGCATTTAAGAATTTTTACCCCCCACAATAATTATTATATATAAATACTAAAAATATTATGATTTTTTTTTATCCTTAAAATATATTTGGGCTACCCTAAATTTTTTTAGGCCCAACATAATTAAAAATAATTAATTGAATTAAAAAAAAAAAGATCTCTAAATTTATTACTAGCAATTAATATACAAGTTTTTTTTTGTTTGAGAGAATTTCAAGTTTCAACCTATGGCGTCCACTTCTAATAATAACTCTTTTATCGTCAAACCAAGACATCAATCGATTTTTAATGTAGGCGGGAATTAAACCTCAAATCTCTTATTCAACCATTATAGACTTTACTAGTTGAGCTAACTAGAACCCACTAAGAAAAAAATTAAATAAAAAAATTTAGTTCCCAAATAAAAAGCTTCCTCTAAAGCAAGTGAAAAAGTTCTAATAAAAGCAAAATAAAGTGTAATCAAAATACTTTATTCTGGTTCCTGTGTGTGTGTTTCTCAAAAAATACTTTATTCTGGTTACCATGAACTTACACTTTCTTCACTTCTATTTTTTTTAATAAGGGATTAAATTATTTGCATATTGCACTAATTAAGTTCATCCCATATGATATGGCACCTTTAAAGAAGAAAACCAAAAAAGCAAAGTCAGGAGTAAATGCATTTAAGAATAACTGGTCGGGGTATTAATTAAAGATAAAAGAAAAGTAACTTTAGAACGGTATGCAGAAGCATTGTTTTAAGAGGTTCTAGAGCTTTATATCCAATTGTACACATTTATGTCTTTTATTTCCCTCCTTGAAATAAAAATCTCCACAACAAAATGTTTTCCCTCTTCTCTAATTTATCTTCCTTCTAATTGTTTTACTTCAGTTTTAAATTTTATTTGAATGTACTTTTTGTATAAAATTGTGGTTCTAAGATTTATTGGTATATACTACGATTTATTCCTTTGGGTTTAGTGGGTCGGTGGATTTTGTGATTTGGGTCAATGCAAAGTAAAGTATTAAAACCAAAGTAGGTAGAATTTTCCACCGAAAGTACTGGCATTTAATATTTATTGATGATCAAGCTTTTCAACTTTCCACAAAGTACAGGCTTTTCCATGTAGCATAAGTGAAAATGACGAGGAAGGAATCATGTAGACTTTTCTTTTCAGGTCAATTCGCTGAAGGTCAAGAAGGGGACACCAATGGAGTTCCCTCTCCTTTAACGGAAGATGCTGAGAAATTATCATAGTGAGGAAAAGTTGTTTGGTAATTGCAGATAAAGTGGCTTTGTAGAGGTCACAAAGTGAATGGATTGCTTTTGTTTTTATTAAAGTAACTAATCAAGATTAATGCTGCAAGGGAATCTTTATCCAACTATCTGAACTATATTACATGGTATAGTTGAAATAACATTAGATTATTTATTTATTTATATTTAAATTAAAAATAAAATAAAATCTGCAATAGATATGCTCTTTCTTTTTTCTTTTTTTCTTTTTTGATAAAGTTTCAAACTTCAACTTATGGTATTTATTTCTGATGATTATATCTTTTATCATCAGAAGAAGACACTAATTGGTTTTTGATATAATCAAAAATTGAACTTTAGATATCTTATTCAATTATTAGAAACTTCGGACTTTGTATTGGCCTAATTTAGTCGTGGTTAACCAATTATGGGTGTGTGGGGTTCCAACTACAATAGAACCAAGGGAATCTAGCGGGTTTCTGTTATATCAAATTAAAATCTAATGTTCACAAGTTATAAAAAAAGGTAAATAAATAAATATAGAAGAAAAAATTATAATTCAAGAGGAAAAAGATATAAAACTAATTGTCTACCTTTCAAAAGTGTTATGAGTTTAACTTTAAATTATTTATGTTTTGATTTTTTTTTCATAAAAATGTATAACTAATAAAATTTGGAACTAATTATATAAACTTAAAAGAAAATGATATTCTTTTCTTTAAAAGTTTAGACGCACAAATGGTTACTATATGGTTTAAAATTGTAATAATTTAATCATTTTATGAGTCTAACAAAAACGGATATAAATTGTATTTATGATCATGAAATTATTAAAAATCATTATTGAGAATTATAAGTGAAATTTTGACTAAGAAAATACAATACAACTTACTCTTTTATATATATATTTTGACTGAGAAATAGTTTGACGAGACAAATTTCTTATATCCAAAAAAAAATAAAAAATCAAATTATGCTTACCATTCCTTATAATAGCCTCTATATTATATTATAGAAAAGCAAAATAAATTGGAATTTTTTCCTGGTCACACACTCACGTGATGACATCATACAGGGGTGTGTCTTGATGGTAGGGGTCCTTATCCCAACACTCAGAGATAACTGGTTTGAGCGATAGCACCAACAAGGGCCGTTTGGTACACATAGTATTACTTATTGCCGTTGCGTGGTGTGGGGTTGATGAGCCCATGCCGGAAACCCTTTTTTTCATTCAGCAGACAAAAGAAAAAAATTACTCACATGATGACAATGTGTGTCTTCTATTTTCTCTATTTCCACACATGTACATGTCTCACATGGTTGAAAATAGATGCCCCATCATATCATCTTTTCCCAAAAATGGGTCATGGAGGTGAACACAAAAAATCAAAAAGAGCACGAAAGTCTCGTCAAAAAAAAAAAAAAAAAAAGCACGAAAGTGCATAGAGTTTACCTCACTCCATTGGATAATCTTCCCTGGAACTAGAAGTGGGCCAAAGTAGAACACTACAATCAAGGAGAGTAGAGTTTTCCTCCCATATTGATGATCAAATTCTATTAAAGCATTTTTGCATCCACACTATGATTACTACTTCTAAATAGAAAAAATCAATATCAACATACTTTTAGCAGATAACCATGAAGCTACACCTATTTTCCCACTTCCCATTTTTTTTTTGTTTTTTTTAAAGCCGATGACCCCTAAAAAATTACTATTATAAAGTTTAGAGTAAACTACGTATTTGGTTCCTATCTTATACATCATATTTCAATTTGATCCCTAACCTTTTAATTGTGTCAATTTGGTCCCTAACCTTTCAATACCGTGTCAATTTAATCCCTACAGTTATCTTTTAGATGAAAATTAATGACGTGTCTAATGACCAAAATAAAAAATTAGCTTCTATTGATGTGACAATAAACTAAAATTTTATTTTGGCTGTTTGCTATGTAAGAAATTTTCATCTAATATATAATGGTAAAGACTAAATTGACACGACACTAAAAGATTAAGGATCAAATTGACATAATTGAAAGGTTAAGGACCAAATTAAAATATGGTGTAAAGGTTAGGGACTAAATATGTAGTTTACCCTCAAGTTTAATATAACCTTAGTATACAACACATAATATAACCAGTTGTTTTAATTGCTGGACTTCAGTGTATTGTTCTTGTTTAATTGGTTGGTAGTACCAATGAGCTAAGTAGTAAGGAGTTTTTTTTTTGTTGATGGGAAGTAGTAAGGAGTTGTGTCATATGTTTAATGGTTGCTCCACCAAACCAAAGTGACCAACTTATTAGTAAACTTATTATAAAGAATAGAATTCGCTAAAAAGCATTATGAAAAGAATCTAAAATTGTTCAACAGTTTAATTTGTTAAAATTTCGCCTTCGCCTCAGTATATAAGTTTCATGGTCAGATAATATTTTTGTTTTTATTTTTTTAATAATTCTTAGAGATTTCACGTTATGAAAATCATGAAAATAATAAAAAGTCAGTAACTTTGATATTTTTAATTATTTTAGGAGTGGAGTAAGTGGAAGGAAATCAAAGAAAGCTCAATTATCTAGTCGCAACAATCGACTAATTTCCGATCAATTTTACTCTACTCCCTTTCCCTCCCCTCAATTTAAAGGAGCAATAAAAGTCAGATAATATATTATTTTGATTTTAGAAATTTTACATGATCTCTTTCTATATATATACATATATATATATATATATATATATATATATATATATAATTTTAAAAAATATTAAAATCATATTGTGTCATTTAAAAAATTAATTAATTTTTTTCTTTTTCAGCTTCTTGGAATAACACTTATTTTCCTGCTTGACCACTGGCTAACCTAAAAAAAAAGTAATTATTGCATATAAATTTTAAAAATATTATGATTTTTTTATCCTTAAAACATATTTGTGACATTGACCATCTTAAAATTTTTTAGACTCAACATAATTAAAAAATAATTAATTGAATTTAAAAAAAGATCTCTAAATAAATTTGTTACTAGAAATAAACCAGTTATGACAAAAAACTTTAGTCCACTAATCTCACAAGTAAACAAAAAATTTATATAAAAAAATTGTTAGAATATAATGAAATGATACAACAGGAAGTTGAGAATAAAAAATAATTATAATGATGTTCAAATAGATTGTAATATAAAAATTCTTGATAATAACATCAAAATATAAGAAAAATAAATTTTAAATAAAAAATTATTAATATTTAATAGAGATTTAAATAATAAATAAAAAACTCCTTTTAAAATAACACGTTTGGCCTCAAATAGCTTGAGCCAGCCTGTATATAGCATTAAACAAATCAATAGATCTTTTCTTGGGTCTATCTTTTTTCTTGGGTCCGTCTAAATTAATTATGGAATTCACCATTATCATGACGTCACTTTTTCTTATTTAATCATTGTCATGATGTTACATAATTGCTTCAAATAATCGTCAATGACTTATTTCTTAAAATATATATATATATATATATATATTTATTTTGATAGGATCCAAAAGATACGTTGCTATGACTAGACTTATTTACCTTATGAAAATCATAAAAAGCATAAATAAAGTTATAATTTTGATAAATAGAGGAAGGAAAATAGGGTGAAAAATATTGTTTTTTACTGTTCGTTTGGGGAAGGAAAATAGGAAGAAGAGAAAACTGGGGAGAAAGTTTTCTCTCCGGGTTCACATTTTTTTTCCTTCCAAATCGGAAAGAAAATCTGGAGAGAAAAATGTTATGGTAGCACTTTTACAAAAATACCCTCTTCCCACATTTTTTTTTTCAACGTTCTCTTCTCTTTCTTTTTCTTTTTTTCCTTTTTTTTTTCAACGTGACCTGATCTTCAACGTTCTTTTTTTTTTTTTTTTTTTTTTTCAACGTTCAGGTAATGTTTCTCTTCTTCTCAACATGACCTGAACGTTTTTTTTCTTCTCAACGTGACCTGAACGTTTTTTTTTCTTCGACGTAACCTAATCTAATTTTTACATTATAATAATAAAAATAAAAATTTATATATATGATGTGATAAATTTTATATTATGTAATGAATATAAATAAATATATTTCTTATATATTATGTAACAAGAGTATAATAGTCAATTTATATAAATTACATTTTTCATCCTTTCATTTTTCTCTCCAATCGAACAAAAGAATTTTCCACCCTCCTACTTTTCCACCCCTCCAACCGAACATACAAGAGGGAAAACTAATTATTTTCCATCCTCCCACAATATTCCATCCTCCCACTTTTCCACTCCTCCAACCGAACGGACCCTAAGAGTCAATCCGGAAACTTCGAGGAACTTTCCTAAGCTCTCTAACATGAACAAAACTCAACACTTCATTAATGTACAAACCATTATTGTCCACAAGTTCTCGATCCGATAGGTATTACACTGGGTGCAATTCACCTTCCTTTGTCTCACAATTTTTTTTTCACATTTTACTTCTCCTAAATCTTTTCTTAACGTTTTTTTAATCAATGATTGAGATTGAAAGTTGCTTGTTTACAACTATCAATCTCAACTATTTATAGTAATTGCACTAATGATCTCAATCCATGCTGGCCACCAAGAAGTAAATTCCAATCATGAAGCTTCCTACAACTTTCCTCTCAACTCTTCAACTTAATACTAATAGTTTTCCTCTTCAATTATTGTCTCTCTATTTTTTTTTTTTTTTTTTGTCTTCTCAGACTATGAAACTGAGCACAAGGAAAGTTTTAGTTAGGTATATAATTTTCCCAAATCACAGTGTCAATCTCTTTGTTCTTAATCACATAGGGGTCTAAACCTAATCATTTATCATATTTTTAAAATCGGTTGATAATCATCTCTCTCTTGAAGCCACTCAATCAATCCAAAAATAACAATTAAAAATTAAATACATTCTTATAAAATAAAGTGACTAGGGTCTTATAAAACGGAGTCTTATAAAACGGATCTAGCTAAGGTAGAAGCATTGCCTTACAGTATCTTCATCATACATTGTCCTAGTGAAAGGTATGAACTTTGTACAAAAGGGAAAAGATTAATGGCAACATCACTCACAAAGTTCAAAAAATGACAAATTGTGCAGTTATATACATACTTTGCAGTCTACAAAGAAATAAGCCCAATATAATCCTACTTGGTGAAATTTTTACTTTTTACCTCATATAAATGTAAAAGTTTTTCTCTAAAATTTGAAAAATCGACAAACAATTCAATGAAAAAAATGGAACCAATGACAACACTTCATGAAAAGGCATGGAACAGATTAATTTGCTATTACCAGCCTGGATTTTTTGGACACCCTTTCATTAATTGGCATGTTCAATTTTTTAAAGAACAATTAGGTTATTTGCCGAATGATCCTAGTATTCATTTTAAAGAAGCATAGTCATCAATTTGAAATGGTAAAGATTCTTCAGTTGATGTTAAAGCAACTCTAATATCAATGATCTTGATGTCGGCTATGAACTTTGCTTGCTTCTAATTCTCACTTTTTTTTCTCACATTATTTGTTCTTAAATAAATGTCTAAGTCACCCTATATGTGTACTTTTTTTCTCAAATTATTTGTGACCTGAAGTGCATAGTTATTTTGCACTCTGTTTATATTAAATTAATTAGTGGTTGTTGTAAGTGCACAATTGCGCCTGGACCCAAAAACACACGTGGGCTCAGGCCCAATGAGCTTTAAACAATGAAATTTGTAGAGGTGGGCTCGCAATCTAGTTTAGTGATATTTGAAACTTGATGAACAGGCTAAAATATTACAGTATTTGCAAATAATAAACAAACGGGGCAAAATAAACCTCTTCGGACGTAAGCCAAGGACAAATTATATATTATTTCTCTTTTTTCTCTCAAAGGTCACAGTTCTTAATATTTGTCTCTCCCCTTTCTTTACTCTCTTTTCTCCTTAAATACTTCTTCTTCTTCCCTCTTTATCCACGTGTAACACAAATCACCCTATTAGACATCTGTCCCATCCACCACCCTCTGGAAGTCTTTAAATTATAGCAAGAAGGCTGACTTCTACTATTCAGGGGTCACTCTCCCATTAATGCGGCCAGGGAGGTAGGTGCAGGGTCTTTAATGTGGAGGTAGCAGCCTTTTTCTAGGATATTTCTCTCACACCGTTGCGTCTGGAGGGTGCTTAAATCTCCCTCTTAACCAACGGTTTTTCCAGAACTCTGCCTTGATCTTTTTGGCGAATCCTAGGGTCATCGTGGGTCTGTCTGAAGAGATATTCGTCCTCAGACGAATCCTCGGACTCTGGACTCATGGGCCGACCTACAGTTCTAGGAGGTTTTTAGTCTAAAACAAACTAGCGCCCATCAACAAAGCCCAAGGCCCAAACACTTACTTAGGTCCTTTTAGTCCCCACAGTTGTATTACTTATAAAGTTTCCAGATTTCACTAAACATTTAAATAAAAATAACTTTATAATTTTTCAAAAAAAAATTAGAACAGGACTTCTAGAAAATTACGTAGAATGTGTAGCAGTAATTGTCATCTCATTTCTCATAAAGCCTAAACAATACTTTACTAATTAACTGAAACTTATCTTTCTTCTCTTTTCTTAATGGGAGAGTAAATTACTTGCATATAGCTCTAATTAAGTTCATCCCATGTCTCACAAGAGCACAAATTAGGTACTCTCGGAGCACGGAGAATGGTGCTCCCTCCTCTCACATTCATGGTAGGGTCTGTTCATTAAATTCATGGTGTGGTCCACTATGAATGTAAGAGAAGGAAGCACCATTTCATTATACTCTGAGACTACCTAAGAATTTCCCGTCTCACAATATCACATGTTCGAAAATGGTTTTGCTCCATTAGATAATATTTCTAAAATAATTGGTCAATGCAAGGTCAACACACACACCAAAAAAAAAAAAAAAAAAAAAAAGAGCACCGAAAGTCCATAGAATTTACCTCTCTCCATGAGAAAATTTCCCTGGAAGTGGAAGTGAGCCCCACTTGGAGGGTAGAATTTTCCACCGAAAGTACTGGCATTTAATATTTATTGACGATAAGCTTTTCAACTTTCCACGTACAAAACTGGTATTTAAAAATAAAATAAATAAAAAAGTTTTCCGCTAGAGCATTTATGCAGTCCACGATGAAATGAAATTGAAGAAAACAATATTAACAAACTTTACAGCGGATAACCATGAAGCTAAACCTACTCTGTTTAAATAAATAAACAAACGAGTGTTGTTGACTGAAAACAGAGGATGTGAGTCCCCCTCTTCTCTTTCACAAACACACAAATAATAGAGGCCATTCCCTTATTAAAAAGGCAATTACATAATAGGATCTGAATCCGACATTGTTTCCAAAAAAATTAAAAATATCTCTAAACAAAACTTTATACTAGTTACCAGCAACTTACTCATTCTTCTCTTTTATTTTCTTTATGGAGTAAGTTACTTGCATATAGCACTAATAATTACGTTCATCCCACATGCCCCACATCTAAAAGAAACCAAAAAGCAAAGTCAAGAGTAAATGCATTTAATAAGTCGGTGGTAGTAAGGATAAAAGAAGACATTGGAATATTTTTTTTCCTCATACAAAGGTGAGAGCATTGCCTAAGCACAATAACAAATACTACAAAATAAGAAAATTTTCTATTACAACTCTATTCAGGAGCGTTGTTTCAAGAGGTTTTAGAGCTTTACTTCACGACAGCCAATTGCTGCAGTTCTCCATATCCGTAAGTTCTTACTCTTCTACTTCTTGCTCGTATTCATGTCTTTTGTTTCTCTCCTTTCACTCCCTCTCTGAAAAAAAAGAAAAAGAAAAAAAAAACACATCGAATCGTTTTTTCTTATTCCTTGAACTATTTTCCTATTATTTATTTTCTTCAGTTTTAATTGATACCTAATCTATGCTCTTATATGGTTAATTCCTTACAATTTGGATGAGAAAATGTCTAATCTATTGGTGATGTTCTTATATACCAAACACAATCTTAGTGGGTGTTTGTGTCTAGTGAAGCATTTATGCTGTTCACATCACAATAATTCTGTAGAGATAGTCATAGAACAAAGCAATATGAATAGAATTTTTTTTTTTTTTTAATGAAAATATGAATAGAACTTTATAGTTGGTCAAAACGAGATATATATATATATATATATATATATATATATATAACTTATATAACTACCACCAGGAGGTTATTCTTTCCTCTTTTTGGGAACGCTGAGTGTGTTGACACTTGACGGTATTTGTCATCAAATCTTTACTCCACAAAAGTACTTACCTGCGAGAGATACAATTTTAGGCCCCAATATTACAGCTGAAGTCAATTTTAAGCTAATTACATAATTAAGTCCAATTGTTTAAGTCATTAGCCAATAGAAATATGTGTGGACATTAAACACAACAATAAATCCCAATCACAACACAAACACCCCACACAGTGTTTTCAAAGAGAAAACCCCGAAATCTGGGCAAAAAAACTCTCAAGATCTGTAGCACCAAACAATCCACTAAACAAGAATAGTTGCAATACAAATCACTTAACAAAACTTGGTAAGTTAAGTAATGACTATAAACTTGAGCCTCCAGCAACAACTAGCAACTAATTTCTCAAATCTTTTTTTTAAGTTAGTCTCTGGATCTGTGAATTTAACCACCAATATCAAGACAAAGTCTCCTTAGCCACTCAAAGGCCCCTTAGAGATTTAGGGATTGCTTCAATGTTTGGTAGAGTAGTTTGAGTAATGTTGTTTGAGTATTTTTGATATACATGTGAAGGAAAAAGTGTGTTGAAATGTGTGTAAGTGTGTTTAAAATGTGTTGTTTTGTGTTTGAGTATGCTTACCAAACGGGGCCCAAATAGCACCAAGAACTTAAAAGGTTTCTTTGTGCGTATTGGATTTAGTCTCTTCAAATGGAATTGGCAATTAAAGAGGGAGAAGTTTGATAGAATTGAGAAGGTCTTAGCTCTAGGCTTTTAGGTCACTCCACAGCTCTTCAATATAGAAATTGGGTTTAAAATTTTGTGAGAAATTGGGCTCATAAAGTGGAGTCTAAGGGTCCGTTTGGTTGGAGGAGTGGAAATTAAAGTGGAAGGATAGAAGAAATTTAGTTTTCTCTCTTGTATGTTTGGTTTAAGGGGAAGAAAAGTGGAGAGATGAAAAACTCATTTACTGGGATGAGAAGAAAAGTGAAAAGATAGAAAATAAAGTTTGTATAAAATTTCTCTCATACCCCTATTACATAATATAAAAAATAATTTCCTTCCAATCATTAAAAAAATACTTATTATCAATAAAAATTTAAAGAATAACATATTATAAAAATTAATATACTATTAATATTATATTATTATTTTTTGCTATTTTATTTATATATAACAATTAGAGGTGCTTTCTTAAATAATAATATATAAAAAAAAGAGTGAAAGCCCCCCATTTGATAACACCACCGTTGATTAAAAAAAGGGAAAAACAAAAAGCCAAAAATGCAAAAGCAACTGTTTAAAGCTTTGAATAAAAATGCAATACGAATTCAGAAAAAGAAAAAAGAAATAAATAAAAGAAGAAGAAGAAGAAGAAGAAGAAAAAGAAGAAGAAGAAGAATAAAGCAAGACATTGAAAATAAAAAAAAGAACACAATGTGAACGTAATTCAATGCATAAACAATATGCATAGTCGTTACACTGAAAAGAGGGGTAAATCTAGTATTAGGCTAGCATGGTGTTTTCTCCCAAATTGGGGATAAAACATTTTGGTGGGCTCAGGGAAAAAATACTCGAGCCCTACCAATTTTTTTTTCCTCTTCTCCCTCTAACCAAACAACCATCAAAAGTGTTTTCTCTCTCTTTTTCTCTCATTTTTTTTTTCATCCTCCCTAAAATCCACCCAACCAAACATACCCTAAGGGCCCATTTGGATTGAAGGAGGAATGAGGGCGAATAGAGTAGATTTGGCTGAAAATAGGCTAATAAATTATAACTAATTTCTCTCGAGTTTTGAGCAGTGAGAGGCGACAAAGAGGCAAGGATGCTGCCTCAGGCTTTCAGTAATAATTTAAACACTTTTTCCAATAAAGTATTACATTTTATATAATATACTTCAATTATATTCCAAAATTTTAAATCTATCAAATCTAATTATCAAAATACCAAAATTAATCAAACTAAAAAAAAAAAGAATATAAAATAAACTCATATACATAGTGGGTTGGGTTGGGTTATATGGGTTGAAAAAATTATAAACTTGACATGACTGAAGGCTCCAAACATGTCTTTTTCCCAAAAAGAAAAAAAAAATAGAAATAGAGTGCAAACAAAGTAACCTTTGTCTTTATCAACGATCTGAAGTGCAATATTAGGTAGCAGATAAAAGAAAAATAAAGTAATTATGCACTGCTTGTACCTTTCTTCAGCTACTTTACACATATTGCTTATACTAAATTAATTAGTGGATGTATTATTAGTCATAAAGTTTCCAGATTCTACTAGGGCATGTTTGGTTCACTGAAATATGCCCTTAATATAATACACATTACGATTATGTGATATTAAAATTTTTGGTTTATTTAATTTTTTTTAATATTACTATAATTTAAAATTACAAAATATATCACATCACCTTAGTCTTATCACATTCCTAAACAATGTAATATTGTATTCTTGTATTGAGATTACATTAATGTAAGATTACAATAACGTAATATTACGGTGTAATATAACATCACAGCGAACCAAAAGCCCCTTAAGCGTTTATGAGTGTCACATCACGATCAGTGGCATTTGGAATATATAGAAAGATAGCAATATGAATAAAACCTTATAGTTTTTTTTCTTTTAAGTGAATAGAACTTATTGTCCCGTCTCAAAAAAAAATCTTTATTGTTGATAAAAAAAATCAATATAAATACTATAAATACGACTTTATAGCCGCCAGGAAATTCCTTGTCATCAAATTTCCACTAAAGCACTCAAAAATAAAAAAATTTCACTAAAGCAAGTAAAAAAGCTAGAGAAAGTAATATAAAGTATAAACAAAACTTTAGTTAAAATTTAAAAAGACCGAATGAGATTTGGTTCAATTGCAAACACATTCCCTGCACTTTTAATTTTGTATTGACCATTTTATTTCGGTAATGACAAAATTCTTATTTCAAGTAATCATGTATAGTGCACGTGACCATTTTATTTTATAATCATTAAAAAAATTATTGTTTGTAACGAATTATAATAATAAAAATTCTTTCTAAATTAAAGTTTAATAAACAAATTCTTGAAATGCAAACTGGCGGTATTGGTTTGAGGGCTATTTGTATTTGGTGGCGTTTCCATGGATTTATGGGTCATTACTGAAAGCCTTAAGGTGTATGATACAAAATTAAAAGCACAGAGGATGTGTTTTGAAATTGACCCAAACCTCGGGGATATTTATGCAAATTGTTTGTCCTCTTCGCCAATCTATTTTCATTTCAAGTACTTTGTTTCTTCAATTTTGCCTGATTGTACTTTTTATGTAATTTTTGGTTCAAGATTTTCTAGGATAATTTCAATGGCTTCCATGAGCACTGGAAGAGCCTTCTCACCATCATCATCTTCTTCTTTTACACCTCGATGGAAATACGATGTGTTCCTAAGTTTTCGAGGCAAGGATACCCGGAATAATTTTACAGACCATCTATATTTAGCTTTGAAACAGAAGGGTATTTTCACTTTTAGAGATGATGAAAAACTAGAGAGAGGAAAATCAATTTCACCAGAGCTCTCAAAAGCAATAGAAGAATCAAGGCTTGCTATTGTCATATTCTCAAGAAACTATGCATTTTCTACATGGTGCCTAGATGAACTTGCAAAGATCATTGGATGTGTGAAAGAGACGGGAATGACAGTTTTACCAATTTTTTATAATGTGGATCCATCTGATATACGAAAACAAATCGGAACTTTTGCAGAAGCTTTTGCTAAACACGAAGAACGTTTTGAGAAGAACATAAAGAAAGTGCAGAAATGGAGAGATGCTTTGAGAGAAGCGGGCAATCTCTCTGGGTGGCACTTACAAGATAGGTAATTTAATTTGAGATATATTTTTCTTCCGTATGTGTCAAACATATCTCCCTATATTTACCATGTGAATTATACTGCCAAACATATACACAAGATTTTGACCATAGTATATTCCACATTTAATATGTGAACATTATATTTCTTATGTAATCTATACTATATCAATAAAATAGGATTTTTTTACTCAAAAAAAAAAAAGGATTTGATGGTTTCGCTTTTAATTTAGGAAAACAATATTCATTAAATAATAAGAAATAAAATTATAGAATTTTAAAGAACAAAATATCATGACCTTAAATGTCGGATAATAATAATAAAATGTTGGAAAGTGTGAGAAAAACACAGAGGTATAAAGAGGTGGTTATCTCTTAAAATCAAACTATCCATACATACATATAAAGTGGAGGAGTTAATGATAGTTATAAAAATTAGGGAAAATAACAATTTATTAAAAAAATATCTCCAAATAAGCTTTTTACTAACTTGTAACTCTACATATTCATGGACACATTTAAGAATAAATACAATTAGATAAATATTAAACATTCATATCTAAGCTTAATACAACTGATATTCATTTTAGTATTTTTGTTAATTCTTTAACAATACTTTGTAATGATAACTTTGAATAGAGTATGCACATTTTTTATTATGAATTCCTTGATTTTATTTTTTATTTTGAAGAAAAGGTAATTTGACTATTTATATACTTAAGTTTGATTTACTTTTGAACGTAATTTTTGTTAATTTTAACAGAATGAAATTACTTAATGTTTAAAATTTCAAATAATGAATATGTTATGAAAATTGAGTTGATATAAAAATATAAAGAAGATAACAACCAATTCTTTAGAACACTATAGAATTTTTCATTGACATTTATGCATGAATTAAAAACAAGTTTTAAGGCCAAAAAGTTCAATTCAAAAAGTCTATATTTTACCCACAATAGAAAACTCTAAAACAAATAAATTCAATCTCAAAATCAAAGCACATAGTAATCCATCTTATCTCCAAAATCAACCTGGGTGACTCATAGTATGTTAATAAATTCAATAGATGTTAACATAAAAATTAGCTATGTATATAGAAACAATAGCTCAAATCATATGAATAGCAAAGAATAAACTTAGTATCACAAATAAGACATTTAAGATGTCATGTCATGTGTATAGTCCCTACAGGATGGGTCACACCCACATACTGCCCCCATCGATAGGGTCACTAGAAAATAAACAACTGCCAATTAAAATCACAACATCACAACTTCCACAACACGAACAAATTATAATCCGGATAGTGTACAAAGATCAAATGAGTTTCACAAATGCAATAGCAATAGCTCAAAGATATAAGAATGGAATTTGAGATTAAAAGGGTCACATGAGATGGTACAATGTGTAAAGAAAATGGCAATGAGTTGAGGACACTAAAAAAACATGGAAATTTATCAAGAATGAACTTTTAAATGGGTTCATCAATGAATATGGTAAAACAAGAGGAATAGTGTGTAAAGTCCCACTTATATATTTGGATCCATAAAAACCTCAAGAGGAGAGATTGTTATTTATATAAATGTATGGGAGGAGCGTCATCTTGATTCTTGATAAAACTTGAGGAATGTTGGTGGAATTTACTCTAATTTTAATTATTATAGTATATGTATGATATGATTTTGAGATGAGCTTATATATATAATATCTAATTTTAATGTGAATGTTTTGGTGCCAATAACTAAATGACTAATTGTTATATAATTCTAAAACTCTCATATATTGTACCAAATATATAATTTCAAATATATATCTTATAATTTCACATGGAATGATTTTTTTTAAAGATAGATTTGAGTCAAAAGTTATTTCAAATTTTGTTATTTTTAGTCAATAGTAACTTATTAAGGGCACAAATCGAAACAATTAAAAAGGTTAATGGTTTTCGTTGAAAATTTTAGAAATTGAAGGTTAATTTGAAACCAATCCAAGCTTTATGGGAATTATGTAATTTATAATTCTAACACAACTCCTAATTAGATTAATATTCTGACAATCAAAATAATTCCGCTATTAGATCACACGTTCTAGTAGGTGTAATTTTAAGTTGGCTTTCCACTGTTCAATGGCCAACAAGGATAATGACCGTTGCTATCATAAGAAATAGGATTGGATGATGACATTAAATTTCCTCATTTCTAAATATTTTGCAGCTGCTCTCTTCCCTCTCTTTTGTAGGCTTTCTTCTTCTTCTTCTAATTGTATAGTTAAAATACGGGTAGTTCTTTGGATTTTGGCTTGAAGCATTCATTTACATTATTATCAAAAAAAATAAAAAAAGAGGCATTCAATTACATAAATTCAACCCAATTTCAGATTTAACCAACTAAACTTAATGCCACATGTCTACATAATTTTTTTGTTGGATATATCCTGTCCTTGTAAATTCAGATTCACAACTTATTGTTCTCTCTTCTTTGTAGGTCTGAGGCAGAATGTATCGAAGACATTGTGCAAGTGATATTAAATATATTGAGAAATACATTCTCAGCACATACAATGGGACTAATAGGAATAGAATCCCGAGTGGAGAAATTGAAGTCATACTTAGCTATAGAGTCAAATGATGTTCGCATTATAGGAATTTGGGGGACAGGAGGAATGGGTAAGACAACTCTTGCAAGAGTTGTTTATAGTATGGTTTCCAATCATTTTGAAGCTTGCTGTTTTATTGCTAATGTTAGGGAAGAATCTAAAAAATGTGGTTTATGTAAGTTACAAAAAATACTTTTGAAAAAACTTTTGATGCTAGAAAAATTGAATCTACAAGATGTCGATGATGGAGTTCAAATGATCAAGAATAGGTTACATAACAAAAAGATTCTTCTTGTTCTTGATGACGTAAATGAATTAGACCAATTGAAGAAGTTAGCTGGGGAGCATTGTTGGTTTGGTTCAGGTAGTAGAATTATGATAACAACAAGAGATAGGCATTTGTTGGTGAATCATGAAGTAAATGAAATATATGAGGCTGAAGTGTTGAATCATGATGAAGCTCTTAAACTTTTTAGGTTGAAAGCTTTTAAAAAGGACCATCCGGCTGAAGATTATGAAAAGCTATCTCAAGCTTTTGTAGATTATTCTAAGGGGCTTCCTTTGGCCCTTGAAGTTTTGGGTTCTTTCTTGTTTAGAAAAAGCATTGATGAATGGAAAAGTGGACTGGATAGGCTCACCAAATTTGGTGAAAGAAGAATTCTCAATGTGCTTCGAATAAGTTTTGATGAACTACAACCACCAGAGAATGAAATTTTCTTATATATTGCATGCTTTTTTAATCACAAGAATCAAGATGAGGTCATAAAAATACTAGACTATCTTGGGCTTTGTCCTACATATGCATTAAGTGTTCTCATTGATAAATCTCTAGTAAAATTGCATGAAAATAAATTGTGGATGCATGATTTACTACAAGAATTGGGCAGAGATATAGTTCGTCAAGAGTGCCCTAAAGACCCTGGAAAACGTAGTAGATTGTGGTTGTTTGAAGATATTGACAATGTGTTGACAAAAAATACGGTAAGGGGCTATTGAAAGAAACTAAGCATATATCTTATTTTATTATTCAACTTAATTTCTTTTATAAAGAATGATATGGAGTTTAAATTATATTAGTCGAGTAATAATATAATACATTTTATACTAATCCCTCTTATTCTTATTAATAGGGAACGGAGGCAATTCAAGGCATAGTACTAAAGTTGCATGAACCAAAAAAGGTATATTGGAATCCTGAAGCCTTTTCAAAGATGGGAGATCTAAAATTGCTTAAAATTTATGGTGTTCAACTTATGCATGATCTCAAACATCTTCCTAATAGCTTAAGGGTTCTTGATTGGAGAGGGTACCCTTCAAAATCGTTGACATCAAGTTCCCAATCAAAGGTAATTTAGGTACCCTTATACTACTTTTTTTTATATATATAATAAGTTTGTTTGTAGAAACTAATTATTTTACTCTCTTTTTCTTTTTTGTCTTTTAACAGAGTTTTGAGAATTTGAAATTCATTGAGCTGAGTGAATCTCTAAAACTTATTGAAGCCCCAGACATCATTGAAATCCCAAATCTTGAGAGTTTGGTTCTTCAAGATTGTAAAAATTTATGTAGGATTCACCCATCAATTGGAATTCATAAAAAGCTTACTATTCTTAATTTAGATGGGTGCAAGAACCTCAGATGTCTTCCAAGCAAGTTTGAAATGGAGTGTCTCACGGAACTTAGACTTTCTGGTTGCTCAAAAATAACAAAAATTCCAGAATTTGGGAGAAACATGAAACGTGTACGCAGCCTTTATTTGAGTGGTACTGCGATTACAACACTACCCACGTCAATTGAGCATTTGACTGACCTTTTTTTGTTGAATTTAAATAATTGCAAAAATCTTGTGCATTTACCTGATACCATTTTTAATTTAAAGCGGATTGCAATAGTCAATCTTGAGGGATGCTCAAAACTGGATAGACTGCCAGAGAACCTAGGGAATGCCGAAAGTCTAGGCCTATTGTATTTGAGCAAAACTGCTATAAGAAAGGTCCCTTCTTCCATTGGTCTCTTAAAACATCTTGATTTGCTAGATTTCACAGGATGCAAGGGGTTATCATCTAATAAATCGAGGTATGAGTTCCTCCCGTTTTTTTCAATGCCAACAATTCCTCATCCCATCGACTTGCTATTATATTATCTTCTCTATCAGGTGCGTCTCTTTTGTGCCAATTGCATTTAGATAACTGCAATCTCAAGGAAATCTCCAATGATATCGGTTCCTTATTCTCTTTAAAATGGTTGGTTCTAAGTGGAAATGATTTTGTTTGCCTTCCGGAAAGCATCATTCAACTTTCAAATTTGGAATGGATGGACTTGAATAATTGCACAAGTCTTCGATCATTGCCAAAGCTTCCATTGAATCTTGAACGCGTTGAGGCAGAAGGTTGTATCTCACTGGAAATGTTACCAGATCCATTAAAACCAAGCGATTCATTGGAACCATCTCTCAGTCTTAAAAATTGCTTTCAATTGGCTGACAATCTAAGCTGCGTAGACTGGTTTATCTCAGGGATAAAAAAATCCCTCAAGCTCTCTCCCTCTCTCCCTCTCCGATTCCCAAAATCCCAGCCTTCTTATCCATGTGTCATTAAAATTTCTATTCCTGGAAGTGAAATTCCTGAGTGGTTTAGCCACCAAAGCATGGGGAATGAAGTGAACATAAAACAACCTTTTCATTTGTGTAAGAACGTGGGAATTGCTATTTGCGTTGTGTTTTGTAGGAATGATGATTACTATCCCAATCTTAGTTATTCGTTGATAGCAAATGGAAAAAGAATTCATATTGAAAACTCTAAATCATTCGACAAGGTTTCATCAGATCACGTTTCGCTAGCCTATGTGGTTCCTAAATTCTTCGACAAGGAATCAAATAAATTATTGTGGGAAGGAGAGGTGAATGGATTCAGTCAGATTAGAATTCAAATTAAAACCACAGATTCAAGAATGAAGATAAAAAAATGGGGGATCCGTATGATACACAAGAAAGACATAGAAGATCTTGATCGAACAATGGTCCAGTACAGCAACAACAGCATCACTCCTTATGATGGCATGGATGTTCTCCATCATAATTTTGACAATTCGTCAGTGGTAGTGGAATGTCACAAAGTCAAGCACAGTCGTGATGATTACAATGGGGCTGAACCCAGTGGAGAAAGAAGCTCAAAAAGGATTAAAAGGCACACAGAAACCAATGGTAACTCTGATTCTGAGGAGTCAAGTGAGTACATGGACTGTGATGAGGAGTTAAGGGATTGTGAAGAATCTAATGAACGAAACCCTGATGGTTAATCAACTTTTCAGTAAGTCACTGTCTTTCCCCTGTTGGTTTCTGCGTTTTCTTTTTCTTTTAGTGTACATTTTTTAATGGATTGCCCACCACATGTTTGAGTAGAGTTGTCAATGAGACTCCTAGTGGTTTGACAACAAAGAATGGCAAGAAAATGCTTTTGTTGGTGTTTTAAAAGCATGCTTTTAATGTGATTAAAAGTGAGTAAACATCAAAATTGGAAGTTTTTGCTGCCAAATCTCATCTTAAATAGACATATCTTTTTCCTTTGCATTTTCTTACCTAGACTTTTTTTTTCCTATTCTATTTTTTCCTCCCCAGACATTTAGGAGCTTAACAGAATATATATAATGTCAAGTTTGAATGGAAAGGGTGCTATAGCCTATCACATGTATTGCCTCCATCTGTAATATAATTACCTCATTTATCTATGATATTAATACTTTAAAACTCATTTTATAATTGCTTTTTAATTATGGAAGTGTTTGACATATGATTATTGTTCTTTGGCTCTTGATATTCTTGAAATTTTCCAGGTTGTTTCGGATCATAACCAAGTTCAACCACCCATGCCCATCTCACATGTTCATCTTTATAGTAATTAGACCCAAGCAGGCAAGCAAGTATTTAACAAGATTGAAAATGGGAGAAGGTAGCATGCTTAGATTCGTAAACCCCACTTTACTTGTTATTGTCGTTTTGATGCATTACACCTACAATTTAAGTTTTGTCACATTTTTGTCATTGTTTTGCCATTTTAGCCTGATTTATTACATCTCATAGTAAATTGATAATATACCTTTATAGACATCCAAGTATATACATATGGTTCTAATTTTTTTGCATGTCAACAAAGGGGTGTCCTATGAAATTGTTTAGGTTCTGTAAATGTTGTAGCAGATGTGCTAGTCAAAGATACTTTTAGCCGGGGTGGAATTCTGGATTCATTTGAAAAGTCTTTAGCCAAAATGATTCTAAGAGAATTTTACAAATTCATGTTTGTATTGCTGACAAGCTCATAAGGTCTCATTTTAAATCTGGTGCTTATTTGGTTGAAAAGGATAATGGCTGTTGCTTAGCAGAAATTGTAGAAACCATGCCGGCAGGTCCTTTTTTTATCTTACTAGCACAATCATAAGTGAAGACCTTGAGCATTGGAGCCATTTTGTAGGTTACAATCACCTTCTAAAATTATTGTCGTTCTTTGGAGGATTTTATTGAATTTTCTTCTTGTGAGGGCAGAATTGAGAAGACTTGTGAGGACTTTTTCCTGTGTGTCAAAGATGTAGAAACCGTAGACCTTATTTTTTTCCCTTGTCATCTAGAGAAATCTGGTTTGGTTTGATCTATCCATTAGAACTTATTTCATTCAGCCTTACTTGATTCAAGCATGGATGAAGAGAAATCAGGGAAATTTAGAGAACTTAAAGTACTTCTCGTTGTCTTTTGTCTCTATTTTATGGTCTATTTGGACTTATAGGAACAAGGCAACCGTGAAGAAAGAGCCTTTCTCTGCCACTAATGTGGCCAAGTTTTTTAAAAGTTTGTTTGATTTCAATGTGCAGGGTAACTAATAGTTCAAAAAATAAAGAAAAGCCTCAACAGCAGCAAGAAAAGCAAATCCAGACCTTTAGAGAGGGTTCAATTGCAACCAATCCTGTTGGAGGAGAGCTGCAAGGGTAGGGGATGGAACTAGGGGGATCCAATTTCTTTTTTAAAAATAGAGAATATGCATGTCCATAGCTGCTTGTGAGGAGTCAAGTGAGTGATTAGTGACCTGAGGTTTTTTCATTGGAAGGAATTTTGTGAAGTGACCCAGAAGGTTGATCAACGTTTTTCTCTCTATTGCTCGTAAGTCACCATCCTTCTAAATTCGAGTTTTGTTGGTTGATGCATCATCGCTTTCCCTTTCCTTTGGCATATACTTGTACTCTTTTGGGTTAATTTTAACTTCAAAAAAGTTTCTTGCTAGCTGTACCTTAGTTAATTATTAGCACTTATTCAAACTCCCTTCTAGTTTGTTTAATCAAAAAACACAAAGCAATACTCCTAGCTAATTTGATATGCATATAAAAAATTGAGTCTTATGAAAGAAATAATGATTAGGGCCATCTTGGTTTAGTGATTGTGTTACTTGTTTGTGCTGGTTGCCCCCTTGATGTTGGATCATTGGACTATTTCATGAGGTGAATCTGTCACATGCCAAGAGACAAAAAGATAAGTGCAGTCTGTTGTATGCTTTTTAATTTCTCTCGTCATTGTTTTAAAAATTTTCAAGGTGCAAAAACAATATATGCATGCCACTGCAAACATTACAATCGAAATTATTTTTTATCTCATTACATATCATATATGTAAAGTTATGCATAGATTGCAGTCAGAATGATTAGTCTAGCTAGGAGTAGCATCTAGCTTCCTCCCTAGTTGAAAGTTCTCTAAAGTTGTGTACTAACCTTCGACCAAAGAAAATGCTCTTTTTTTTTTCTTTTTCTTTTTTTCTGTTTAAGAGAACAGCTGCGTTTTCTGTTCTAGTTCTTGTTCCTTTTATTTTTGTTTTGCTTCGAAAATTCTTATTAATTTAAAGTATGACAACAGTTATATAACTTTTCCCCACTCCACTTGCTATATAGCTAAAGACAATCAGGATTCCAATTCTAAAATGTACAAACTTTACAATCAAATGTAGTTATAAAATTTAAAATCTTCAGCAACGAGGAACTTGATAATAACTTTTATGAGGAATTGATTTGGATATTTAAAATATCTGTAAAGAACAAATCATTAAAACAAGTTCTTGATACGTCCAAATATCAACATTATTGACAATTGATCGTATCGGAACTGATATTAGTCTTCCAAATATCAACATTGTTGAAGGTTTTTTAGGGTTGTTTACTAACTTGAAACCAAAGCAGATGCTCTTTTTCTAATTAAGAGAATAACTGATTTTTCTATTCATTTCTTTTTATTTTTTGCTTTTGCTTTTCTCTGAATTTTTATTATTTAAAAGTACGACAACAATCATAAAGTTACTAAAATGACTTGTATTAGCATGTTTGAGGACATTGTTATTGCAATTCTCATAATGCAACAATCGTTAGAATCAAATCATGGTTAGTGATGGTTCAAAATTTTCAACCATGAGGAGCTTGATCATAACTTACCTTATGGGGATTTAATTTTGATACGCAAAATTTCTTCAATGACCAAGTCATTACCACGTTCTTGATACATCCAAATATTGTCATGTTGTTGACAATTGATCAGTTCATTGATCAACAGAGAAAGGTCTGCAACAGCAGCAGTAATATTCTTGGTGAACTACTTAAACTATCAGCATTGGGAACCTAAACTTGTACCTATATGTTAATAGATTTGCCATCACCAACTAATTGAGAAGCTCTCACAGGAGACAATCTTCAAAGTTAAAAGCATTTAGTCCAATTTTATGTGTCACCAAAAAAATGTTGTGACTGACTGCATATTACTCAATTGTTAGACCTGTCTTGTCAGATCTGTGATTTACCATTAGAGTAGTGTATTTGGATCTATTACTAAATGACCTTAAGCCAACTGATGCCTTTATTCAATGTTGGGAAATCATCAAAGACTTCATCTTCCCATGTAATGCTTGTCAAGAAGAATTGGTAAGACCTTTATAATATTTGAATTTCATTTTTAAAGTGTCATATCTTTCTTCCTTTGATTTCTTATTTAGATATTTCTTTCATTCATTCTTTCTTCTCCTTCCTCTTTTACTTCAGAGATTTAGGAGTTTAATAGGTGCCCGTGACATATCTTTTTTCTCTTGTGCTTTCTTGTATATATAATTTAGTAGACAGGTACTACCACATGTAAGTGCCCCGTTACTTTTTAATAGTAATAGTTTGAAACTCTTTTTATATGTAGTACTGCTCTTTAATTGTTTAAGCTTTTACCAAATAAATTTTGTGCTATTTCCTCTTGATGTTCTTGAAGTTTTCTACCTTTTATACCTTTAACTCTAAATGAAATTATTGACTGAAATTTGTACTTACCCATATCAGATCACGAGCAGGGCAAAACTGTACATGCTCATTTCACAGGATAAAACAAACCAAAAGACTTATCTCGATAGGTAACTAAGCTTGGCTACCCTATCAAAGTGACTCAACTAGAATTAGAATCAAAGGATAACAGAAGTTAAACCTGAGCATACAACAAACTTAGCCATAAATTACTAACCTAATTCTCTGGTGCATATTCAATCAGGCAAGCAACTGTGCAGAAAAGGTTGAAAAATAAAGAAGGTATCCTGCTTTGATTGATAAGCCTTGCTCTAATTGTTATCGTTGTTTTGATGCGTTACATCCAGAATATAAGTTTTCATATTTTTCTGCTTGGTTGTCTTTTTAGCCTGATGTATTGTATTTTGTAGTGGAAAGATCCTACAGTTTCATTTTGATGTGTTTTGTCCAGAATTTAAGTTTAGTCGTGTATGTGTGTGTCAATCTTTTTCAATAATACTAAAAATATTATTTCGCTAGGTTATAAAACCCATGCTTTAGTAATCCCTCAATTAAGTCAAAATAAGCTACTACTATTAATAGGTATTTAAACTTATCTTTACACTTTGGGTTGAAAACAGGACCTGATTAGAGAGTTGTATTCTCCAGAAGTGGCTGCTCAAATTTTAGCTATCCCTATCTCAAGCTGTTAAGTTACTGATAAGCTGCTATGGCCACATACAACACAACATAGTGAGTGAAACCAAGTGTCTTGTGCAATGAGGAAGAGAACTTGGATCGTTTATTCCTAAAGCACAGTCTTGCTTGGGCCGTATAGCCTCAACACAATTGTGTTTGAGGGACGAGGGTGCAAAACAGTTACTCATGATGTGCTAATGCTCAGTAAAGTTTTGTTTTGTAGGTATGCACAAGCCTATGATGCACAACATGTTGATTAGAGAAACTACTAGAGTGTCCCAGGGCAAGTGTGTCCAGTCGTGGAAGGATGGCAAGTGTTGCTGACAGTTGAAGGGCACTGGCAGAGCAGGTGCAAATGGGTTTGTTTTGCCTATGTAGCTAAATCATGTGCTGGCAGATAATTTTTTGGCTGTTCCAGTAATGCTGTATGCAAACGAGTGGAAGCTTACTGTTTGAGGAGCATTTTTTCCAGGCTTGTATTTTTGGTTAGTGGAAGATTGGAGGACCTGTGTTTGGAAAAGAAGAAGGTTCCTTGGCAACTTGCTGCGCTGACTGAAGAACACAAGTGCAAGGGAGTTGGAGAACGCCAGTGGTGTACATTGGCTGTGCATGGGAGTCACTAATGAGGCTAAAGCCCAGGTTACTCTTGCTTCTAACTCTTTTATGAACATTTTTGGGGCTTGTAACTCTATTACTAGAGTTAACTTTAGTAGTCTGGATAATATATAGCCAATTTGTTTCAATAGTGGGACTTTAGAGTTACTTTCAGCAAAAACTGTTCATGTTTAGTTGATATTCTCCACATGTTAATAGATAGTCAAAATTGCCAATGAGCTGGGTAGCTCAAATGTTATTTTCTACCCCCTCAAATTTTATACCAACAGGTAATCACAAGGCTCATGAACCTGAGAGTTGCCTTGGAACGTCAATCAACAAGGCTAGCCAAATTTGGATAACAATGGTAAATTACTGATTCTCTCAAAAGTTTAAGCTATTAGGAAATTGTGAATTTAATCATTTAACCATAATTTTAACACTTCCTCTCACATGTGGACCTAAACCTCTTCCTAAAAAGTAGGGCCCAACTTGTGGGGTTTTTAACATTTTAAATTAAAGATAGAGTGGAGATAGGATTGAACTAAGGATCTCTTGCTCTTATAGCATAGTAAATTACATATTCACCTAAAAAGATAATAATTACTTAATTAGTAATTTATCAAAGAGTGGAGACAGGATTGAACTAAGGATCTTGTGTTCGTATAGTTG
The DNA here is from genome assembly GCF_040712315.1 of Castanea sativa. Taxonomy (NCBI): domain Eukaryota; kingdom Viridiplantae; phylum Streptophyta; class Magnoliopsida; order Fagales; family Fagaceae; genus Castanea; species Castanea sativa. The sequence continues at coordinate 2,733,726 of NC_134024.1, read as the reverse complement.
TAAGTCGCAACTCAAGAGTTATCAATAGCAAAGTTGAAAATTACTAGATTATAAGTGAATCTAGCTAAGGAAGAAGCATTGCCTTGCAGGCTTGCATTTAAAGTAGATAAAAAATTAGCTCACAGTTTCTCTTAGCATCTTCATCATACATTTTGTTATAGTGAAAGGTCTGAACTTTGTACAAAAGGGCAAAGATTAATGGCAACATCACTCAAAAAGATCAAAAATTGACAAACAATGCAATTATATATAATCCTATCTGGTGACATTTTTACTTTTTACCTCATATAAATGTAAAAGAAAACTAAAGTAATATGACCTGCTTGAACACTTTCTTCAGCTACTTTACACTGCTAATACTAAATTAATTAGTGGATGTATTAGTCATAAAGTTTCCAGATTTCACTAAAGCATTTGTACATGATACATCATGATGGAACCTTGATTGTGAATAGATAGATAGAAAGAAAGCCATACGAATAAAAAAAAGTTTATAGCTTTTCAAAAAATGTATTACGAGCAGGACTTATATAGCTTGGCACTAGGAAATTACGCAAAATGTGTAGGAGTAATTGTCATCAAATTTCCACTGCAGTACTAATCCAGTAAAAAAAAAAAAAGTTTTCATAAAAGCATGATAAAGTATATTCATCCCATTACCGCCACCACCAGCAGAAGATTTTGATTCATTAGAACCTACTCATGCATGTGTCTCACTCTCTCACATCTTTGAAAATAGTTTTGCCCCATTAGTTAATCTTCTTGAAAAATGGGTCAATGCAAGGTCAACACAAAAATTTAAACTTTGACTTGGAACACAGGACCTGGTTAGGAAGCTATACTCTCCTGAAGTAGTGAAGTGGCTGCTCAAATTTTAGCCACCCCTATCTCAAGGTGAGGAGCTACTAATAAACAAATGTCACCTCAATGTAACACATGGTGATATCAAAATTAAGCTACTGTTGAAAGTAGGGGGAATTCAGGTAATGGATTCTCATTGGAGGGTCATAGCTCTTAGATGGAGACGTCAGTAGGAATTGAAGCTTCCTTTGAAGTTAATAATTGCTATGTGGAAGTTTGGCATGAGGACTTACTGATTAAAGCAAAATAGTGAAATGAAACATAGTGAGTGATAGAAATTGTGTGAGGAAGAGGAAAACTTGGTTCATTTATTCTTGAAATGCAATCTTGCTTGGGCTGTATTGTTTGGATAGATTTGAGCCTTAGAACTGAGTTCATTTCTCCCTGCTCTTTGAAGCGGTGGTTGGCTCAGTGGATGGAGGATCCAAATTTTCAAAAATAGGAATATATTATGTTCTCTAGATTGATGTTTAAGGGTGCAAAATAGCTTCTAAAGAAGTGCTAATGGTTTGTTTTGCAGGTCTGCACAAGTCTTTAATGCACAACAAGCAGATCAGAGTAACTGCAGGAAAGTACCAAGGCAGGTGTTTCAAGTTGTGGAGGGTTGTAGGTTGCTGACAATTGAGGGACACTAGTAGAGATAGTGTGAACGGGATGGTTTTGACTTTGTAGCCAAATCAAGTGTCGGCAAGCTGTTGCAGTTCTTCCATATGCAATCAAATGGCAGGTAGCTAGATGCCACTGTTCAGAAAGCATTAACTAAGGCTATACAGCTTGGTTTTTATTGACTTGTTTCCATAATTTGTATGAGTGGAGGACCTCTTTTTGAGAAGAAGGTTTCCTTGGCAACTTGCTGTGCTGATTGAAGACCACAAGTGCATGGAAGTTGGAGAACACTAGTGATTGTATATTTTGTGCATAAGGGAGTTGCTATGTTGGGGCCTTGTTGTTGCTTCAAAGTCTTTGAATATTTTTGGACTATACTACCAGCCAACGCTTCAGACATTATTTTGTATTAATCAACCGTACCCAAAAAGAAAAGAGAAGACGAAAAGAAAGAAGTTAAATTAACACCTTTTCTGGACTAATTTAAGCTATGGCATGCAACTACATGCAATCATTAACATTGTAAGACATCATATAAGAGATTCATGTCCTTGTGTGAAAATCATATTCAACTCTCCTTTTAGATTCAAATAAGAGCAATTGAATTAACTATCTAATGGCTCTGACCTAGAAGCATGCTTTATTTTTTTGGTGCCGTACAAATGGATTGTTATGTCAAACTTCTATCAAATACAAAAATTGAAATTTCTCTTCCTTATGTAAAGGTTGTTATATATTTCGATTGTTTTTATTTTTCCCCATCTGGATCTTTTGGGTCACGTTAAAATAATTTTTTAACAGAAATTTGGCTCCAACCGAAGTCACATTAAATAATTTTTTTACATAAAAACTTGGCTCAAATTGGCCAGAGGGTAATGATAAGAAGATAAATGAAGTTTAGAATGACATACATTTTGTTTGTTATTGGAAGGTTGAAATTTGCTTAATTGATTTCCAATTTAAATGGATCTAAGCAAAATCACCTAGTCTTTTCAAGCAAAAAAATGGTTAATTTCTGCCATGCTGCAAAAACATGAGCATTTGGTTTCAAATAAGGTTAGGCAAAACGTATTAAGAAATCTCATTAGTACTTGATCTTTTCTGTTTCAATAAATATCACCAGTGAACTTATTGAAACTCTCATATAGCTCATGATGCAAGTCCATTTGCAAAGTCAAAAAATTCTATGGAAGGGTTCCCACTGAAGTTTTAGAATACATTTTCAATCTTTCAGATATTATAAATTCTCCAAAAAAGAAATCTTTCAAATATTAAAAATAATTTGAAACAGTTACATCTAAAATTAGTAATAAGTCTTCAACTGCCTTCTAAATACCCCCCCTGCCCTCCTTCCATTTCCTTTTTTTTAAATCTCTTTTTCAACGAACGCGGCGAGCTTTCTCTTCTTGTCCTATCCCTAACGATTTTTGGGCATTTGCTATACCTTCTGGATCTGCAATACAACAAATCATATAAACTACATTACACATCAAAAATCAGCTATTCTGTAATGGAAGGGAAACATGTCAAAGGTTTGATCGCACGACACAACTTTTTTTTTTTTTTTTACTTTCAAGTAACTTGAGTGCAATCATGAGACCAAGATTAGCATGTTTTTAAAAAAATTTATAATAAGCGTGAGACAAAGTTAGCTATTGTTTGAAAAGATCAAACCAAAATATAGAATCAAGAGAAATGTCTAACAATTCTAAGTTTAAAAGTTTTGCAATTTAAATCACTTGATTGGACATTGAAAATCTTTCTAAATTAGTTGTATTCCCTGAATTTATATTTCTCAGTCCTTCTAAAAGATGTAGGAGTCAATCCCATTGTAACTTTCAGTGAAGTTATAGACTTGATAGCCCCAAATGCATTGAAAAAAGGTTCAGACCTTCAACAAGCATATACTCATTATGCTGAAGAAATTGCACAACTCTAGGTTCAGTGAAAGAAACAGATTACTAGACAAATAGAAATAAAAGAGAGAAAAAAGAGTCGGGGGGAGCAGAAACAGAAGCTGCAAAGGAAGACTAGGAAAAAGAACCCTCAAAAGTAATTAAGAGTGACATCGTTATCTTGTTCTATAGAATTTGTAATATATCCCATCTTCTCTGCTAGCTATAAATGACACAAAGAAATCAATACTCACCAAAGAATTGAGTGAAAATGCGCGTAAAGAAGTTCAAGTTGCGGGAAACATTGTAGGCTGTGGCAGGTGGAAGAGGTTTCACAATGGTGTCAATGCTGAATACTCGTTGAAGAAACTGCATACACAAAACTCAAAAGAAGTACCATATCACAAACTCAATTATGAACAAATTTAGATGCAAAATTATACAAAGTAAGCAGATGGAAGAAGAATAGAGGAGTAAAGATATTATTGAGAGCCAAACAAACATAGATGTAAACTGAATAAATTCCAAGCGTGAGTGATGGATAGGCTATAAAAGTCTCAATCAACAGAAAAACAGAACATGACAATAAAGACTATATCAATTAATTGATACATACATCCTACAGACATGCCCTTGCCCATAATAACAATGTGGATATTGATGGCATTCACACACACACACACACACACACACACACAAAAACCCTCAATCAATTTCAGTTATCTACATCATAGAAGGCACAAATATGTAACCTCACTTCACAAAACTTAGGCTTCAACCATATTAAGAATCAACTATATGAAGCCTCAATAATAAGAAGCTTCAACCTCAGGTTAGTTGCCTTACCACTTATAACAAAAGCTTAAACGATTAAGAAATAGTAGATTTAATCATCTAACCATTATTACAACACTTTCTCTCACAAGTGGGTCAATACTCCCCTTTAATAAGTAAGAGCCCAGCAGATTTGATTTTGAACTTTTTTTAATTGAGACGGTAGAACAAAGATAGGGTTAGCTCAAGACCACCTAATTTGATACTATAATAAATTATCAGATGTCCCAAAAGCTGAAACTGTTAGAAAATAGTGAGTTTAATCATTTAACTATTACTCTAATTGTTTGAAACAAAATGACCTGCCATGATCTATCAACTTGAAACTATATATTGGGTAAAAGTTCTCATCCACTGCAAGAATAAATTGCTTCTTTCTTTCCTTCTGCTTTCAGTTTTCCCTGCTGGGTAGAAGTTATCAACCACTACTACAATGGGTTATCCCAAGTTGTATTTCTAATTTGGTTTATTATAGTAATACTGAGGTTTTGAGTAGTTTAACCCAGAGATATCATAGAGTTGCAACACATTGGCCAACTGGTAGGAGCTCACATTCCCAATTTATCCTTAAACAAATTAAAAATCTCTCATATAACACATAACTCAAATCTATTAAAACACAATTGAGAACAACCAGGAATCCCCAACACTGCAAAAGGGTACACTACTAATGACAAAGACATGAACTTTAAACAACCAATAGCAAGTTACTAGGAAACTAAGAATTGGGTAACCAAAGATACACAAATTAAACCAAGTAATCCAGAATGTTCTCAAGTGGGTAACCAAAGAAACACAATTTAAAGCAAGTAATCAAGAAACTAAGAATTGGGTAACTAAAGAAACAAAATTTAAAGCAAGAAATCAAGAAACTGATAATTGGGTAACCAAAGAAAAAAACTTTAAAGCAAGAAATCAAGAATTCTCTCAACTGGGTAAGCAAACAAAAAAAAAAAAAAAAACTAAGAAACAAAAATGAAAATCAAGAAAATAGAGACCTGGTAGTTACGTTGAAAGTTGTAGCAAAGCTGGGGATCAATCTCGACGAGTGAATCATCATCGTAATTGTTGTGGTCGTGGCGTTTGGACTAGTCTTTCTTCTTGCGAGGCACGTGTATCACTGACTCGGCTCCAGGCTGCTGCTTTGTGACTTTGAGCTTCGCGTCTTGGAGCTCTTCCGCGGCTTCCTCTTCGTCCCTCCATGGCGCCGATGACTCAACTTCTTCCCAATTGCCATTTTTATTCGTCGGAGTTTACACACAGAGAGAGGTGTAGTGTTGTTTGAATAGGTGATAAAGGTTTGTGTTTGGCTTTGTGGGTTTTTATTGCTTGCATTCTATGTTGGGTTAAAGCCCATTCCTGTTTCGTTCGACCTTTAAATAAGAAGGAATAGTTATAGACTTAAGCTTCGTGTGAATAGTACCGTATGACCCATTTTTAATAAAAAAAATTGCTAAAAAGTGAGGTTTGTAGGTCTCGTGAACAGTACACGAGACCCACTGGTGTGCATTATTCACACAGAAAAAGTCAACAATCATGACTCCAAAAAAAAGCAAACGTTGGACGTGGGAAGCACGTTTTGCACTTCCCAAACACTCCTCAAGTCACCAAATTGGTTTTGGTATACTAAGATTTTGGGGGAATCTAGATGCGCATTAGTATTTAGATTCCTTTGAGCTCTTTGCAATAAAATATAAGAATGTATCTTTTTTTTAAGATTATTGTAAATTGTAAGTGTTAATTTAAACCAAACAATTTTTGAATTAGTAAAAGTTCAGCAGAAATTGCTTGTGTAACTCATAATTGATGGTGCAAAAATGGAATATTAAGGCCTGATTATTGTCACATGTTAGCCCTGTGGTGTGTGTCCAATTCTTGGAGTTCCATGTTGTTGATTAGAAGTGTGCTCATATTTGAGTTTATTTACACTATTATGCACTTCTCTTGGTATCTTTTAGACAAGAGACCTAGCTTGGGCATGGCCTTATCTATATCATACATGATACATGTGCATCCTATCTTGTCTCATGCATGTGAATTTGGTTTAAACCATTCAGTTTTGCTTTGACCCATTTATCTTTCATCCTTTTATAGACTTTTGGCTATTGGGCTTTTTATTGCCATTGGTGTTGGCCCATTGATACTTAGCTTATTTTGTGAAGTTAATTAGTTATTTAATATAAAAAAAAAAATTTGCCACACCATTGCGTTATTACTTAACACACCACCAGAGCTTTTGTCTCTCAACTTTATCTTCTCTAAAATAAATCAGATTTGTAAAATTTAATATGATCTATGACTATAAATCCAGGACAGACAACACGAGTTGTGCAAGTTGATTCAGGCAAATTTCTTGAAAGTTTCAGCATAAACATGGGGTGCATTACAAATGAAATGGCTGAGTTCTTATCCCAAGAAAGGACCATGAAAACTTGATTTTTCTCAATCTCCTTTGTGAATTTTTTTTGCCATAATGATGATAGAATGGTAAAAAATTTCCACTATACAATGTCGGGCAACAAACTATGGTGGTTGTTAGTCATTATCGGGGGAAAACATTAATTGATTTGATAATTGTTCAACTGTAGTGCATGTCACTTTTTCCCCCCTTTTTCTATGCTGTTGGTGATGTTATTTGCCAAGCTAAGTTGATGATTTAAAAAGGAACCCATGATTTGCGGTCATTAAAAGATAATTGTTTTATATATATATGAAGGATCTTAAAAATAATTGTTAAAAATGATTATTCCATCCTTTTCTATTTTGATTACTAACTGATTTTCTATTCTGGAATGTCCCACTTTAAAAGCTTAATAACACAATTTTATAATTTTTCAAACTAGTCCTTTATCATTTGAAAAGTCAATACTGATTTCCATTTGCTTCATTTGAGTTTTAATTAAGACTGGTAGCTTTGTGTTTTTTTTTTTTGAAAATTAAAACTGAAAATTTTCAGTTTTAGAATTTAATAACTTTTTTTTTCTTTATTTCCAAGATAATATTCCCATAAAATGTATTTTTTAAGTAACAAAAAATGGGAGAGAAAATATAAATGACCAATGCAAAAAATATTTGAATTTGTATCATAACGCTTCAAGGTAAATATATTTAAAACAATTTGATAGCTACATCTTTATTATATGTCTTGTTCGTGTTATAATGAATTCGATGTAAAGTTCACTCAATCCTCCTGCTTCTAGGTTCCCAAATCTAAGGATTCTAGTACTTAGATTTGTAGAGTTTGCAAACTCTGAGAATCTCTCCCCACCCTCCTCACTGCCCTCCCTATCCCCATTTTAGAAATCCACAAGCAAAATCTCATTTTGTTTGCATGACAGGTTTTTCAAAATGAATAAAGTAGAATTCCATGAATTTATGATTGCAATTGAGGATAAAGTACAAAAAATTAATAATGTCACTAATTTTAATCAACAAATTAGATGAAGATGCAAGAGGCACACACCATAAATTAATAATTGTGATTGAAGAAAAAGTTCAAAAAGGTAGTAATGTCACTAATGGAAATCACAAATATTGTGAATAATAGATAGTATTGAACACTAAGTATTACAAAGACTTAATAATTTCTCAACACGTTCTGATTTTTCCCTTTTTCGTTTTATATATTTTGTTTTCTGTGAAATTCAATAAGCAAGAAGGAGAAAAAGAAGAAAATTGCACGGTGAGTTTCAATTCAATGTTCTGAACAGCGTAACCAGTGGTAGAGAATTCACACAGGAGCAAGTACAAAGCAAGCTCACTCTAGTGAACTTACTAAAACCCTACAGGCATAGCTCATGCGGTACAGCAATTCCTTTTGCAAGGTCATTAATTTTTTAAAAACATGTACGTACGAAGGAAATCTACTGAATTTTAAGATTAAATTTTCAATATTTAGAGATATGTTAAACAGTGTAAAATTAGTTACTGACAACATCAAAAACAAATGAGTTAAATCTAAAAATTTCCAATAAGCTCTTCACCTAGATCACTATATATTAAACAAAGAAAAATAGTTGGCACGTTCAATGTTTTAATTAAAGAATAATCAGGCTGTTGGGCGAGATCCCTAATTGCTTTTTGTACTACATGTTGATGAAGAGCTTTGCACCCAGCCGTCATTGTAGTCTCTCATAATTATATTCCTTTTTTATTTTATATAGTTGAACTGTGTCCTCATTTACAGCTCTATCAGTTTATCTCTTCGATTCCCATGCCCATTTTCTAATACACTCTTAATGTTTGGGATTACTTACATTTTACACCTTGAAGATTGCTTAGATTTTACACCTTTAAGTTTAGTTCTGTTAGCAAAACTTCACTATCCGTTAGTTTTAAACTATTAAGTGATATGCTGGCATGTTAATGTGTGATTTTTTTTTTGTTTAGTGCCAAATTAGCTTTCGAAAATGGAGTTGTTTCACTTAAAACAAAGAGCACTGCTGGTGCTTCCAAAACGGTGTTATTTTAGGAGGCTAATTTAGGGGGAAAAGAATACACATCAATACGCCAACATGTTATTTAACAACCAAAACTTACGAAGGGTGGGGTTCTACTAGCAGAACTAAACTTTAAGGTGTAAAATACAATTTCTCAAATTTCAGAATGTAAAATTCAAACAACCCTAAATTTTAGGAGTGTACTTTGCAATTTATCCTAATTTTAACAAGCATTTATGTAATATGCAGTTATGCACTGAATTTGGCTTTCAAATGAATTAACAAATTGGAATCAGAAGTTGGTTTTAGCAAAAATGGTCAAAACTTTGTGGTTTGTTTTTTTTTTTTTTTTGCTTTGTCTTTGTTTTTAAAAAAAAAATCAAAATAGTCAAAATGAACGAAATCCATTGTCAATGATCCATAACCGAACTAAAGGCATTTTGGACAATTTTAAGTTTTGTTGTTGTTAATTCGTTTTTCCTTGAAGATAAAAAGAAGCCAGCAAGCAACGTGCACGCCTATATACACTGACGGTGGTGGCTATAGATAACGTCGTTACATATTGCTAATTAAGTTCATCCCATGTTTTTCTCAAAAAAAAAAAAAAAAAAAAGTTCATCACATGTGCTACGCTTAAAGAAGCCAAATAGGGGGAAATAAAAGAAGGGTTCAAGACCAAATTGCATTAAAAGCTCAACAAAGGTGGTGGTTATAGGTTTTTTTTTTTTCCAAAAAAAAAAGTGAATAGAACAAAAGATAGTTGGTCAAAAATCAATATAAATACAACTTTATAGCTGATCACCAGGAAATTACTCTTTCTCCTCTTTTCGAGAACTTACTCAGTACGTTTCATCAAATTTCCACTTAACTACACTTATGACTTATACCAAAAAATAAATAAATAAATAAAAAGTCTTCACTAAAGCAAGCAAAAAAAGCTAAAGAAAGTAATATAAAGTATATAAACAAAAGTTCAGGGTGAATTCAAAAAGACCAAATGAGGTTTGGATCAATAGCAAATACATTCCCTGCGCTTCTAATTTTGTGTTATTCACCCCTAAGCTTTCAGTAATGACAAAATTCTTATTTCAGGATCACGCGTGGTGCACGTGACCATTTCATCATATAAAAAAAAAAGTCGGCCTTCAGTTTGAGGCCCCCACCATATATGTACAATTCAACTCTTAAGAAATTACGCTATGAGACAATTATTCTTATTACCAGCTCATAGTCATGTCCTAAAGAATGTTGTCTAACAAGTTGATGAATGTTAGTGACCTCAAATGCTTGTATTTTTTATTATGTCCGGCTAAAACCTCTGCTTAAATTCTATTTCTGGTTCCAAGTATATATAGCATGTTGCATCAAATGCATTGTTGCTCCCTTTCACACTAGAGTTGCTGGAATCGTGTTAAGAGTTGAGGCCTCAAGTTGTGAAAGAATTGAAGGGATGACATCAACATCATTATCACATGTTCGTATTTCCAACATCACTTTTATTAACATCAATAAGCAAAACACACTATCTCAAGAGTTGTAAAAAGTATTAAGAAAATTTGGATATCTTGTAATTAAGCCGAATCTTATACCTAAGAGCACTAGCATCTGAGTGGCCAAAAAAATTCTATTTTACAACTTAAAAGTTACTTTATCTATTATACTAACTCATTTTACAATACATCCAACATCCCAGTTTTTATATTTATACCATCTCATTTAAATATTCAATTTTATTCATTCTTTATTTTTTCTTTATTTATACCATCTCAATTTTATTCATTCTTTAATCTTTTTCCATTAAAATAATATTATTATTTTACAACCAAGTGAATAGTAGGTTCTATATATACAAACCCACTGCTCACAGGTTGCAAAAAATTTTAAGAACTCATACTCGGATGGTGGGTAATTTTTGAGCTTTTAGATGCAAAATAGAAACTAGGGGGTGTTTACAACCCATGCTAGTGCTCTAATCATCAGGAATTACTCAACGTCCTATTGTCTTCTTTTCATGAATGTAGAGTGTGGGTCACACTACTCATAAGCCTTCCTTGCCAACCTAGTTAAGTTTGACCAAAAGAAAGAAAGTTACTACCAGTACCTCAGATTCTACTGTAATGATGCATGTTGTCCACGCCATAATGATCTTTTCAAAAACGTGGAAAGTAGGCTAAGCTTGAAAATTTGTTGGAGTAATTTTAGCACTACCTAAAAAGTTATAATTTTTATTCTAATTAATTTATATGACAGATTGCGATTAATTACATGTCATTTTCATATGATCTTAATATTTTTTACTCACCATTCATAACTTGCCACGTAGATAATTATGGCAAAAATTATACTCTTTTTATGCTACTAGATTTTTTGGACTCATTGTTAAAGGTACCGAGGAGCAAAAATAATAAATCATTGTTATAGGTAATGTAATTTTTTATCAAATTAATTTGAAGAAAAATTCTTCAACTCATTGCTTGTCAATTTCAATAACTATTTATTGTACTATTCATTTCCTAGATTATTAAAAGGCGAAAAACTCATTTTAGTCTCTACATTTTTATGCGATTTCCACTTGGGTTCTTATATTTTTTTTTTCATCATTTTTAGTACCTAGTTAGAAAAACACTTTTTATTTTCGTCTTTTTTGTCAATGCCCTAACGACAAAATTCTACGTTACAGACGAAACTATTAAAATAATAATAAAATTTTTTATTTTGACATTAAAAAATGTAACGTCAGCATCTAAATTAAAAAAATCAATTTATAAATTTTAACTAAATAAAAAAATTAAAAACAGAACTAAAAACCAAAAATCACATAAATTGAGATTTAAGTGTGTCTTGAACAAGAACAACAAAAACACAAACCCAAATCTAAGAACACAAAATTAAAATTCAAAAATCACAAGCCCAAAAAATAAGAACAAAAAATTAAACTATAGATCCACGTAAAAACACATGCCCAAATGTTCTAGCATTTTCTTGCCCTTTCTTGTCAACCAAACACAAAAACACAAACACAAACGGATTTCCACCAAGACCAAAACCAAAAACACAAACCCAACAACAGATCTTCCTTGTCAACCAAACACAAAACCAACAAACACAAACCCAGTTAGAAGCAAACAATTAAAAACAGTCTCTGACTCTCTCTCTCTCTCACTGGCCACTACTCTCCCTCACTCACACTCTCTGCTATCTCTCTCTCTTTCTCTCACGGCTTGAACATCCATGGACAAACTCAAGTTGTGCTACTCCTTCCTCAAACCACCGTTCACCATCTCTGGAGTTCACCGTTGTGCATCTCTCTCTCTCTCTCTCTCTCAATTGCAACCAAATTAGTCAAAATTGTCTTGGGTTAATTGATTTCGCCATTGATGATGGTCGTCTAAGTGTGGGTTGGTTGATTAGGCAGTGGGTGTGGAGTATTCAAGTTGGTTGGGTCACGATCTGGGTGGAGGTGGTGGCTGGGTCGTGATTTGGCGTCTAAGCATGTGTCATTGTCGTGGATTGTTGGGTAGCACTGGTGGTGCGTTGCCATCGTGGTCACCGTGTGTGGGTTTTGTTTTTGTTGAATTGTGTTTGTTTGATTTGTGGTTGGGTTGATCTGTGTTTCTTTTGCTTTGGTTTGGTTTGGTTGTTGATGTTGTGACTTGATTGTTTGATTTGGGTATGAGCATGGTTTTAAAAACCGGTACAGTGAACGAACCGGAAAAGCAGCTAATTACCGGTTTTAAGGTCAGACCCTGATGGTCGAACTGATGACGTCATAAATAATTTAATTATTATTTATTTAAATTATATAAATAATTAATAAAAATTTTTAAGAAGTATATAACATTTTTTAAAGAATTTAACATAAAAACATTACAAAAAAATCGTGCTTAACATAATAAACTTTCAACAAAACCAAATAAATAAGTTCATTAGTCATTATATTTACATCCAAATGGCAAATAACAAATAAGTTCATTACATCCAAATAGCAAATAAGTTTTAAAGTTTCAAACAAACAACTAATAAGTTTGAAGACTCAAGCATCATTTGTTATGAAGAAAATTGAAATCAATATTATCATGTGAACCAAATGCTCCACCATTAGCATCATTATCATCATCCTCATCCTCATCTTCTTCATCTTCAATAGGAATAGGATGATTTTTATCTCTAAATCCAGGAGGAGCATCATCTTCATCACCAAATGATTCCAAATTGATGTCATCATCATTCTCAATCACTTCATTATCCATATCTATACAAATTCCAAAACCAAAGAACAATAAATGAAATAACGATTCTAATAATCATTTATCATAAATTATAAATAGTCTAATTAAAATATGCAATTAGGCAAAGAATTGTTATAAGCTAACCTCTTTGTACATGACTAGAAGACCCTTCTTTGATTGGATGAGCTCCCTCTTCATATAATGCATTCTCTATCTCCTCATGATCCAGAAATGGAGGTTCCTCATCTTCCACTACCCAAAATTCAGTTTTATCGATACTTGTATAATCAATAGGATCAAAATTGAACTTCTTCCTTTTGACTCTATATCACAAAATGAACATAATGAATAATTGATAACCAAATCACTTATATTTCACAATCACAAAGAACTCACTTGACCAAATTAGTGAATCACTCATATTTTCCCACAACAATGTTAGTTAAAAGAGATTATATAATATATACCTTTCTTTCAATCGATAGTTATAATGAACATACACAAGATCATTAAGTCATTGATGCTCCAATCTATTTCTTCTTTTGCTATGTATTTGTTAAAAAACACTCCAATTCCGCTCATATCCTGAAGAGGCAGCTATTTGGCTAAGGATCCGAATTGCAAACTTTTATAAGGTTGGAGCACAAGATCCAAACAACTTCCACCACTCATCTAAGTTCCTTATACAACACAAAACAAAGATACAATGAATCAATAAACACACTTATCCCAAAAATATAAAAAAGAGCTATGAACTTTAAAACATAATTAGCTAAAGTAAATAATATTTTACCCGGCTGAGATGTCTTGGCTGATTCTTGAGCAAGTTGGGTTCCAAAAGTTTGTTCACACTCTCGAAATAGCCTTAATTCCTCCACCATCTTCAATCGGCCAACTGAAACTTTTGATCCAATAACATCTGTCACAGCAGATTGTGTCTCTAGCCTCTTATTAAAAGTAGATGAGTCATATTGGAATGCAGGATTCAACCAATAAGCAGCAGCATGAATATCTCTATAGAATTGATTATCCCAACGATCCTTGATAATATTAACATAAGGCTCCCATAGTCTCTTCTTGTCCTTAAATTTTTTTTTGATTCCATCAATTACTTTATACATGCCATCATATACATAACCCATAGCTGGTTTTTCATCAGAATCAACAATGCGTAATAAACGAATCAATGGTGACATAATATGCACAATTACATGACAATCATTCCAAAATTGATTGTCAAGAATGATTTTCACTACTGCCTTTACTTTCTTATCTTTTGCATATCTTGATTCAACATAAAATTTGCTAGTCACCAATGCTTGTAAGTCATACTTATGTTCCTTAAGACTCCCTAAAGCAATGAAAGTAGTAGCAAACCTAGTTGGCCTTGGACGCACAATTTCCGTCCAATTTTTCCTAGTCCTCAACCAAGCTTGCAAAGCCACATGATTATAGATGAACACTGTGATCTTGGATGCATGCTTTGCAAGTTTAGCTACATGATCCATCTTCCCAGTCTCCTTAAAAATTAAGTTTAGACAATGTGCTACACAAGGTAACCAACTAATGTTCCTATATTTTCCACACAAAATTCTTCCAGCAGCTACATAATTTGTAGCATTGTCAGTAACCAAATGTACTATATTTGCAAGACCAACCTAATTAACAATTTCATCAAACAAGTTACTCAAATTAATAGCATCCTTAACCAAGTCAGAAGCATCAACAGAGCGTATAAAAACAATTCATTTAGGACAATAGACAAGGAAATTAATCAATGTTCTATGCCTAGTATCAGTCCACCCATCAACCATTATTGTACAACCAGTGTCAACCCAATATGAACAATGAGAATCAACAATCAATTGGACTTCTCTTTTTGCTTCTCTCAACAAAGGCACTCGAAGGGCATGATAATTTGGGCCTCTATATCCAGGACCATAAGAAGCTACAGCATTGAGCATAGGTTGATAATAACTAGAATTCACAGCATTAATTGGAATGCAAGCATCATACATCCATCTTGCTACAGCCATATCAACCCTTAATTTCTTTTCTTTGCCAGCAAAAACACTTTTAATAGAAGGTTAAGCTCCCGGTGTTATTCTAGGAGCGAAGTAATTACCAATGTCACCAACGTCACCAACCTTTCTCTTGCCAAAATTGAATCTTGATGGAAAACTACTAGGACCACCACTTCTATTTCCCCTACATAACCTCCTACCTCTAGGAGTAATTTCTTGGACATCTTCACATTCTGGTGAGTCCTCTAATGGCGAATAATTAGATGCTTCTTGATCCTTTTTTGTTTGTTCTTTAGATTTAGTAATTTCCTTCAAATTCTCAACCATTTGAAACCTAACATCATAAGGTACACCCATGCATGCAGCCACATCACTTTTAATTCCAGCTAGATGTCTTTTCATCCTATTGATGCCCCCTCCTTTATAACTTTTCCCACAATGTATACATCTATAACTACTTTTTCCGTCTTTCAACTCTTTAGTCACATGATCCCATGCAGGATCACATTTCGCTCTCACAGGTGAAGAATTAGCATTAGACCCGGTTGTAGAAGCATGTTCATTAGATGGTACAGAGGCGGACTCAATTTCACTCAACAATTTCAGACTTGCAGCAACTATTTTATCAACAAATAAATTCATCAACACAACAATCAACATAGTGACATACACAAACAATCGTATAATTCTCTATAAAAAATATTTCACAAACAATGATCTCTGTAAATCAAATCCACAACAAATCCACATCATACAGAGAATCCACAACATGATCAAAAGCAAAATCAAAAGGAAAGAATTTTACCTGATGAAGCCGAGCCGAGAAACAGAGAGCAGCACTTCAAAGGAAAAAAAAAGCCCAGCACTTCAGACTTCAGAGTCCACGATCACAACCATAAATTTCTCCTGCAAACGAGAATTGAAGCATGGAAATGAGAAATTTAAGTGAAAAAAGAAAAGAAAAATGAAAAGAAAGAAAGGGAAATTGAAATGAAAAAACAAAGGGAAAAATGAAAAACGAAATTGAACCATACCCATTTTTAATTTCCATCAGGTCGCAGACGCCGTTATGTGTGGAGGCAGAGAGAGTGATGGTGGGCGTGGCGGCATGCGTGGAGAGACGAGGGCTGCGAGGCAGAGAGGGTGAGGTTGCGAGGCAAAGAGGCTGAGGGAGTGAAGGGCGAGGCAGAGAGAATGATGGTGGGTCGCGAGGGGGCGAGGGGCTGGGGCTGAGAGAGGGCGAGCGCGAGGGGCGAGGGGCGCATGAGGGGGCGAAGGGCTGAGAAAGGGCGAGTGCGAGGGGGCGAAGGGCTGGGGCGTGCGCGCGCGCGCACGTGAGGGGGTGAGCCATGAGGGGCTGAGGGCGTGAGGGAGAGTGTGACTGTGAGAGGCTGAGAGCTTGAGGAATGAGGAGGCTGGAGGCGTGAGGACTGAGGAGAAGTGAGACTGTGAGAGAGCTGAATCTAATAGGTTAGGAACTTAGGAGTTAGGGTTAATTTTTTAGGGCAAAACGACACAGTTTTGCCTGATGACCGGTTCCCGGTTCGACCGGCCGATTTTGCAGTTCTTAAGGTTGAACCGGCCGCTCAGAACTATTCAGGGTTTTTTGCATTATTTTCGGTTTTATGTCATAACCGGACCGGATTTAAGGCCGGTTCCCGGTTGAACCGATCGGACTGACCGGTTCGGTTTTTAAAACTATGGGTATGAGGCATGGCTATGATGGGTTTTCATTTTAATTTACTAGAGCAGGGCTATGATGGTTTGAGAAGAAATGGGTCCGAGGTAGAGAAATTTGCTAAAAAGTGAAATTTCCGATGCGTTTGAGGTGCTCCTTCCCGAGGCGTTTTGAGTCGTACTCTCTCACAATAGCCCCAGTGACCCATCCCAGTGCCGATTTTCTTGTGTTTTTGTTTTTGATTTTCTGGGTTTGTGCTTGAAATTTCTGGGTTTGTGTTAATTTTCTAGGTTTGTATTCTTTGGGTTTTGAAAATTTTGGGTGCTCAATCTAGGTTTTTTCTCTCATCTCACATTAGATTTTTTTTTTTTTTTTAATTTTTCTTAACCAATCTATGGTATTTATGGGTTTTGGCTAATCGTGTGTGTTTCAGCTGATATTGTGTTTGGTTGCCAACAAAACAATGACTGAGTTCGTGTACTTGTTTGTTTTTGCTAAGAATAAAACTAGATCTCAATTTATATTATTTTTTGTTTTTATTTCTGTTTTTTCCTTTTTCTCATTTAGTTAAAATTCATAAATTTTTTTTAAAGATGATGTGGCATTTTTAATGCTGACGTCAGCATTTAGTGTGTCAACGATACATTCTTGTCACGTAGGATTTTGCCATTAGGGTACTGACGGAAAGGACGAAAATGAAAGGCATTTTTCTAAATAGGAACTAAAGGCAGTGAAAAAAAAAAAAGATAGGGACCAAAGTGAGAATCGCATGAAAATATAGTCTTATTAAAATCATACGGTCGTGTCTTGATTGGACATGCAACCATTATCATATGAAAAAGATGGGATTGGATTTTGTGAAATAATTGCATTGCAAGTTGCAATTATCGTGATGTAAAAATTAAAAGGTCTTGCAAGTTGCAAGACTAGAACATTGAATATTTTTTTTTAGAAACAAACATATACAAGGAAGAGAAGAAAAAAAAAAGTTATAACACAAAAACACATCACAAACTACACTCCAAAGTCATGGTAACTTTTAAGGGAATGAGTAAAACATTGAATAGTTAAAAAAAAAATTATGATCTAAATGTAGAAATTAAAAGTGAATTTTCAATTTTCAATCTTACCTATAAATTCACTATTCCATGCTTAATAACATGTATTATTGCACCTTCACTTAATTATGAAAGTATTCTTTTCTCAAAAAAAGGAAAATTATGAAAGTATTTTAGTCTAAACCTGGAAAATGTATTCGCTATTTTATTCAATGGATGGGATAAATCAACACAATACAACTAAAAATATTATTTATTAGGTTAACAATTAAATACTTAAAAATTTAATCAAATAATATTTTTGCTATCTTTAAATTATTATTTTTGTTATCAACTTGTGTGTATATATATTAAAATAAATTTTGTAGATAACATTTTATTTTAAAAAAAAAAAAAACAGTGGACTTGGTCAAGTGGCTATGTAAAAGCCACAAACCAACTAGTTAGTACTTTCAAATAACCTACATTGTAATAACCTAGTGTGTATGGGAGTTTATGGGAAAGGAGATTGTACATGCCTTAGTGAATAGTGAAATATTAAAAGAAATCTTTTTTTTTTCTTTTTTTGAGAGAGAGTTTTAACTTATGAGATTCACTCCTGATAATAGTTCTTTATCATCAAACCAAGATACCAATCGATTTTTAGTGTAGGCGGAGATTGAATCCCAGATTTATTAAAAGAAACCTAAATACCTATGTTTGTAAAAAAAAGTACTTTCAAGTAAGACAATGGACGTGGACTATCAAATAAGGTGAAGAAATGCAAGTTGTGTATTGTATACAAGAAACAAGCAAAAGATTTCAACCCATTTATGGCTAAGAGAGGAAACAATGGCTTCACTCCTCATGAGGGCTTCGATATTCCCCAAAATAATTTCGCCATTACGACAGTGATAGTGGAAGATTACAAAGCCATGTGACGTCATGGTAACTCTAATTCTGAGGAGTCAAGTGAGTACAAGGAATGTGGTCAAGAATCTAGTGCGAGTGACCTCGCAAGTTGATAAATTTTTTTTTCTCTTAATTACCTTTATGTCACTGTCTTTCTTCTCAATTCAAGCTTTGTTGGTTGTTGCAATTTCTTTTTGTACATTTGTTAATGGATTGCCCACCATCTATTTGATTAGAGGTGTCTCAATGGCAATCCTAGTATTGAAGACAAAGTTCAAAAGGTTAATAATGTTACTTATGGAAATCAACAAATACTGTTAATATATTCTTCTTCTTTTTTCTATGTTCTTGTTTTCAGACATTTAGTACCTTAATAGATTATAAAAATATAATGTCAAGTTTGAATGGAAACGGTGCTATCAGCCTATCACATGCATTGCCTCATTGATCTGTAATATTAATAGTTAAGCAAGGAGTATTGGAGGAAATCACTATTGAAGGATTCCAAAGATTCTAGGACAATTACAATAGGAAGGCAAGCGGCACGCTTGTAAAGGTTATATAGAGTTTGTGCCTTAAAGGTGTCCCCTTAGTGGTTTTTTCCATTTAAGAAGTTTTCCTATGGTTTTCCACTTCGTAAACAAATGATCGTGTCAATCTCTTTTTTCATAATCACATTAGGGTCTAAATCTAATCATTTATCATATTTTTAAAATTGGTTGATAATCATCTCTCTCTAGAAGCTACTCAGTCAATCAAAAAATAACAATTAAAAATTAAAAACAGAGTCTTATAAAATAAAATGACTAAGGTCTTATAAAACAGTTTTATAATCAAATCTATAGCCAGGGTAGAAGCATTGCCTTGTAGTATCTTCATTATGCATTCTCATAGTGAAAGGTTTGACCTTTGTACAAAAGGGAAAAGATTAATGACAACATCATTCACAAAGATCAAAAATTGACAAACAATGCAGTTATATACATACTCTACAATCTGCAAAGAATTAAGCCCAATATAATCCTAACTGGTGACATTTTTACTTTTTACCATATATAAATGTAAAAGTTTTTCTCTAAAATTTGAAAAATCAACAAACAATTCAATGAAAAGAAATGGAACCAATGAAGTCATTTCATGAGAAGGCATGGAACAAATTAACTTGTTATTACCAGCCTCGATTTTTTGGACACCCCTTCATTAATTGGCATGTTCTGTTTTTTAATGAACAATTATGTTATTTGCAGAGTGATCCCATTATTCATTTTCAAGAAGCATAGTCATTACCACCGCGCACCCTTGGTGCGATGGTCACTCCACAGATATAAGTGCTTGTGGGGTGTGGGGGGCAAAAGCTAGAGTTCAAGTCTCCCTCTTGATGTCAAAACAGCTCTAATATAAATAATCTTGATGTCAATTACATACTTTCCTTGCTCCTAGCCTTCACTTTTTTTCCCCACATTATTTTTTACTCTCTTCATTTTCAATTTCTAAATGTCTAAGTCATCCTATCCGTGTACTTCTATATTTTGGTTGCACCCTTTGCCTTTTGTCATAAAATTATTCCTACTTATCATAGAGAGACCAAAAAATAAAAATCAGCCTTAATAAAAAAACCCCAAATGAAATTACTCTAAATAGGAAAGAAAAAAAAAGTAAAACAAAAACCGAGTGCAAACCATGAGATAATTTCCACTAAGCTTTTCAACTTTCCACTTAGCCTAGTATTTAAAAATAAATAAATAAATAAAAAGTTTTCCACTAGAGTATCTATGCCATCCACGAGACGACAACATCTAAATTGAAGAAAGTTATATTAACAAACTTCACAGAGGATAACCATGAAGCTAAATTTATTGTCCCACAATTTTTTTTAAAGCCTATTGCCCCTAAAAACTTGCCACTAGAAAACTTAAGTTATTATAGAAAATTTTATGCTACAAAAAAAGTTTTTATAGGAAATTTAACATAACTTTAGAATATGTTACAAAATATAATTGTAACTTTCATATATACGTACAAAACATACATTAAAAAGAATTTAGAAAGAAATAGAAATCCATAGGATTTTAAGGCTGTGTTTCTTTTGGGAGTAAATGATTTCCGAAAAATATTTTACACCCGGCTCCATGTTTGGCACCACTTGAAAATAGAATTCAGTTTGACCAAAAAAATCCTTGCCAACCCGTAAAATCATTTCCGTTCCTATTTTACCTTCAAATGCTTTCCGGAATTGCTCACTCCTCACACACTCCTCTCACACACACACCAACCGCATTTCAGCTCTAGCCCACGTACCAACCTCAACTCCACACACAGTCCGACGCCAAGCTCTGGCCGCCCAGCCAAGCCAAGGCCAACACAGATCGTGCTGCCCCCTCTGCCCAGATCACGTCGCACCACCGAGATCGTACCCTAGCATCGGCTCGTTCGCACCAAGATCGCACCCTAGCACCTACGAGATCTCACCCACTCAACCTCACCGCCATGCTCCACTGCTGCATGTCTCCGATCCACAACCGCCATCAACACCCCCACCATCATCAAAGCTACCCTCCTCCAGCTCCATGAGCTCCGATCCACATCCAAGCTACCCATCTACCCACATAACTCAATCCCCATTTCGGCAAACCCACACCCACCTTGTCCGATCCACACCCACCCGATCTAGTTGCCACCGTCCTCCGTTGGTATCAATCTCTCTATTTCCCAATCTGGCCACCGCCGTCCTCCGTTGATACCGATCTCTTTCTTTCCCGATCTATCTCTCACTCTTTCTTCCTCCTCTCATTGAGTATATTATGTATATATTGTGAATAAATGATTTTATTTTTATTTTTGGTTGTGTTGATTGTATATTTTGAAATTATTCTGTTATAAAATTTGTTTGGAAACTGAGAATATGGTTGAGAAAATGTGAAGCATTTGTAGGAAAATAGCATTTTTAGAACGTTACCAAACACCAAAAATCGTTTTCCAGACTATTTTCCATTGCAGAACCAAACACTTAGATTTCATTTTCCTTACGGGAATTCATTCTCCCCTGCATTCATTTTACACTTGGAATTCGATTTACATTGAACCAAACACAGCCTAAGATTACATTTTGCTGTTTAGAGAGAAATTCCTTATAATATATGTTGATGACGACAAACGGTAAGGCTATTCTAAGGACTTGATTTGGTTCCTAAGCCTAAAGGAAGAAGGATTGAGGCCCAAAGCAATACAATAAATTTATAGAGAATGGGTTGGGAGACTAGGTTTTAATGGATCAAACAATGATCGTAGTGAGCCGAGATGAAATGAAGAACTAGAATACAACTATTTTGCACGAAATAAATCGTCATCGGCACAGTCCGAGGAGAGTGAATCTTATATATATATATATATATATATATATATATATATATATATATATATATATATATATATATATATATATCCTTTTCTTCAATTGGGTTACAAGTTTTGTTCTTATTACTACATTTTTTCTTCTCTTTCTTCCACCCTCTTCTTTTGTAAGGGGCTTCCTTCCTCATTATATATTCTTCCTTTCTCCTTCTCCATCATCCACGTATAGGTCAAGATGTTGGCTTTGATCCCTGTCCCATCAACACTTTCCTGAAGTCTTTGGGAGTAGCTGTAAGGCTACTGACCACTGTTCAGGTATCACTTCCACGTTAATGTGGCTAGGAGATTAGCTGCAAAGTATTCAATGCGGTGGTAGTAGCTTTCTCCTAGATATTTCACAGCCTCTCTTCGTTTTATGCTTCCATGATGTTTACCCTTATTAGTAGAACCTTTTGGAATGTTGCCCTTGATGGCAAACCAATCCTCCTCACCTCTGCTTTGATTAGCCGATGAGGCATTCCTCCTTAGACTATTTTCCACAACTCTTGCAGCTATAACTTGTTCGTGGTATTCTATCTTTTATGCCTTCCCTGTTGCCTCTATGTCCTTGGACCACTAAGTGTCCTCAGACAAGGCCTACGGCCCAACATCCTTCCCTGGGCCTTCATCCCTACAACTGTCATTTTAGTGTCTCATAATTATCTTCCAATTCGTTTAACATAGTTGAATAATTTTCTCACTTTTGCACCTGCTTACTTTGTGTTTAACAATTGATTTGTTGACTCTCTCTTTGATATCAATATGGCAATACCCAATGCCCATTCTTAAATTTATTAGTAGAATAGTTTTAGTTGTTGTTTATGATTTTGCTTTCTTTAAAACATGGAAAGCCCACTTTACATTAAACAACACTATTTTATCATTTTTATTTTATTTTTGCTAAGAAAAACACCATTTTATAATTTAATGGCACGACAGAGTTGACAACATTTTGCCATTAAAGAAGAGCTATATATATAATTAAAAAAATTAAATAATTTTTTACTTTTTCAACTCCTCTAAATAATACTTATTTTCCTTCTTTTTGGTACCGCTAGTTAACTTGGAAAAAAGTAATTATTATATATAAATTTAAAAAATATTTGTGACCATCTTAAATTTTTTTAGGCACAACATAATTAAAAAATAATTAATTGAATTTCGAAAAAGATCTCTAAATAAATTTAATACTAGCAATTAAATAAGGAAGTAGTTGGTTTGCCACATGTTCAATCTTTTTTAAAGAAAATTGTTGTTGCACATATGAATATGCACACAACCATACACAGTACACGAGGCAAAATTTCAGTTCTAATTTTGAAATAGTGAAATTGTGTTTTGTACAAAACACAATTATATTATATTATCAAGAAAGCTCCTGGTAACCTAGCGGCAAGGACACGCTCAATTCCACCAATCCCAGCCCAGGTTCGATCCATAGTGATGCCCTTTTGTTTTTTTCTCTCCTTATTACCAAAACCACGTAGTTTTGGGTTTGCTTTATAACCCTGCTAACCCTATTTTTCAGCATTTGTCTCTCTCACTTCAACAGCATTCGTTCTCCCTTTTCACTCTCCAGTCATTCTCTTCCTCCCCATCTCTCTCTTTCTCTCATAGTTTTCCTCTTCAATTATTGTCTCTCTGTTTTTTCTCTTCTCAAACTGAGCTCACGGAAAGTTTTTTTTTTTTTACCACCAATTGTTCAAGCTTATTCGTCTCCTCGATCTTCACAACGTGATCCGCATACTCAAGGTCCTCTCTTTTCTCTTATTCAATGCTTTGTGTAAATTCTTTGATTTTTTTT
The DNA here is from genome assembly GCF_040712315.1 of Castanea sativa. Lineage (NCBI taxonomy): Eukaryota > Viridiplantae > Streptophyta > Magnoliopsida > Fagales > Fagaceae > Castanea > Castanea sativa. The sequence continues at coordinate 2,710,017 of NC_134024.1, read as the reverse complement.
TTGAATTGATATTTAGTTTGCGATTCAATTTATATTTGGATGATGACAAAGATTTTTATCCTGGGTTTTGTGTTTCACTTTTGTTTTTATAGTATTAGTATCTGAAATTCTCCTCTTATACCAACTGCGATTGTTAAATTACAAACGTTCTTCTCTTAATACTATTTTGTGAAAAGCTAACTGTATATAGGATCAAGAGGATTGATGCTTAAAGAAATCATTGAAAACACAGAGGATGCTTTTTTAATGATTTTACGTTAGTTAATTAAATTTCTGCAAAAGTAATAACTATAATAACGTGAGTTAAATAATTTTCAGTTTGAGATTCCCACATCCACTTTGTTTAAAAAATAAACAGAAAAAAATAAAAAATGTAGACTTCACTGAAAACAGAGGATGTGAATGGCCAACAATGCTAGGATCGCCACAAAATTCACAAGAATTTACAATACCCAATTTCACTGCTACCCTTTACTTGGGCCTATCACTATTAATTAATTAAT